>NC_041381.1:649157651-649313139 GCF_002162155.2 Triticum dicoccoides | reverse complement strand
CCGTAGCTCCGAACTAAATGAACTTTATATGTAACTTGACTAGAATCTCGTGTAGATCATCTTGTTGCATCTTAACTTGCTGTTTAACAACTTGAACATAAGGTTTATTCAGATCTGGACCAATTTCGAAATATGCATATGAGGACTTACCGGAATTGTTATATGTTGTTCCCGGCCTCATTTAAACTTGCCTTGATGTGTTGCTCTTGTTTGCATCATCTCTTGCCATGAGTAGCCTCATCTAGGTTGGTCATGCATCATGCTTTTTGTGCATCATGTCATGTTCATGTGTGGTATGTTTACCATGTTGTGTGCTTCTTCTTGTTAGTTCCTGTTTCTGTTGCGATCGTGAGGATTCGTTCGTCTACGCTTGGTTCGGCTTCATCCATTCATCTTCTTCATGGACTCGTTCTTCTTCCTTGCGGGATTTCAGGCAAGATGACCACTACCCTGGATCTCACTACTATCATTGCTATGCTAGTTGCTTCGTTCTATCACTTCGCTGCGCTACCTATTACTTGTTTATCCAGCCATCCCATATTGCCATGAACCTCTAACCTTTGACACCTTTCCTACGCAAACCGTTGTTTGGCTATGTTACCGCTTTTGCTCAGCCCCTCTTATAGCGTTGCTAGTTGTAGGTGAAGTTGAAGATTTCTCCATGGTGGACAGGATTTTGGTTGGGATATCACAATATCTCTTATATTATTAATGCATCTATATACTTGGTAAAGGGTGGAAGACTCGGCCTTTTGCCTAGTGTTTTGTTCCACTCTTGCCGCCCTAGTTTTCGTCATACCGGTGTTATGTTCCCGGATTTTGCGTTCCTTACGCGGTCGGGTGATTTATGGGACCCCCTTGACAGTTCGCTTTGAATAAAACTCCTCCAGCAAGGCCCAACGTTGGTTTTACCATTTGCCTCACCACCACCTATCCTTTCCCTTGGGTCGGCCAACCCGACGGTCATCTTTATTTTACCCCCCCAGGCCAGTGATTGTCTAAGTGTTAGTCCGGACCGAGTAGACTGCGGGGCCACCTCGGGGCAACTCGAGGGCTGGTTTTACTCGTAGGATGTCTCATCCGGTGTTGCCCTGAGAACGAGATATGTGCAGCTCCTATCGGGATTGTCGGCACATCGGGCGGCTTTGCTGGTCTTGTTTTACCATTGTCGAAATGTCTTGTAAACCGGGATTCCGAGTCTGATCGGGTCTTCCTGGGAGAAGGTCTATTCCTTCGTTGATCGCGAGAGCTTATCATGGGCTAAGTTGGGACACCCCTGCAGGGTATAATCTTTCGAAAGCCGTGCCTGCGGTTATAGGCAGATGGGAATTTGTTAATGTCCGGTTGTAGACAAGTTGACACCAGATCCGAAATAAAACGCATCAACCGCGTGTGTAGCCGTGATGGTCTCTTCTCGGCGGAGTCCGGGAAGTGAACACGGTTTCTGTGTTATGTTTGACGTAAGTAGGAGTTCAGGATCACTTCTTGATCATTGCTAGCTTCGACCGTTCCTCTTGCTCTCTTCTCGCTCTTATTTGCGCATGTTAGCCACCATATATGCTTAGTCGCTGCTGCAACCTCACCACTTTACCCCTTCCTTTCCCTTTAAGCTTTGCTAGTCTTGATACCCATGGTAATGGGATTGCTGAGTCCTCGTGGCTCACAGATTACTACAACCACAGTTGCAGGTACATGTTGTGCGATGATCATGGCGCGAGAGCGATGCTTGCTTGCGTTGAGTTCTTCTTCTGCTTCTTCGATCAGGGATAGGTTCCAGGTCGGCAGCCTGGGCTAGCAGGGTGGATGTCGTTTGAGTTTCTGTTTGTGTTTCATCCATAGTCGGATGATGCTCTGATGTATTGTGATGTTGTATTCGTGTGGCATTGTATGCCTCTTGTATGTATCCCCATCTATTATGTAATGTTGATGTAATGATATCCACCTTGCAAAAGCGTTTCAATATGCGAGTCTATCCTTGGTGGGACCTTCGATTTCCTTTTGGATAGGGTCGCATATTGGGCATGACAATGCATTCAACCAGTAACTAAACAAGCATATCAAGCATGGTAAAGTAACTAGAAATTAACCAAAGTTACTTATCAAATTTTGAATGCAAATAAGAACTCATATTCAAGTAGAAAATCATAAATATTGAAATAACACCATCCAAATGCTGGTGTGGCTTGCCTTAGTGTAGAGGAGGATCACACCCCTCTTGGTTTGCTTAAAGACAAGCTTCTCCTTCTGAAAAAGAATTTAAACCACAAAAATAATTGTCAAATCCCATTCTGAAAATCACCAGAAATTCTAGATAGCAAGGAAAAATTCACCTTCTGGTATGCTGCTAGAGCTTTCTGAACCAAAGACAATGCAAAAAGAATAAAATCATTTGGACTTATGGTTTAGAAATGGTGGCTGGTCAAAGTTCAGTCAAATTTCTGAATAATATTTGAATTAAACAGAAATCCTGGGGGGGTGACGTTGAAAGCATAAAACAGAAATATGCCTCCACTCGTACCGCTTCAGGTGCGGGTGGTGAGACCGACAGGTTGGTCCCGCGCGTCAGGAGAGAGAGGGGGTGTGTGAGATCATTGAGAGGTGGGGCTTCGCCGGAGCTCACGCCGGCGATGAGGGGGTTTGGGGCTAGGCTAGAGGGATATGAATGAAGCGGGGCTCGAGGCGCGCCTGCACGTACCCGTGGCTTGGCGAGAGGTGGACGGAGCTGGTCGCAGTTGAGCTCGCAAGATACGGTGGTGGACGGTTTCGCCGGAGATGTTTAAGACGACGGCTAGAGGCGGCTCCAAGGGCTCAGCGGTGTCCAGGCAGCTCTAGCAGATCCCCAATGCCCCGCCCAAGCAGCTGCTTGAGCTTGAGAGGCACCGGATCGAGGCGGCTGGACTATGCGGATCACCGGAGTCCTCTGGTCGGGGCGACGGCCAGAGGCCTGCCCGACCGAGCTTATACTCATCTACGTGTTCGTGGAGGTGGTGTGGGGTGGTGCTTGGCAAGGAATCGAGGAGGGGGCGTTATATATAGCCGGAGCGAGGGGGAATGTTTCACCGCCGGAGCTGTCTGGACACGCGGCGAACGGCGACGAGAAACTCCAACGCGAGGGGGCAAACGCTCAGCATCAACACATGAGCTTGCCCACGTTCACGGACGAGCACAGGAGGCAGTTGGGGAAGCAGACAAGCACACGCGCGCACTGTGGCATTTTGGCCGCGATGCGTCCGTGCTTACTGCAGCGGCTCCGGCATCGCCGAGTGCCAGGGAGCGGTCAAGGGTGATGGATCGGGGCTTGTGGCACGGTGCGACAGTCGGCGGCGAGCGCTGGAACGAGCACGCGCGAAACAGAGAGCAAGGCGCCAGCCAGAGCGCATCGAGACGCTGCGAGGCGCCGTGTCCATGCATGGTCACCAAGCTGGCATGGTCAAAACGACGCCCACGAGCGGCCAAACCTTGTCTATGTGCTCGACCGTGTAGTGTTTAGTCTAGGAGAGGTGATGGATCATGCCTAGGCCGACCAGACTTGACTCTACTAAGCTGACAAGTTTCTGTCGAGAAACATGGTCGCCAAGTTTGGCCACCTTCTAGAAGGCCATTAGGGCTGATCTCTTGGGGTTTGGGGTTTCTTAGGAAGGTGTTTAAGCTCACGCAAGATCAAGGCTAAAAGCTCAAGGAAAAATGTACTTGCTGTACAAAGTGCATTTCTGGTCCAGAAGTGAAAATATTTTCTACGGAAAAAATATTACAAAAATTGATGCAATATTTTTGCATGGGAAGGTGTGCCAAGGTGCTAAGAAAATTTAGGAATTATCTCAGATTTTTCTGAGCAAGAAAAGTTGAGGTTGCTTCGGAGCACAAGTTTCTGAAGTGAGTTTCAGAGAGAAAAATGAATATTTTTATTTTATGAAAAATATTCATTTGATTATTTTGAGGATTGATCAAAGGAATAAAGAAGATTAGTCACTTGGGTGAAGGTCAAGGATATGCCCAAGTGCCAAGTCCATTTGAAATGATTCAAACTCCAATTCAAATCAGGACAATAACCACGATTAAAACCAAGTTCGGAAAGGGAGACAAGGCAAGTCCGGAAAAAGAGTGAAGGCAAAATCTAGGCTGTCACATGCTACCTCTTGAGAATTGCTTTGGTTTTCCCTTGAAGAGGAAAGGGTGACGCAGCAAAGTAGCATAAGTATTTCCCTCAGTTTTTGAGAACCAAGGTATCAATCTAGTAGGAGGCTCCTCAAAAGTCCCTCGTACCTACACTAACAAACAAGAACCTCGCAACCAATGCAACAAAGGGGTTGTCAATCTCTTCACGAAAACTTGCGGAAGTGAGATATGATAGACATAATAAGATAAGATAAATATTTTTGGTATTTTCATGATATAGATTGGAAAGTAAAAGATGCAAATGAAAGTAGATTGGAAACTTATATGATAAAAGATAGACCTGGGAGCCATAGGTTTCACTAGTGGCTTCTCTCAAGATAGCATAAGTATTAAGGTGGGTGAACAAATTACTATCGAGCAATTGATAGAAAAGTGCGTAGTTATGAGATTATCTAGGCATGATCATGTATATAGGCATCACGTTCGCAACAAGTAGATCGAAACGATTCTGCATCTACTACTATTACTCTACACATCGACCGACTCCCGTCTGCATCTATAGTATTAAGTTCATAAGAACAGAGTAATGCATTAACAAAGATAACATGATGTAGAGGGATAAACTCAAGCAATATGATATAAACCCGATCTTTTTATCCTCGATGGCAACAATACAATACATGCCTTGCTGCCCCTGCTGTCACTGGGAAAGAACACCGCAAGATTGAACCCAAATCTAAGCACTTCTCCCATTGCAAGAAAGGTCAATCTAGTAGGCCAAACCAAACTGATAATTCGAAGAGACTTGCAAAGATAACCAATCACCCATAAAAGAATTCAGAGGAGATTCAATTATTTCTCATAGATAAACTTGATCATAAACCCATAATTCATCGGATCTCAACAAATGATGACCCACAAGTGTAGGGGATCTAGCATAGTCCTTTCGATAAGTAAGACTGTCAAACCCAACGAGGAGCAGAAGGAAATGACAAGCGGTTTTCAGTAAGGTATTCTCTGCAAGCACTGAAATTGTAGGTAACAGATAGTTTTGTGATAAGATAATTTGTAACGGGTAACAAGCGATAAAAGTAAATAAGGTGCAGCAAGGTGGCCCAATCCTTTTTGTAGCAAAGTACAAGCCTGGACAAGTTCTTATAATGAGAAAAGCGCTCCCGAGGACACATGGGAATTATCATCAAGCTAGTTTTCATCACGCTCATATGATTCACGTTCGTTACTCTGATAATTTGATATGTGGGTGGACCGGTGCTTGGGTACTGCCCTTTCTTGGACAAGCATCCCACTTATGATTAACCCCTATTGCAAGCATCTGCAACTACAAAGAAGTATTAATGTAAACCTAACCATAGCATGAAACATATGGATCCAAATCACCCCCTTACGAAGCAACTCATAAACTAGGGTTTAAGCTTCTGTCACTCTAGCAACCCATCATCTACTTATTACTTCCCAATGCCTTCCTCTAGGCCCAAATAATGGCGAAGTGTTATGTAATCGATGTTCACATAACACCACTAGAGGAGAGACAACATACATCTCAACAAAATATCGAACGAATACCAAATTCACATGACTACTAATAGCAAGAATTCACCCATGTCCTCAGGAACAAACGTAACTACTCACAAAGCATATTCATGTTCATAATCAGGGGGGTATTAATATGCATTAAGGACCTGAACATATGATCTTCCACCAAATAAACAAAGTAGCATCAACTACAAGGAGTAATCAACACTACTAGCAACCCATAGGTACCAATCTGAGGTTTTGGTACAAAGATTGGATACAAGAGATGAACTAGGGTTCGAGAGGATATTGTGTTGGTGAAGATGTTGATGGAGATTGACCCCTTCCTGATGAGAGGATCGTTGGTGATGACGATGGTGATGATTTCCCCCTCCCAGAGGGAAGTTTCCCCGGCAGAACAGCTCCACCGGAGCCCTAGATTGTTTCCGCCAAGGTTCCACCTCGTGGCGGCGGAGTTTCGTCCCATGAGCTTGCTTATGATTTTTTCCAGGGTAAGAGACTTCATATAGCAGAAGATGGGCACCGGAGGGCTTCCAAGTGTCCCACGAGGCAGGGGGTGCGCCCAGGGCAGTAGGGCACGCCCCCCACCCTCGTGGGTGATGGGTGGCCCCCGCTCAGGTATTTTTTCCGCTGAATATTTTTTATTAATTCCCAAAATGACTTTCGTGGAGTTTCAGGACTTTTTGAGATGTGTAGAATAGGTCTCCAATATTTGCTCCTTTTCCAGCCCAGAATCCCAGCTGCCGACATTCTCCCTCTTTATGTAAACCTTGTAAAATAAGAGAGAATAGCCATAAGTATTGTGGCATAACGTGAAATAACAGCCCATAATGCAATAAATATCGATATAAAATGGACACATCAACTCCCCCAAGCTTAGACCTCGCTTGTCCTCAAGCGGAAGCCGATATCAAAAAATATGTCCACATGTTTAGAGAGAGAGGTGTCGATAAAAATAAAATAAGTACATGAGGGCATCATGATCATTCTTATAACAACATATATATATATATATATATATATATTGTCATATGATTTCTTATGCTCAAGTAACAATCTATTCACAATGTCAACTATGATTCAAAAACTTCATTGAGAACTAACAAACTATAATCTCAGTCATTGAAGCAATTGCAATTTATCATAACATCGGAAAGAGTCAATATAAGAGCTTTTCAGCAAGTCCACATACTCAACTATCATTTAGTCTTCCACAATTGCTAACACTCACTCAATACTTATGGTTATGGAGTTTTAATCAGACACAGAGAAAGATAGGGGCTTATTGTGTTGCCTCCAACCTTTTACCTCAAGGGTAATGTCAACAATAATAGTTCATGCTAACTTACATCCAATTGGATATATATATCAGGATCTTTCCAACATGAGGTTCTTGCCAAAGGATAGAATGTAAAAATGAAAGGTGAAAATCACCTTGACTCTTGCATAATGTAAAATATAGGCCCATCGCAGAGGGAAGCAGGGGTTTTCATGTGCTTTTAGGGTTGGATGCACGAAATCTTAATGCAAAAGAACGTTACTTTATATTGCCAATTGTGATACGAACCTTTATTATGCAGTTCGTCGCTTTTATTACTTCCATATCACAAGATCGTATAAAGCTTATTTTCTGCACACTAAGAAGTCATACATATTTAGAGAGCAATTTTTATTGCATGCAACATGACAACTTACTTGAAGGATCTTACTCAATCGATAGGTAGGTATGGTGGACTCTCATGACAAACTTGAGTTTAAGGATATTTGGAAGCACAAGTAGTATTTCTACTTGGTGCAAGGAATTCTACTAGCATGAGGGGGAAAGGCAAGCTCGGCATGTTTGAATGATCCATGACAATATACTTTAACTGAGATGCGAGAAAACATAACCCATTACGTTGTCTTCCTTGTCCAACATCAACTCTTTAGCATGTCATACTTTAATGAGTGCTCACAATCATAAAAGATGTCCAAGATAGTATATTTATATGTGAAAACCTCTCTTTCTTTATTACTTCCTATTAATTGCTGCAATGACCAAAACTATGTTTGCCAACTCTCAACAACTTTTAATCATCATAATCTTTATATGTGAAGTCATTACTATCCATAAGATCAATATTATCTCTTTTATTTCTTTTTACTCTTTTATACACTTAAGATCATAGCAAGATAGCAAAGCCCTTGACTCAACACTAATCTTTATTATATATAGCTTACAGACTCGATTACATAGAGGGGTCACAAAGTAAAACTCAAAACTAATTCATACCAAAACTTTATTCTACTAGATCCAGATATTACCAAAAGGATCGAACTAAGTAAAACGGTAAAGATAGGAGTGTGATGGTGATACAATACCGGGGCACCTCCCCCAAGCTTGGTAGTGGCCAAGGGGAGTGCCCATACCCATGTGTTTATGTCCTCTGAGGTGGTGATGATGGAATTGTTGGTGATGTAGGCTTCCTCCTCAATTTGCACTTGAGGATGGAATTTTGCTCCCTTAGATCATCAATCTCCTGCTCAAGGCCTAATATCCTTTTGCATAGTTCATGTTTGTTTTCCTGCAAGATACAAAAAGGAATAAACTCGATCTTTGGTTCCTTTGTTCTATCAGGGAGGCTTGACCTTTTAAACTCCACATGCATGTCCCCAGATTGAGGTAATGGGACTTCATCTTCATCTGAGCTCGTCTCCTCCTTTCCCTTAGGCTCGTAGTCTTCTTCTTCCTCAGTGGTCCAGCCAGAGTGCTCCACGTCTCCATAGACCTTAGGCTCTGCAAGGTAATCAGCCACATAGCTTTCTCCCTCCGAATCCTGGGATGACATATTGCTCTAATCTGTGGCAGAAACAGCTCAAGACAAAAACATAGCATTTTTGCGTGATATGATGGTCAAAACCATCGGGAGATTATATAATGAATTTTTACCAACCAAAAGAAGTATCTTGCAAGAATACGGAGTCCGGAGAGCACACGAGGTGCCCACGAGGTAGGGGGCGTGCCCTGTCGGTGTCAAAACCAGCGGATCTTGGGTAGGGGGTCCTGAATGGTGCGTCTAAGGCTAATGGTAACAGGAGGCAGGGGACACGATGTTTTACCCAGGTTCGGGCCCTCTCGATGGAGGTAATACCCTACTTCCTGCTTGATTGATCTTGATGATATGAGTATTAGAAGAGTTGATCTACCACGAGATCGTAGAGGCTAAACCCTAGAAGCTAGCCTATGATTATGATTGTTGTTGTCCTACAGACTAAACCCTCCGGTTTATATAGACACCGGAGGGGGCTAGGGTTACACAGAGTCAGTTACAGAGAAGGAGATCTACATATCTGAATTGCCAAGCTTGCCTTCCATGCAAAGGAGAGTCCCATCTGGACACGGGACGAAGTCTTCAATCTTGTATCTTCATAGTCCAACAGTCCGGACAAAGTATATAGTCCGGTTGTTTGAGGACCCCTTAATCCAGGACTCCCTCAGTAGCCCCTGAACCAGGCTTCAATGACGATGAGTCCGGCGTGCAGATTGTCTTCGGCATTGCAAGGCGGGTTCTTCTCCAAATCCCCGATAGTATTGTTGCAACGAGCAGTGTCCGACTCCTCATCAATGTCGCGCTCCTCGGCTTCTGCGCTTTAAAAATGGTTGTCTCCACGTGTCAAGTGGATGCGAGAAGTCGAGGCGTTTTTACATTTGCCACCTCGACCATGCGAGTGAATCATCTATTTAATGAGACGGGGATCCTCAGATCCAAACCACACCATCTCCTCCCAGCGAGTATTCATCAGAGCGTGCCCGGAAGAATCCATACCACCATGGCCGGTCGTCGCGGTTCCTCCTCTCGCTCCCGTAGCACTAGGCCAGGCGATTGGGAGAAATGTTCTGTCCCCCACAGCCGACTAGTAGAGTTGCAGACCAAGGGGTTTCTCCCGCCTGCGTACATGGTCCCCGTCGAGCTGGACTAGCGACTTATAATGGCAGGAAGCAAGCAGAGAGCTCTCCAAACCCAATCAAGGGAGAGCGGGTATGCTTCGTCCCCTATTTGTTGAGGGGACTCAGATTTCCAATCCATCCTTTCCTCCGCGGGCTCTTGGAGTTCTATGGCCTATAGCTGCATAACTTTACCCCAGCCTCCATACTGCATCTCGCAGGCTACGTTGCCTTCTGCGAGCTATTTCCGGGTTCTGAAGCCCATTTCGAGCTGTGGAAGAGGCTATTCTGCCTCATACCCCGCACTCAAGAGGGTTCGGTATATCAAGTGGGCGGAGCCAAAATATGGCGCATCGCCGGGACCGGATACCTATCTAGTACCCTAAAGAAGACATCCGAAGACTAGCCTTCGGAGTGGTTCTACATGGAGGATGTCCCTCTTCCAGAACCTATTCGGAAAGGCCTTCCCGAGTTCGTGAATGCCCCATTGAAGAAACGCGATAACTGGCGCCCCAGGAGCCCCCAGGCGGAAGATAACAGAGAGATGCTTTTCCTGATGAACAAGATAAATACGCTGGCCAAATCAGGACTGACAATAATTGAGGTCATGTACATATGTATAATGCGGGGAGTGCAGCCACTTCAATATCGGGGGAAACCCATGTGGCACTTCAATGGAGAAGACGATGCCACCCTCAGCGGCCGTAAAGGTCCGGACTCTCCCGCCGCTCTGGCGAAGATACTATCTGATTTGTACAAAGGAGAAGAGGAGGAGTTCATCCATATCAAGCCACGGGATGGATTATCCATGTACAACCCCCCAAGCTGGGTGAGTCGCTATCTTTTATTCTAGTTTTTCCCATAGTTTTAGCACAAATGTTAACTTCGTCAATCCATAGCAGGAACTGTGAAGAGCCATGAAGGATGTTGATAGCCCATCTCCACAGCCAGAGGACCCCAACCGCGCTCTCGACTCCGGACTCAAAGAAGATCCGGACACATTTGTGGAGGTTGTTGACAGGACATTTTATCAGTTAAGCTGCGATGGTGTGATGGTGGCCATCATAGCTGATTATCCTGGCCTACTCCCTGTGTCCCAGGTAAGTAAAGCTAGAGTCCCAACTTCCAAAAAGGATTCCCTCTTTACACTTCACCCACCGCACATGTATTGTGTTTTACAGGGAAGGCCGTCGAGGCGCCAAGTCGAACCCGCAGTGACTCGCCAACAAGGGGCACCGAAGTCGGGTAGGCTTAAAAGGAAGGCAGTCAGGACCAAGACGTCGTTGCAAAGGTATGTTTAAAAACCTGCCACAAAATTATCATCGTTAAAATATAACAATGTCCACTGTCTTCTGACAGAAAAAGCGCTCGTCGAATTACATCCGGAGAGCCTACCGGTCACGCCTCCACCAGCCGAACTCAAGGGCGGAGGTCAACGCGGATGATCCTCCAACAGAGGATGCGGATAGATTTTCCACTACAAATGGAGAGCGCCATGAATCATAGACGCCGTCGGGCCGCACTACGCGACCCTACTTTCTCTGAAGAGGCATTTGATGCCTTCAACTCAGGGGACGTGTACATCCGGGCTTCTCAAGGTGGCCTCGCCAGGGCCATGGACCAGTATGTAAAGGATATACGGGTAAGAAAATTTAATAAGTATATATATATCAGTAGCCCCTGAGACTTAAAACAGTTGGCACAACTGATTTAAGGATCCTCGTGTGCATAAGTTCTGACAAAGAAGAATACCCAGCTATCTAAAGAGCTGGAGGAGAGCAAGGCCCAACTCCAGGCCACAATTGCCGTGATGGAGGAGTCTACAAAGGCCCCTGCTGGTAATACTTGTTTTGATCAGAAATAATGGAATGTACCAGTTTAGTATTCGGCATGAATGCAAATCTAACAATAGATTCTGCAGACAATCCCGGAGGCAGTCCGGAGATCGTATCATAGGATGAGCAACATGTTCGGTGACAGCTGAAGGCTGGCAAGCGTGTGCTTACCAAGGTTATAAAGGAGAAAGATACTCTCCAGGACGTGAACACCCGACTGGACGTCGAATTAAAGGATGTTCGGGCCCAGCATGCTGACTCCGTAAAGGAGAATAGGAGGCTTCGGCACGGCATATTCAGTAAGTGTTCTAATGAACTATTATAACGTTCGGCGAAGAAGTGTGCTAACAGAAATATGTCTATAGCTATGTTGACAGGTCATCCCGAAGAGGAGATGCCTAGCTCTGCCGGTGATCTCCTGCAGGAGCTCTCACAACTGCATGAACAAGTTCGGCAGGTGATGCAGGGTATTGCCCAGGCCTTATGGCCATCCGTCTCCCTGCCAGGAGGCATGGGGGAGCTTGTGGAGATGCTCAAGGGAGCGTGGCAGCGCTTCCGATTATGGAAAATATCGTCCTACCGACAAGGCGCAAGGGAAGCCCGGGCCATGGTGAAGACGCGGTACACCAAGGCTGACCTGAACCACATGGCTGTGGTCGGACCTGTAGGGTCAGATGGGAAGGGGAACCCTGTACATCTGGTGTATGACCAGGTAGCATTAGCCGCTAAGTATTCCCAATAGGACTGTAGGCTAGACAACCTGTTGGATGGTATAGAAGAAGAATTTAGTCAGTCTAAGTGACTTTGTACTTTGAAGGACACATTTTTCCCTAGCCGGATTATAAATCATTTGTCTTGGCTGACCTTTTCACTTCAACCTCTGGACCCGACAGTCCGGAGTGTATCCGAATACCCGCTCAGTTATGTAAAAACCGGGGCACGTTTGGAAACCAAGCGTAGGAGTCATAAGTGCTTGAACAGACAAGTACCCAACTAGTTATGTTATATTACATGGGTAGTAGAAACATCTTCCAGGGACAATAGTTCCGTTAAGGGTTCCTTTCCCTGGGTGCGCATGCATTAATGTGCATGTCCGAACTGCGAAAAATGACGCAGGATATAAGCATCTAGGGGCATATTTTGTAATAGGTAAAAGACATCTTTTGTTCACCGAATGAATATTCCCTTAAGAACGCTAGCTTTTGGCTTCACCCAGTCTAAGGTACACATCCGGCTGACCCGGCAGTAACAACCGCAGAGGGGCTTCCCTTATGCCCTAGCCGAATTAACGGTAACGTAGGGCATAAACACAAGAGCCAGGCAACCCATCTTAGCCAAAACTTAAGTCATATCGATGCATATAATGGTGAAAAAAGGCACATATGGGGAAATGACAGATATGTGGTGGGCATAAAGTCCAGAAGGGAACTATGTTAAGCTTGTGTATAAGAAGCCCCCATGTATATTGAGCGTGCATAGCGCGGCAAGAGTGTGCGGACAAAGCATTCTTGAAGCTTTTAAAGCTATACATAAAAAGGAGAGAGAGAGATGATAAAAGGGAACACGGAGGTAAGGAGACAAACACAGAGTTCGGCACTAGGCATAGAATTTTCGGAGCCTGGCCGCGTTCCATGGGTTTGGCTCGAGTCGATTATCTGATGCGTCACGCAGGCGGTACGCACCTCCAGTGAGAACTTTGTCAATGATGAAGGGACCCTCCCACTTGGGCTTGAGCTTGTCTTTTTTCTTCTCTGGTAGGCGTAGAACGAGTTCACCAATGTTATAAGTTTTGGCCCTCACTTCTCTGCTTTGATACCTTCGAGCCTGCTGTTGATAGAATGCGGAACGGGCCTTTGCAACGTCACGCTCCTCCTCCAGGGCATCTAAGCTTACCTGCCGATCCAACTCGGCTTCTCTCTCTTCGTACATGCGCACTCTAGGTGAGTCATGGATGATATCGCAGGGTAGCACTGCCTCTGCGCCGTACACCATAAAGAATGGTGTGTATCCGGTTGTGCGATTTGGCGTGGTCTGCAGCCCCCATAGTATGGAGTCGAGCTCCTCGACCCAGTGCGTATCTGATTCCTTCAAGGATTGCACTAGTCTGCGTTTAATTCCACTCATAATAAGACCATTTTCTCGTTCGACTTGACCATTTGTTTGGGGGTGATAGACGGAGGCGTAGTCAAGTTTTATGCCCATTTTGCTGCACCAGGTTTTCACTTCATCGGCTATAAAGTTTGAGCCATTGTCGGTGATGATGCTGTGGGGGACACCGTAGCGGTGTACGACCCCGGATATAAAGTCTATCACTGGTCCGGATTCAGCCGTTTTAACTGGTTTGGCTTCTATCCATTTGGTGAATTTATCGACCATGACCAACAAGTATTTCCTCTTATGGCTTTGTCCTTTAAGGGGTCCAACCATATCGAGCCCCAGACCGCAAAGGGCCAAGTTATGGGGATTGTTTGGAGGGCGGTGGGTGGCATATGGCTTTTATTTGCAAAAGCTGGCAACCGACGCAATGTTGGACAAGGTCTTGTGCATCTGCCTAGGCTGTCGGCCAGTAGAAACCTGTACGGAAGGCCTTGCTTACGAGCGCCTGAGCTGTGGCGTGGTGGCCGCTGAGTTCGGCATGAATTTTGGCCAGGAGCTGGCGCCCTTCCTCTTCGGAGATGCATCTTTGGAGCACTCTGGTCGCGCTTTTCTTATAAAGCTCTCCCTCATGGACTTTGTAGACTTTAGAGCGCCGCACAATGCAGCGTGCCTCATTTTGGTCCTCCGGGAGTTCCTGCCTGTTTAAGTAGGCTAGGAAGGGCTCCATCCACGGGGCGATGACCGGCATTATCACATGGGCCAAAGGTGTGATTTCGGTGGCGGAGCCTCCGATTACATCAGATTATTCAGGATCTGGGGTTGTATGTGGATCCGGACTGGTATTGCATGTCTCCCCTTCACATACCATGGATGGCTTGAACAGCCTTTCCAAGAAAATATTTGGTGGGACGGGGTCGCGTTTAGCGCCTATGCGGGCGAGAATATCAGGCGCTTGATTATTTTCTCGAACCACATGGTGGAATTTGAGCCCCTCGAATCGAGCTGACATTTTGAGAACGGCATTGCGGTAGGCCGCCATTTTAGGGTACTTGGCGTCAAAGTCTCCATTTATTTGAGCTACTGCGAGATTTGAATCCCCACGCACTTTTAGGTGTTGAATGCCCATGGAGATTGACATCCGAAGACAGTGCAACAATGCCTCATACTCGACTGCGTTGTTGGAATCTATGTAGAGTATTTGGAGTACGTATTGGACTGTATCTCCGGTGGGGGACATCAGGACGAAGCCAGCCCCTAGACTAGCTAGCATCTTAGAGCCATCAAAGTGCATGATCCAATTGGAGTACGCGCCATACTCTTTAGGGAGTTCGGCTTCTGTCCATTCGGCGACGAAGTCAGCCAGTACTTGCGACTTAATGGCTCGCCTTGGTTTGTATGTTATGTTGAATGGGAGGAGCTCGATAGCCCATTTAGCAATCCGGCCCGTGTCATCGCGGTTATTTATTATGTCGTTGAGTGGTACTTCAGAGGCCACCGTGATTGAACACTCTTGAAAGTAGTGTCATAGTTTTCGGGGTGCCATGAAGACCGTGTATGCTATCTTTTGATAGTGTGGGTATCGTTACTTGCATGGAGTGAGCACAGTGGATATGTAGTATACCGACTTTTGTAGTGGGAATTTATGTCCATCTGTCTCTCGTTCGACGACGAGCACTGCGCTTACAACCTGGTGTGTTGCAGCTATGAATAGTAGCATGGATTGGATAGGTGGCCAAGAGGGCTTTTATTTCTTCCAGCCCAACCATAGCCTCATCCGTCCACTCGAAGTGTTCGGTGCGTCGAAGAAGGCAATAAAGAGGTAGTGCCTTTTCTCCTAATCGGGAGATAAAGCGGCTTAGGGCGGCCACGCATCCAGTTGATTTCTAGATTTGCTTGAGGTCTGTTGGGATAGCCATCTGTGACAGAGCTCGGATTTTAGTCGGGTTTGCTTTGATTCCTCTATTGGAAACAATGAAGCCGAAGAGCTTTCCGGCTGGTACGCCGAAAACAGATTTTTCCGGTTGAGCTTGATGTCATATGTTCGGAGATTGTCGAACATAAGCCTCAAGTCATCTGTTAATGACTCGACGTGTCTGGTTTTGATGACCACAACATCTATGTAAGCCTCCACTGTTTTGCCGATTTGTGTTTCTAGGTATGTTTGAATCATGCGTTGATAGGTTGCACCAGCGTTTTTGAGCCTGACAGGCATGGTGTTAAAACAGAAGGGACCGTATGGAGTGATAAATGCCGTTGCGGCTTGATCGGACTCCGCCATCTTGATTTGATGGTATCCGGAGTATGCGTCGAGGAAACACAATGTGTTGTGTCCTACGGTAGCGTCGATAATTTGATCAATGCGGGGTAGGGGGAAGGGATCCTTAGGGCAAGCCTTATTAAGGTCTTTGAAATCGACGCATAGGCGCCAGGATTTGTCCTTCTTTGGTACCATCACAAGGTTTGCTAGCCAGTCCGGATGTTTTATTTCTCTGATGAATCTGGCTTCGAGTAGCGTGGCTATCTCTTCTCCCATGGCTTGTCGCTTGGGTTCTGAAAAGCGCTGAAGAGTCTGCTTGGCCGGCTTGTATCCCTTTAGTATGTTTAGGCTATGTTCGGCCAGCCTGCGTGGGATACCTGGCATGTCTGAAGGATGCTAGGTGAAGATGTCCCAATTCTCGCGCAAGAACTCTCGTAGTGCGGCATCTATTGTGGGGTTCAGCTGTGCCCCGATTGATGTTGTTTTTGTAGGGTCCGTTGGGTAGACCTGGAATTTGACTACTTCGTCTATTGGTTTAAAAGAGGTGGACTTGGGTCGTTTGTCGAGTATCATGTCATCCCTATCCACTACGGAATGCAGCGCAGTTAACTCTTCGGCCGCGAGAGCTTCGGATAATGCCTCCAGTGCTAGTGCGGCGGTTTTATTTTCAGCGCGGAGTGCTATGTCCGGATCACTGGCTAGGGTGATAATTCCATTGGACCCCGGCATCTTGAGCTTCATGTACTCGTAATGGGGTATAGCTTGGAAGCTTGTGAATGCCTCCCGCCCTAAAAGGGCGTGGTATCCGCTGCTAAACGGGGCCACTTGGAATGTGATTTCTTCAGACCTATAATTCTCCGGAGTGCCGAATACCACATCCAGTGTGATTTTTTCCGCGCATCGTGCCTCTCGACTAGGGATGATTCCTCTGAAGGTCATGCTGCTTTGCTCAATGCGGCTCTTATCTATTTCCATTTTGTTAAGAGTTTCCTCATAGATGAGGTTTAATCCGATGCCGCCGTCCACAATTGGACTAAGGACCAAAGCAGCTGGTGCTCGGACTGTTCGGAATTGAGGTTCGTTGCTGGCATTGAAGGTTATGGCCGTATCGTTCCATGGATTTATTGCTGCGACGTGGCAGACTTCAGCGAGGCTGCAGAGCGCTCGCTTGCGCCTGTTGTTTGAGGCGAAAGTCTTGAAGACTGTCAGTACTTTATTGTTATTTTCTATGGGCTGGTGCTCTACGGTATTGTTGATGAGAAGGTCCTCGCCACTCTTGGCCACCTGCCGGAGTATCCAACATGCTCTAAGGCTGTGTGTTGGTATGATGCCCGGTGTACTGTGAATTTTGCATGGCCTGTTGAGCCATCCCTCCAGTACGGTTCCATGCCCTATAGAGGGCTTTGGCTTCTTTGTAATTGGGTTGGGTGGCTTGCGAGAGCGCACCCTTTTAGTTCGGACGAGGGGTTTAGTTAGGGCCGGAGGATCCCAGAATATTGTTTGGGTTTTCCAGGCGCTTTCCATCGCACAGTACTTCTGTATTATGGCCGCCAAGTCGCCAAAATGTGCTATGTCATGGCGACTTATGGCATTGAGAATTCCCTCGTTCGTGCAATTTTTGCAAAAGAATAAGATTGCGTCTTCCTCGTGATAATCCTTAACCTTGCTCATTACAAGGAGGAATCTGGCCCAGAAGTGGTGTACTGTCTCTTCGGGCTCTTCTCTGATGTGGAAAAGATCACTTGTGTCTGGGTGGGTGGGTAGACTTAAGTCCACATCCAGCCCCAATCTGAGACCCAGAGGCATGGGAGCTCCCGATCTTGGCAGCTCGGGCTCCAGGATGTTGCCCAATATTTGTGGCCCGCTGCCCGATTCTAAGTTCGGAGCCTGGGCCACGTCCTCCCGTAGACGGGTATCCGGCTCGGAGAGCTCGAGAATTCGGACATAGTTCGTCCTCGAAATAGAGGAAGAATTGTTGTTTTGTTCCTCCACCACCACTATCTGATGGGTGATCGGCGGAGACTTAATCTCCCTTAGGTCGGGTTTAAGCCCAATCCGATCATAGTCTGTAGCGACTCCCAGGGCGGCGATGCGATCCAAGAGCTCGTTTAGAGAGGAGAGCTCCATTGGATCCATCTCTACTTAGTGAATTCCGGGCTGACATGGAGGATATTCTTGATGACCTGAGAAGTCATCATCGGCGCGGCGGCCGAATGGGCGGCCATGGCGAAACCGCCCAGCCCGAGAGTTTGGCCTGCGGCCAGGGATCCTCCAGAGGTGATGTTTTCCTTGACAACAAGGCGAGCCATCAAGCCTTGTAGCGACGGCACAGTGGAACTCTCAATGAAAGCACCAATGTCGGTGTCAAAACCGGCGGATCTCGGGTAGGGGGTGCCGAACGGTGCGTCTAAGGCTAATGGTAACAGGAGGCAGGGGACACGATGTTTTACCCAGGTTCGGGCCCTCTCGATGGAGGTAATACCCTACTTCGTCCTGGATTGATCTTGATGATATGAGTATTACAAGAGTTGATCTACCACAAGATCGTAGAGGCTAAACCCTAGAAGCTAGCCTACGATTATGATTGTTGTTGTCCTACGGACTAAACCCTCCAGTTTATATAGACACCGGAGGGGGCTAGGGTTACACAGAGTCAATTATAGAGAAGGAGATCTACATATCCGAATTGCCAAGCTTTCCTTCCACGCAAAGGAGAGTCCCATCTGGACACGGGACGAAGTCTTCAATCTTGTATCTTCATAGTCCAATAGTCCGGCCAAAGTATATAGTCCGGCTGTCCAAGAACCCCTTAATCTAGGACTCCCTCATGCCCAGGGGGTAGGGCGTGCCCTCCACCCTTGTGGATGCCTCGTGTCCTTCTCGTACTACTTCTTATTTTCCTATTTCATTAAATATTCCAAAGCGGAGAAAAATTGCTATTAGAATTGTTTTGGAGTCGGTTTACTTACCGTACCACATACCTATTCCTTTTCGGAGTATGAAACGTTCTGGAAAGTGTCCCTTATGTATTCCTCCGAGGTTACGGTTTTAATAACATTAGTTTCAACATTTATAGGATTACCTGAGATATAATGTTTGATTCTTTGACCATTCACCACCTTCGGATTTGTGCCTTCAAAGTTGTTGATTTTTATGGCATCAGAACGATAGACCTCCTCGATAACATAAGGGCCTTCCCATTTAGAGAGAAGTTTTCCTGCAAAAAATCTTAAGCGGGAGTTGAATAGAAATACATAGTCACCTACATTAAACTCACGCTTTTGTATCCTCTTGTCATGCCATCTTTTAACTTTTACTTTAAACAGTTTGGCATTCTCGTAGGCTTGGGTTCTCCATTCATCAAGTGAGCTAATGTCAAATAACCTCTTCTCCCCGGCAAGTTTGAAATCATAATTGAGCTCTTTAATGGCCCAATATGCCTTATGTTCTAGTTCGATAGGTAAATGACATGCTTTTCCATAAACTATTTTATACGGAGACATACCCATAGGATTCTTATATGCAGTTCTATAAGCCCATAATGCATCATCAAGTTTCTTGGACCAATTCTTTCTAGATCTATTAACAATCTTTTGCAAAATTGAGTTGAGCTTTCTATTACTCAATTCTACTTGACCACTAGACTGTGGGTGATATGGAGATGCAATTGTATGATTAACATCATACTTAGCAAGCATTTTACGGAAATCACCATGAATGAAATGTGAACCACCATCAGTCATTAAGTATTTAGGGACTCCAAACATCGGAAAAATAACTTCTTTAAGCATCTTAATAGAGGTGTTATGATCAGCACTACTAGTTGGAATAGCATCTACCCACTTAGTAACGTAATCGACAACAACTAAAATATGTGTATATCCATTAGAGGAAGGAAACGGTCCCACATAATCAAAGCCCCAAACATCAAATGGTTCAATAACAAGAGAATAATTCATAGGCATTTCTTGACATCTACTAATATTACCAATTCTTTGACATTCATCACAAGACAAGACAAACTTACGGGCATCTTTGAAGAGAGTAGGCCAATAAAAACCAGATTGTAATACCTTATGTGCAGTTCTATCTCCAGCGTGATGTCCTCCATATGACTCAGAGTGACACTTGCGTAGGATCTGTTCCTGTTCATGCTCAGGTAGACAACGTCTAATAACACCATCTACTACTTCTTTATAAAGGTGTGGGTCATCCCAGAAGTAATGTCTTAAATCATAGAAGAACTTTTTCTTTTGCTGGTATGTGAAACTAGGTGGTATGAATTTAGCAACAATGTAATTAGCGTAATCAGCTAATTGCTCATCAGGAAAGCTATCATTAATAGGTAGTGGGTCATCAAGAACATTCTCTAACCTAGACAAGTTGTCTGCAACAAGGTTCTCAGCTCCCTTTCTATCAATAATATGCAAATCAAATTCTTGTAGCAAGAGAACCCATCTAGTAAGTCTAGGTTTAGCATCTTTCTATGCCATAAGATATTTGATAGCAGCATGATCAGTGTGAACGGATACTTTAGAATCAACAATGTAAGGCATGAACTTACCACAACAAATACAACTGCTAAGAATTCTATTTCAGTAGTAGCATAATTTCTCTGAGCAGTGTCTAGAGTTTTACTAGCATATTGAATAACATTTAGTTTCTTATCAACTCTTTGTCCTAGAACAACACCTACAGCATAATCTCTAGCATCACACATAATTTCAAAAGGTAAATTTCAATCAGGTTGCTAAACAATAGGTGCAGAAATCAAAGCTTTCTTAAGTATCTCAAACGCTTCTACACAATCATCATCAAAGACAAAATGAATATCTTTTTGTAATAGATTAGTCAGAGGCCTAGAAATTTTAGAAAAGTCCTTAATGAACCTCCTATAAAAACCGGCATGACCAAGGAAACTTCTTATACCTTTAATTTCCTTGGGACATGGCACATTTTCGATAGCATCAACCTTAGCTTTATCAACTTCAATGCCTTTCTCAGAAATTTTATGCCCCAAGACAATGCCTTCATTAACCATAAAGTGGCACTTTTCCCAATTCAAGACAAGACTAGTATCTTCACATCTCTGCAAAACTCGATCAAGGTTGCTCAAGCAATCATCAAAAGAGGATCCATAAATGGAGAAATCATCCATGAATACCTCACAAATCTTTTAACAAAAGTCAGAGAATATAGCCATCATGCATCTTTGAAAGGTAGCAGGTGCATTACATAAACCAAAAGGCATACACCTATAAGAAAAAGTACCAAAAGGGAAAGTGAAAGTGGTCTTTTCTTGATCCTCGGCTGACACAGGTATTTGAGAAAAACCAGAGTAACCATCTAGAAAGCAAAAATGTGTATGTTTCGATAATCTTTCTAGCATTTGATTAATAACAGGTAAGGGGTAATGATCTTTTTTAGTAGATTTATTTAATTTGCGAAAATCAATTACCATCCTATAACCTGTAATAATTCTTTGCGTGATCAATTCATCTTTATCATTAGGAACGACAGTAATACCTCCCTTCTTAGGGACACAATGGACATGACTTACCCACTGACTATCAGCAACGGGATAAAATATACCTACCTCAAGGAGCTTTAGTATTTCCTTTCTTACCACTTCTTTCATCTTAGGATTTAATCATCGTTGGTGATCAATAACTGGTTTGGCATCTTCCTCCAATTTTATTTTGTGTTGGCATAAAGTGGGACTAATGCCCTTAAGATCATCAAGAGTATATCCAATAGCAGCACGGTGCTTCTTCAGAGTTTTCAATAATCTCTCCTCTTCCTGCTCTGAAAGGTTAGCACTAATAATAACAGGATATATCTTATTTTCATCAAGATAAGCATATTTAAGAGTATCAGGTAATGGTTTAAGCTCAAACACGGGATCACCCTTGGGTGGTGGAGGATCCCCTAGGATTTCAACAGGCAAGTTGTGTTTCAAAATAGGTCCCTGTTTAAAGAATACTTCATCTATTTCCCTTCTTTCATTCATAAACATATCATTTTCATGGTCTAGCAAATGTTATTCCAACGGGTCATTCGGAGGCACGGCAATAGAAGCAAGACCAATAATTTCATCCTTACTAGGCAATTCTTTATCATTGGGTTGTCTACGAAATTTAGCGAAATTAAACTCATGAGACATATCCCCCAAACCAATAGTAACAACATCCTTTTCGCAATCTATCTTAGCATTAACAGTGTTCAAGGAGGGTCTACCAAATATGATAGGACAAAAGTCATCTTGTGGGGAACCAAGAACAAGAAAATCAGCAGGATATTTAACTTTCCCACACAAGACTTCAACATCTCTAACAATCCCAATTGGTATAGTAGTATCTCTATTGGCAAGATTAATTGTAACATCAATTTCTTCTACCTCAGTAGGTGCAATATCATGCATAATTTCTTCATATAAGGAATAAGGTATTGCACTAGCACTAGCACCCATATCACATAAGCCATGATAACAATGATCTCCTATTTTAACAGAAATAACCAGCATGCCTACAACAGGTCTATGTTTCTTAGCATCGGGTCTAGCAATTCTAGCAGCTTGATCGCAAAAAAAAATAGCATGCCCATCAATATTTTTAGCCAAGAGATCTTTAACCATAGCAATACTAGGTTCAACTTTAATTTGCTCAGGAGGTGTATACGTTCTAGTATTACTCTTACGAACAACAGTTGAAGCTTTAGCATGACCCTTTATCCTAACAGGGAAAGGTGGTTTCTCAATATAAGTAGTAGGAACAATAGGATCATTGTAAGTGATAGTCTTTTCTTCAACTGTAATAGGTGCAACTACTTTTACTTCAGTGGGAGGATTATATTTAAACCACTTCTCCTTAGGGAGATCAACATGAGTAGCAAATGATTAACAGAAAGAAGCTACTATCTCAGAGTCAAGTCCATATTTAGTGCTAAATCCACGAAAAGCATCGGTATCCATAAAAGATTTAACAAAATCAAACATAGGTGTCATACCTGACTCCTTACCATCGTCGGAATCCCAATCTTCAGAGTTGCGTTTAATTCTTTCCAATAAATCCCATTTGAATTCAATATCCTTCATCATAAAAGACCCAGCACAAGAAGTATCGAGCATGGTGCGATTGTTGAGAGAAATACGAGCATAAAAGTTTTGAATAATGATTTCTCTTGAGGCTCATGATTGGGGCATGAATATAACATTGACTTAAGCCTCCCCCAAGATTGAGCGACGCTTTCTCCTTCGTGAGGCCAAAAATTATATATATAATTGCGATCACGATAAACAAGATGCATAGGATAAAACTTCTGGTGAAAGTCCAATTTCAATCATTTATAGTCCCAGGATCCCATATCATCACATAGCCTATACCATGTCAATGCGTCTCCCTTAAAAGATAAAGGGAAAACCTTCTTCTTAATAACATCATCGGGCATACCTGCAAGCTTAAATAATCGAAAAACTTCATCCACATAGATAAGGTGTAAATTGGGATGCAATGTTCCATCTCCTGCAAAGGGATTAGCTAGCAGTTTCTCTACCATACCCGAAGGAATTTCAAAGTAAACATTTTTAGTAGGTTCTGTAGGTTGAGGAGCAACTCTTTGGTCTACTGGTCTGGGTGAAGATACCCTGAACAAGCCCCTCAAAGGATTAGTTTCCATAGTAATAAGTGACAGTAAATTTCAGCACACTATATAAATGTTTCCTTACCAAGTTCCACTTACCAAAGGCGCTTCACTCCCCGGCAATAGCGCTAGAAAAGAGTCTTGATGTCCCATAAGTGTAGGGGATCTATCGTAGTCCTTTCGATAAGTAAGAGTGTCGAACCCAACGAGGAGCAGAAGGAAATGACAAGAGGTTTTTAGTAAGGTATTCTCTGCAAGCACTGAAATTGTAGGTAATAGAAAGTTTTGCGATAAGATAATTTGTAACGGGTAACAAGCGATAAAAATAAATAAGGTGGAACAAGGTGGCCCAATCCTTTTTGTAGCAAAGGACAAGCTGGACAAGTTCTTATAATGAGAAAAGTGCTCCCGAGGATACATGGGAATTATCGTCAAGCTAGTTTTCATCACGCTCATATGATTCGCGTTCGTTACTTTGATAATTTGATATGTGGGTAGACCGGTGCTTGGGTACTGACCTTTCTTGGACAAGCATCCCACTTATGATTAACCCCTATTACAAGCATCCGCAACTACAAAATAAGTATTAAGGTAAACCTAACCATAGCATGAAACATATGAATCCAAATCAGCCCCTTAGGAAGCCACTCATAAACTACGGTTTAAGCTTCTGTCACTCTAGCAACTCATCATCTACTTATTACTTCCCAATACCTTCCTCTAGGCCCAAATAATGGTGAAGTGTCATGTAGTCGACGTTCACATAACACCATTAGAGGAGAGACAACATACATCTCATCAAAATATCGAACGAATACCAAATTCACATGACTACTAATAGCAAGACTTCACCCACGTCCCCAGGAACAAATGTAGCTACTCACAAAGCATATTCATGTTCATAAACAGAGGGGTCTTAATATGCATTAAGGATCTGAACATATGATTTTCCACCAAATAAACCAACTAGCATCAATTACAAGGAGTAATCAACACTACTAGCAACCCACAGGTACCAATCTGAGGTTTTGGTACAAAGATTGGATACAAGAGATGAACTAGGGTTTGAGAGGAGATGGTGCTGGTGAAGATGTTGATGGAGATTGACCGCCTCTCGATGAGAGGATCGTTGGTGATGATGATGGTGATGATTACCCCCTCCTGGAGGGAAGTTTCCCTGGAAGAACAGCTCCGTCGGAGCCCTAGATTGGTTCCGCCAAGGTTTCGCCTCGTGGCGGCGGAGTTTCGTCCCGTGAGCTTGCTTATGATTTTTTCCAGGGTAAGAGACTTCATATAGTAGAAGATGGGTACCGGAGGGCTGCCAGGTGGCCCACGAGGCAGGGGGCACGCCCAGGGGGGGTAGGGCACGCCCCCCACCCTCGTGGGTGTTGGGTGGCCCCCCTCAGGTATTTCTTCCGCTGAATATTTTTTATTAATTCCCAAAATGACTTTCGAGGAGTTTCAAGACTTTTTGAGCTATGCAGAATAGGTCTCCAATATTTGCTCCTTTTCCAGCCTAGAATCCCAACTGCCGGCATTCTCCCTCTTTATGTAAACCTTGTAAAATAAGAGAGAATAGCCATAAGTATTGTGGGATAACATGAAATAACAGCCCATAATGCAATAAATATCGAAATAAAAGCATGATGCAAAATGGACGTATCAACAAACAAACCGCAAAAAGAGTTACATCGAATAGATATCCAAGAAGATCGAGGAGAACTTTGTATTGAGATTCAATGAGAGAGAACAAGCCATCTAGCTAATAACTATGGACCCGAAGGTCTATGGTAAACTACTCACAACTCATCGGAGAGGCCTTGGAGATGATGTAGAGGCCCTCCATGGTCGATTCCCCCTCCGGCGGAGTGCGGGTGAAGGCTCCAAGATGGGATCTCGCAGATACAGAAGGTTGCGGCGGTGGAATTAGGTTTTCCTGGTGCTCCGGGATGTTTTCGGGGTACGTGGATATATATAGGAGGAAGAAGTAGGTCGGTTGAGGCACGAGGGGCCCACGAGGGTGGGGGCGCGCCCACCCCCATAGGGCGCACCGGGCACCCTTGTGGCTGCCTCGATTGCTGCTTGACGTCCACTCCAAGTCTCCTGGATTGTGTTTGTTCCTAAAAGATCACTCCCGAAGGTTTCATCCCATTTGGACTCCGTTTGATATTCCTTTTCTTTGAAACACTAAAATAGGCAAAAAAACAGCAATTCGGGCTGGGCCTCCGGTTAGTAGGTTAGTCCCAAAAATGATATAAAAGTGTAAAGTAAAGCCCATAAACATCCAAAATGGGTAATATAATAGCATGGAACAATAAAAAAA
The DNA here is from genome assembly GCF_002162155.2 of Triticum dicoccoides. NCBI lineage: Eukaryota > Viridiplantae > Streptophyta > Magnoliopsida > Poales > Poaceae > Triticum > Triticum dicoccoides. Next base: position 649,287,394 of record NC_041381.1, on the reverse strand, counting down.
TTATAGATACATTGGAGACGTATCAAGCATCCCCAAGCTTAATTCCTGCTCGTCCTCGAGTAAGTAAATGATAAAAACAGAATTTTTGATGTGGAATGCTACCTAGAATATTTCTCAATGTAATTTTATTTATTGTGGCATGAATGTTGAGATCCAAATGATTCTAAATAAAAGTTCATATTGACATAAAAACAATAATACTTCAAGCATACTAACAAAGCAATCATGTATTCTCAAAATATCATGGCTAAAGAAAGTTATCCCTACAAAATCATATAGTCTCGCTATGCTCTATCTTCATCACACAAAGTATTAATCATGCACAACCCCGATGACAAGCCAAGCAATTGTTTCATACTTTAGTATTCTCAAACTTTTTCAACTTTCACGCAATACATGAGCGTGAGCCATGGACATAGCACTATATGTGGAATAGAATGGTGGTTGTGGAGAAGACAAAAAGGGAGAAGATAGTCTCACATCAACTAGGCATATCAATGGGCTATGGAGATGCCCATTAATAGATATCAATGTGAGTGAGTAGGGATTGCCATGCAACGGATGCACTAGAGCTATAAATGTATGAAATCTCAACAAAAGAAACTAAGTGGGTGTGCATCCAACTTGCTTGCTCACGAAGACCTAGGGCGTTTTGAGGAAGCCCATCATTGGAATATACAAGCCACGTTCTATAATCAAAAATTCCCACTAGTATATGAAAGTGACAACATAGGAGACTCTCTATCATGAAGATCAAGGTGCTACTTTGAAGCACAAGTGTGGTGAAAGGATAGTAGCATTGTCCCTTCTCTCTTTTTCTCTCATTTTTTTATTTTTTTATTTGGCCTTTCTCTCTTTTTTTTATTTGGCCTTTCTCCTCTTTTTTTATAAAGTCCGAAGTCTCATCCAGACTTGTGGGGGAATCATAGTCTCCATCATCCTTTCCTCACATGGGACAATGCTCTAATAATAAAGATCATCTTACTTTTATTTACTTACAACTCAAGATTACAACTTGATGCTTAGAACAAAATATTACTCTATATGAATGCCTCCGGCAGTGTACCGGGATATGCAATGAATCAAGAGTGACATGTATGGAAGAATTATGAAGGTGGCTTTGCCACAAATACGATGTCAACTACATGATCATGCAAAGAGCAATATGACAATGATGATGTGTGTCATAATAAAAGGAACGATGGAAAGTTGCATGGCAATATATCTCGGAATGGCTATGGAAATGCCATAATAGGCAGGTATGGTGGCTGATTTGAGGAAGGTATATGGTGGGTTCATGGTACCGGCGAAAGTTGCACAGCGCAAGAGAGGCTAGCAATGGTGGAACGGTGAGAGTGCGTATGATCCACGGATTCAACATTAGTCATAAAGAACTCATATACTTATTGCAAAAATCTACAAGTCATTGAAAACAAAGTACTACATGCATGCTCCTAGGGGGATAGATTGGTAGGAAAAGACCATCGCTCGTCCCCGACCGCCACTCATAAGGAAGACAATCAATAAATAAATTATGCCCCAACTTCATCACAATACGTGCATGCTACGAGAATCACAAACTTCAACACAAGTATTCCTCAAATTCATAATTACTCCACTAGCATGACTCTAATATCACCATCCTCATATCTCAAAACAATTATCAAGCATCAAATTGATCATAGCATCCAATTCACTTATTATGATAGTTTTTATTATACCCAACTTGGATGCCCATCATTCTAGGACCAAATTTATAACCATAGCAAATAACATGCTTTTCTATAAGACTCTCAAAGTAATATAAGTGAAGCATGAGAGATCAACAATTTCTACAAAATTAAAGCCACCGTCGTGCTCTAAAAGATATAAACGAAGCACTAGAGCAAAAATTATCTAGCTCAAAAGATATAAGTGAAGCACATAGAGTATTCTAATAAATTCCAAATCAAGTGTGTCTCTACCAAAAGGTGTGTACAGAAAGGATGATTGTGTTAAACTAAAAATAAAAGACTCATATCATACAAGACGCTCCAAGAAAAACACATATCATGTGGCGAATAAAAATATAGCTCCAAATAAAGTTACCGATAAACGAAGACGAAAGAGGGGATGACTTCTGGGGCATCCCCAAGCTTATGATTTTGGTTGTCCTTGAATATCTTGGGGTGCCATGGGCATACCCAAGCTTAGTTTCTTGCCACTCCTTATTCCATAGTCCTTCAAATCTTTACCCAAAACTTGAAAACTTCACAACACAAAACTCAACAGGGAATCTCATAAGCTCCGTTAGTGCAAGAAAGAAAAACCACCACATAAGGTACTATAATGAACTCATTATTTATTTATATTTGTGTTAAACCTACTGTATTCCAACTTCCCTATGGTTCATACCCCCCGCGATACTAGCCATAGATGCATCAAAATAAGCAAACAACACACGAAAAACAGAATCTGTCAAAACAAAACAGTCTATAGAAGTCTGTAACTTTCGAATACTTCTGGAACTCTAAACATCCTACCAAAATAGGAAGTCATGAGAAATTTGTCTATTGAACTACTGCAAAAAGATTCAACGCAAAAGCACGTTTTTGTGATTTACTAAAAATTATTCTCATGCGTGCAGAAGTTTCTGTTTTTCAGCAGAATCAAATTAACTATCACCGTAGGTTATCCTATAGGTTCTACTTGGCACAAACACTAACTAAAACATAAAACCACATGTAAACAGAAGCTAGATGAAATATTAATTGCTAAACAGAATCAAAAAGCAAGGAACAAAAAATAAATTGGGTGTCCTCCCAACAAGCACTTTTCTTTAAAGCCTTTTAGCTAGGCATTGATAATTTTAATGATGCTCACATGAAACACAATAATTGAAGCATAAAGAGAGCATCATAAAACATGTGACAAACTCACTTAAGTCTAACATACTTCCTATGCATAGGTTTTTCATAGGAAAACAAATTATCAAGGCAAGCAAAAACTAGCATATTGCTACCTGTTGAGCACTGCGTTGGTTTTCCCTTGAAGAGGAAAGGGTGATGCAGCAAAGTAGCGTAAGTATTTCCCTCAGTTTTTGAGAACCAAGGTATCAATCTAGTAGGAGGCTCCTCAAAAGTCCCTCATACCTACACAAACAAACAAGAACCTCACAACCAACGCGATAAAGGGGTTGTCGATCCCTTCACAGTAACTTGCGAAAGTGAGATCTGATAGAGATAATAAGATAAGATAAATATTTTTGGTATTTTATGATATAGATTGGAAAGTAAAAGATACAAATAAAAGTAGATGGAAAACTTATATGATAAAAGATAGACTGGGGGGGCATAGGTTTAACTAGTGGCTTCTCTCAAGATAGCATAAGTATCGTGGTGGGTGAACAAATTACTATCGAGCAATTGATAGAAAAGTGCATAGTTATGAGATTATCTAGGCATGATCATGTATATAGGCATCACGTCCGCAACTAGTAGATCGAAACGATTCTTCATCTACTACTATTACTCCACACATTGATCGACTCCTGCCTACATCTAGAGTATTAAGTTCATAAGAACAGAGTAACGCATTAAGATAGATGACATGAGGTAGAGGGATAAACTCATGCAATATGATATAAACCCCATCTTTTTATCCTCGATGGCAACAATACAATACATGCCTTGCTGGTCCTGCTGTCACTGGGAAAGGACACCGCAAGATTGAACCCAAAGCTAAGCACTTGTCCCAGTGCAGGAAAGATCAATCTAGTAGGCCAAACCAAACTGATAATTCGAAGAGACTTGCAAAGATAACCAATCACACATAAAAGAATTTAGAGAAGATTCAATTAATTTTCTCATAGATAAACTTGATCATAAACCCACAATTCATTGGATCTCGACAAACATATCGCAAAAAGAGTTACATCAAACAGATCTCCAAGAAGATCGAGGAGAAATTTGTATTGAGATTCAAAGAGAGAGAAGAAGCCATCTTGCTAATAACTATGGACCTGAAGGTCTGTGGTAAACTACTCACAACTCATTGGAAAAGCCTTGGAGATGATGTAGAGGTCCTCCATGGTCGATTCCCCCTCCGGCGAAGTGCCAGCGAAGGCTCCAAGATGGGATCTCGTGGATACAGAATGTTGGGCGGTGGATATAGTTTTTCATGGTGCTCCTGGATGTTTTCGTGGTACGTGGATATATATAGGTGAAGGAGGTAGGCAGGGGAGCTACAAGGTGCCCTCGAGGGTGGGGGGCACGCCTACCCCCCTAGGGCACACCCTCCTGCCTCGTGGCCGCCTCGGCTGCTTCTTGATGTCCACTCCAAGTCTCCTGGATTGGGTTTGTTCCAAAAAGATCGCTCCGGAAGGTTTCATTCCATTTGGACTCTGTTTGATATTCCTTTTCTTCGAAACACTAAAATAGACAAAAAAACAGCAATTCGAGTTGGGCCTCCGGTTAGTAGGTTAGTCCCAAAAATGATATAAAAGTGTAAAGTAAAGCCCATAAACATCCAACACGGTTAATATAATATCATGGAACAATCAAAAATTATAGATACGTTGGAGATGTATCAAGCATCCCCAAGCTTAATTCCTGCTCATCCTCGAGTAGGTAAATGATAAAAACAGAATTTTTGATGTGGAATGCTACCTAGCATAATTCTCAATGTAATTTTCTTTATTGTGGCATGATTGTTCAGATCCAAATGATTCAAGATAAAAGTCCATAAAACATAAAAATAGTAATACTTCAAGCATACTAACAAGTAATCATGTCTTATCAAAATAGCATAGCCAAAGAAAGCTTATCCCTACAAAATCATAGAGTTTGGCCATGCTTCATTTTCATCACACAAAATACTCCCATCATGCACAACCCCGGTTTCAGCCAAGCAATTGGTTCATACTTTTTAACACGCTTCAGCCTTTTCAACCCTCACGTAATACATGAGCGTAAGCCATGGATATAGCACTATGGGTGGAGTAGAGTATGATGATAGGGATTATGTGAGAAAACAAAAAAGGAGAAAGTCTCGTATTGACGCGGCTAATGAATGGGCTATGGAGATGCCCATGAATTGATGTCAATGCGAGTAGTAGGGATTGCCATGCAACGGATGCACTAGAGCTATAAATGTATGAAAGCTCATCAAAAGAAACTAAGTGGGTGTGCATCCAACCTGCTTGCTCACAAAGACTTAGGGCATTTTAAGGAAGCCCATCATTGGAATATACAAGCCAAGTTCTATAACGAAAAATTCCCACTAGTATATGAAAGTGACAAAATAGGAGACTCTCTATCATGAAGATCATGGTGCTACTTTGAAGCACAAGTGTGGAAAAGGATAGTAACATTGTCCCTTCTCTCTTTTTCTCTTATTTTTTTCTCTCATTTTTTTGGTGGGCTTCTTTGGCCTTTTTTTATTTGGGCTTCTTTGGCCTCTTTTATTTTTCATAAAGTCCGGAGACTCATCCCGACTTGTGGGGGAGTCATAGTCTCCATCATCCTTTCCTCACACGGGACAATGCTCTAATAATGAAGATCATCACACTTCTATTTATTTACAACTCAAGAATTACAAATCAATACTAGGACAAAATATGACTATGTGAATGCCTCCGGCGGTGTACCGGTATATGCAATGAATCAAGAGCGACATGGATATTCCAACAAAATAGCTATCACATAACATATTCTCAACACGATCCACATGCATGTGAAGTTGACACTCTTCCAAAATAGTGGGATTATCATTAAATAAAGTCATGACCTCTCCAAACCCACTTTTATCAAAAACTTCATAAGATTGAACATTATCCAAATATGTGGGATCCAAAGTTGACACTCTTACAAACCCACTTTCAGTATTATTGCAAATATTATTATCAATCTCATATTCATCATGGGGCTTAAATAATATTTCAAGATCAAAAGAAGAGTCACCCCAATCATGATCACTGCAACAAGTAGTAGACATAACAATACTAGCATCCCCAAGCTTAGGGTTTTGCATATTATTAGCACAATTGACATCAAGAGAATTTATAGTAACATCATTGCAATTATGCTTTTCATTGAAGGAACTACCAAGTATGGGTGAAGTAACAACGATCTCATGTTTAACATAAGGAACTATAGCAAGTCCATCTTCATAAATATTGGCATCAAGGCCACAAGAATAGCAAGCATCATGTTCATCAAGGGATATTTCAATCAAATCATCGGAATCATTATCTATAGATTCATACATATCATTATTTTCTTCCAAAGCAACAGTCATTCTCTTAATAAATTCCTTAACATAGGCATTATGAGCATAGTTTTCATAGCAATATTTAAGTATGTCGGAATTTTCAGATTTGTGGAAAGTAATATCATACTTTTCAATCAAAGAAACAACTTCATGAGCACCCTTAAAAACGACAAATTCTTCAATTTGTTCGATATCATAGTAACTATAAACACCCTATGCATAAGAAGATAAAATTTCATTATCATTAAACTCACATAGGTAGGGAAGGTGTTTTTTAGGGTTCTTAGGGCAACAAGTAAAATCATAAATTTCACAAAGATTCCAAACATAACATATCAAACTATTTATTTGATACCATAAGAGCTTCCCCTTTAAAGACCAATGATGACGCACAAAATGAGCATGCTCATCTAAAGATTTCCCATCAACTAGGCTAGTTGGGGTTTCAGCACGAGCGCATAAGGATCGAAGATGATCCAAGTAGAACACTTTAAGTGGATCCATATCAATAGACTTTTAGCAAGCAAATATGCAAGAAAATAGAAGGCATGTGGAAACACAAACAAAAGGACATACGGGAAGAAGGCGAAGAAAAGGTAAAGGTGAAGTGTGGGAGAGGAAAACGAGAGGCAAATGGCGTGGGATAAGAGTTTGTGATGGGTACTTGGTATGTCTTGACTTGTGTGTAGACTCCCCGGCAACGGCGCCAGAAATCCTTCTTGGTACCTCTTGAGCACAGCGTTGGTTTTCCCTTGAGGAGGAAAGGGTGATGCAGCAAAGTAGCGTAAGTATTTCCCTCAGTTTTTGAGAACCAAGGTATCAATCCAGTAGGAGGTTCCTCAAAAGTCCCTCGTACCTACACAAACAAGAACCTCGCAACCAACGCGATAAAGGGGTTGTCAATCCCTTCACGGTAACTTGTGAAAGTGAGATCTGATAGAGATTATAACATACGATAAATATTTTTGGTATTTTTGTGATATAGATTGGAAAGTAAAAGATGCAAATAAAAGTAGATGGAAAACTTATATGATAAAAGATAGACCTAGGGGCCATAGGTTTCACTAGTGGCTTCTCTCAAGATAGCATAAGTATTACGGTGGGTGAACAAATTACCGTCGAGCAATTGATAAAAACTGCATAGTTATGAGATTACCTAGGCATGATCATGTATATATGCATCATGTCCGACACCAGTAGATTGAAATGATTCTGCATCAACTACTATTACTCCACACATCGCCTGACTCCTGCCTGCATCTAGAGTATTAAGTTCATAAGAACAGAGTACCGCTTTAAGAAAGATGACATGACGTAGAGGGATAAACTCATGCAATATAGTATAAACCCCATCTTTTTATCCTCGATGGCAACAATACAATACGTGCCTTGCTGCCCCTATTGTCACTTGGAAAGGACACCGCAAGATTGAACCCAAAGCTAAGCACTTCTCCCATTGCAAGAAAGATCAATCTAGTAGGCCAAACCAAACTGATAATTCGAAGAGACTTGTAAAGATAACCAATCACACATAAAAGAATTTAGATAAGATTCAATTATTTCTCATAGATAAACTTGATCACAAACCCACAATTCATCGGATCTCGACAAACACATCGCAAAAAGAGTTACATCAAATAGATCTCCAAGAAGATTGAGGAGAACTTTGTATTGAGATTCAAAGAGAGAGAAGAAGCCATCTAGCTAATTACTATGGACCCGAAGGTCTGTGGTAAACTACTCACAACTCATCGGAGAAGCCTCGGAGATGATGTGGAGGCCCTCCCTGGTCGATTCCTCCTCCGGCGGAGCGCCAACGAAGGCTCCAAGATGGTATCCCGCGGATACAGAAAGTTGCGGCGGTGGAAATAGTTTTTCGTGGTGCTCCTGGATGTTTTCGGGGTACGTGGATATATATAGGCGAAGGAGGTAGGTCAGGGGAGCCACGAGGGGCCCATGAGGGTGGGGGCGCGCCTACCCCCCTAGGGCGCGCCCTCCTACCTCGTGGCTGCCTCGGAAGCTTCTTGACGTCAACTCCAAGTCTCCTAGATTGTGTTTGTTCAAAAAGATCGCTCCCGAAGGTTTCATTCCGTTTGGACTCCGTTTGATATTCCTTTTCTTCGAAACACTGAAATAGGCAAAAAAACAGCAATTCGGGTTGGGCCTCCGGTTAGTAGGTTAGTCCCAAAAATGATATAAAAGTGTAAAGTAAAGCCCATAAACATCCAAAACGGGTAATATAATAGCATGGAACAATAAAAAATTATAGATATGTTGGACACGTATCACATATGCAAGGAAGAAGTAGCAATCTCAACATGAAGAGAGGTAAGTTAGTAACATGAAAATTTCTACAACCATATTTACCTCTCTCATAATAATTACATGTAGGATCATAAGCAAATTCAACAAAATAGCTATCACATAACATATTCTCAACACGATCCATATGCATGCAAAGTTGACACTCTTCCAAGATAGTGGGATTACATTAACTAAAGTCATGACCTCTCCAAACCCACTTTTATCAAAAATACCATAAGATTGAATATTCTCCAAATAGGTGGGATCTAAAGTTGACATTCTTCCAAACCCACTTTCGATAATATTGCAAACACTATTATCAATCTCATATTCATCATGGGGGTTAAATAAATTTTCAAGATCAAAAGAAGAATCTCCCCAATCATGATCACTGAAACAAGTAGTAGACATAGAAAAACTAGCTTCCCCAAGCTTAGGGTTTTGCATATTATTAGCACAATTGACATCAAGAGAATTTATAGTAACATAATTGAAATCATGCTTTTCATTGAAGGAACTACCAAGTATGGGTGCAATAGCAACGATCTCATGTTTAACTTAAGGAACTATAGCAAATTCATCTTCATAAATATTGGCATCAAGGCCACAAGAATAGCAAGCATCATGTTCATCAAGGGATATTTCAATCAAATCATCAGAATCATTATATATAGATTCATGCGTGTCATTATTTTCTTCCAAAGCAGCAGTCATTCTCTCAATAAATTCCTTAACATAGGCATTATGAGCATAGTTTTCATAGCTATATTTAAGTATGTCGGAATTTTCGGATTTGTGGAAAGTAATATCATACTTTTCAATCAAAGAAGCAACTTCATGAGCACGCTTAAAAATGACAAATTCTTCAATTTGTTCGATATCATAGTAACTACAAACACCCTATGCATAAGAAGATAAAATTTCATTATCATTAAACTCACATAGGTAGGGAAGGTGTTTTTTAGGGTTCTTAGAGCAACAAGTAAAATCATAAATTTCACCAAGATTCCAAGCATAGCATAGCAAACTATTTATTTGATACCATAAGAGCTTCCCCTTTTCAGACAAACGGTGACGCACAAAATGATCATGCTCATCTAAAGATTTCCCATCAACTAGGCTAGTTGGGGTTTCAGCACGAGCGCATAAGGATCGAAGATGATCCAAGTTGAACACTTTAAGTGAATCCATATCAATAGATTTTTAGCAAGCAAATAGAAGGCATGTGGAAACACAAACAAAAGGACATATGGGAAGAAGGCGAAGAAAAGGCAAAGGTGAAGTGGGGGAGATGAAAACAAGAGGCAAATGGCAAATAATGTAATGCGAGGGATAAGAGTTTGTGATGGGTGTCGGTGTCAAAATCGGCGGATCTCGGGGAGGGGGTCCCGAACTATGCGTGTAAGGCTAATGGTAACAGGAGGCGGGGGACACGATGTTTACCCAGGTTCAGGCCCTCTCGATGGAGGTAATACCCTACTTCCTGCTTGATTGATCTTGATGATATGAGTATTACAACAGTTGATCTACCACGAGATCATAGAGGCTAAACCCTTGAAGCTAGCCTGTGATTATGATTGTTCTTGTCCTACAGACTAAACCCTCCGATTTATATAGACACCAGAGGGGGCTAGGGTTACACAGAGTCGGTTACAGAGAAGGAGATCTACATATCTGAATTGCCATGCTTGCCTTCCACGCAAAGGAGAGTCCCATCCGGACACGGGACGAAGTCTTCAATCTTGTATCTTCATAGTCCAATAGTCCTGCCAAAGTATACAGTTCAACTGTCCGAGGACCCCTTAATCCCAGACTCCCACAGTAGCCCCTGAACCAGGCTTCAATGACGATGAGTCCGGCTCGCAGATTGTCTTCGGCATTGCAAGGCGGGTTCCATCTCCGAATACTCCATAGAAGATTTTGAACACGAGAGTCATGTCCGACACTGCAAAACAAATTCCACATACCAGCGTAGAGAGCACAATATTCCACAAATCTAATCTGCTGACAACTTGTCATAGCATGACATCACGCCACGGCCCGGTCATTATTTGAACCATTTTCCACAACCTTCCACTGCACATATCGCGAGGCGATTTTATATGCTCGTCTTGTCTAAGCAGAGACTGTGTCCCCTTATCACGGGATTCTTATCAATACGGGTGTGGGTAACCCAACCGTGCCATCAATCGTGGCGCTTGGGGAATAAGCGAATTTACAGGGCAAGTGGGGAGGCGCAGGATCCCTTCTACCTTTATAAGGGGATAAGAACTCCCTTTTTCACCCACGCCTTCTTCTTCCTCTGCTCATCCATTCCTTCCCGATCGAGCCCTAGTGCCCAAGCGTTCGTCTTCTCCGCCCAAAAAGGTTTCCCGAAAATGTCTGGATCCGGAGCAGGAGGCAACTAGATGGCCTCTATCGTCCGGGAGAAGGATATCAAAAAGCTTCGGGGGGTTGGTTATTTGGCCAAGAGAATTGGCCACCATCTTCCGACGGCGGGACAGATCATCCCCACTCCGGAACCCTGTGAGAGGGTGGTATTCGTCCATCATTTTGTCTGCGGGCTAGGGTTTCCCATTCACCCATTCTTTCGCGACATCATGCATTATTTCGAGCACGCCAAATGCGGAGGCGCCATGGTGAGCAAGATGCCCAACGTTACATGGCCAACATGTACTTTCAATGATTCCGTAAAGGAGTGGCAACAGCAGTGGTTTTACATCACTGAGCCGCGCGGCAAGGAATGGGCCACTGCTTCGGAATTCAGATCCGGAGCCCCTCTACGACTCACGTCCTAGCCCAAGAAGGGCCTGAACTGGGCTTTGTCTGACAAACTATCGGTGCTCCAGACGCGCGTCCAAGATATGGAAGACAAGAACATCAAGCTCGTCAATGTAGTCCAGGTGATGTTAGTTCGCGGGATTCTACCTTGTCAACATCGGGCTTGCAATTTATGGGACTTCGACCCAGCCAAGCACCAGACCCTGCTAGAGCTCTTTGGCTCCTCGCACAAGGACATCTGGAAGGTGCTTTTCAAGTCCGGCAAATCGTGGCTGGACTCCGCCGAGGACCGCGGGTACTAACTGTCCTGCCCTCCATGTTCGGTATAGTAACTGTACATTGACAATTCATATCCTTAGGAAAATGCTTAATGTGTTTCCCAAATCTTTCCTAGGGCTGGGCGAAGAAGGCTGGGCAGATCTACTGTCCGGCCCCGCTGCCAGAAGAACCGGCCGGCCCTTTTCTGACAAAGATGCTGGTCTTGGCGCCTTACAAGGCACCAAAGAAGAAGGCCGAGAAGGAGGCCAAGAAGACCAGGGGCGGCCTCCGTCGCCGTGGTGCTTCGGACACAAAATCCAAAGACTCCAATGCCCATTCTTCCTCTGAAGAGGACGACGAGGAGGAGGAAGACAAACCACCCGTGGGGGGAAGAAAGAAAAGGACGGCCTCCACGTCCTTGGAGGTCGGGTCGCCTAAAAGGGGAAAACTCCCCTTCCAGAAGAGTCCAATGCCGCCGCCGATAGCATCCCAGAGTGGGATCCCAGGGCCCAGCCCGTGGTGAACTCGTGAGTATAAAATCTGAACATGCTTATGCGTCCAGACTTGTTGTGGCATAACATTTTAATCTCATCCATACTTTTTACAGTCCTGTGAGGTCCCGTGCCGAACAATCCTCGTCGGAGGATTTGCTGGGTTCGGATGGTATGGAGAGCAGGACACCCCCGAAGGTCCCATCCCCCAGACAAGTAAATGACACCGAGGTTTCGTCCCAGGAGGACCCAAGCCACGGAGGGGGGGAGATCGCAAAGGCGGTGCCAGGAGGCCAAACCTTGGGGTCTGGACACACGGGAGAGAAGGCTCCCATGGATGTCGACGGTGGGGGTCGTCTTCAATCTGGCCCCCAGTCAAACATGATTCCGAATACCCATAATGCCCCAGAATCAGGCAGGCTGCCTCCGTCGGCTGGAGGGGGTGTGTCTCTTCCGCCGGCAACCTCTGTCCAACCAGAGGTGTTGGATGATTTATGGTTGCAATGATTGAAAAGATTCAGTCTGCTGAGAGTGGACTGAATGAATCCTATATCGGCCTCATGACAGGCTTTGAGGTATGTTTTATGAGGTTTGGAAGAGTATCATGGTATAGATAGCAGCCCCTGATACACTATTCGGTGAAAGAAAGAACAAGACAGAGGATCAAATTTATGTTCGCAGGAGACTTACTTGATGACATCCATCTCTTTTTAATAAGCAGGCATCTGTAGCGTCTTCCACCTCTCATGTTGTGGAAGTATCCGGATTGAGGCATAGTCTGGAGCGGGCCGAAGGAGAACTTGGCCGAGTGTAGAAACAACTGGAGGATAACCAAGGTATGCAGAAACCTTGTTTATTTAGCACAAATGAATAAGTGTGCATGATGAAAATATTTTTATGATGTGCTCTAGGGGCGACGGCCAAAATTGAGGCTCTTAAAAAGGCTGTGGTCGAAGCCGAGAAGAAGGCAGCCGCAGAGCAGGCTCTCCGTGAGATGCACGAGGCCAGAGTTATTGAGGCTGAGCGAGAGCTTCAGGAGGCCGTGAAGAAATGTGAGACCTTCGAGTAGAGTTTATTAGGGAAAGAATCCGAACTCTCCTAGGCTCGCCAAGCCGCAAGTGATGCCCAGGGGGAAGCCCAAGGTGCCCTGAAGAAAATCCAGGAGGCGAGGAAGATTGCGGCTGGTAAGGCTTTTTCTATACAAAGCGGGTATTTAAAAGGAGAAAATCAAGTTGATAGTTTGAATTATGAATTCTCCAGGGGTATTTGCAGAGCTGCCGTGCAGCATATCTGATGCCACCCAATTCTACTGAGCCGAAGAAAGGAATACCGCGGATAAGTTCTTATGGATGCAGTATCTGGCGCCGAATTATCCAGTGCCTTTTTCCGATCAACTGAAGCAGCTGATCAAACTGCATAAGGCGGCCAAGCTATCCATGAAGGATGTAATTATCCGGCTGTGGCCCGCTGAGCCGATTCCGAGCAGTTACTTCGGGCTCGTGAAGCGGCTTGTGAGTGTCCGCCCTCGACTCGAGGTCATCAAGCGGTCGGTTTGTATAGAGGGTGCGCGAATGGCCTTCACACGTGCAAAAGTGCATTGGGGGAAGATGGATGCGGAAAAGTTGATGACCAAGGGAATGCTAGAGGGGAAGGAGCACCACAAGCCCGAACTGTATTATGAAGGTGTCTTGAAAGGAGCCCGCCTTGCAGCAGAGCAATGCACCAAGGACATTATATTTCCATGAATACTGTCATGTTTGTCCTTTGTAATGTTTGAACAAGGTCATTTCTATTAGTTGTCGTTTGAAAGTTTTTCCTCCTGTGCGGCCATTTTATATACTAATTCTGAGAGTTCGTCAGTCGTCGGCTTCTGCCCCCACGTAGTAAGTGCGGGGGTGTTCGGGATAAACCTGAGCACTCTTTATCCCAGTTTTGGGTCCTTGAAGGAGGTGTTCAGCAGAACGAACTAGGCAATCGGACTGTAGGGCTTTATCACTCTCACTTACCCAAAGGAGTTTTAAAAGGAAGGTAGGCGCAGCCCCTGGTGTTCGGAAGACCGCACGAGGGGCTCTATAAGTGCATTATCGGAAGAAAAACCGATCCATCGCATGCTGCATTGGTTATGGCATTATGTAGAAGAAATCTTTCAAGATTTTACAACCTCTCGAACTGCTGACCAGCTCTCGCTGTATCATGACAGTCAATTTTCGGCTTTCTCTACTGAGGTGCTCTTCCGGAAGAACCGGGACACAATCGCAGTAGTTTTCCCTATGGTACCTTAGCCGATATAGCGGAATGTAAGGTACCAAAACATAGGAGCCGGGCAAACCCAACTATTGACCCAAGACATGATTCGGAGTTGATGCATATAATGCTATAAGTTCGGGGTGCCGAACTGTCATGAAGGTGTTCGGACTTTTTTTCCGTAGTATGGGTATAATGAAGCCCCTGGCGTATCAAGGCATATCGCGATGTGCAGCTACCTATTGATAAAAGAGTTTTAATAAGAAATAGCAGCAGACGAGGATCATATAAATCCACATGTTGTATTTGAATAATACGTCAATGCGTATGAGTACAGGTAATGTGATAGAAACAAACATGACTGCGGAACCTGCTGAGACCAGGCGGGAGGAGGTTGTATGCGGATCCGGAGTATAGTGGGACGATCATAGAGGGGAGTATCTGGCGATTCCCTTATGTGCTCACATTGTTTCCACGCCATCCGTCCTGGCCTACGCAAAGGTGATCTTGCAAAGAAAAATGCAAGAAATGGTTTTTCACCATAGAGTGGTTGAGCCGTAGTATGTGGCTTGTCTTAAGTTTTGCTGGAGTGTTTTTAATTAAACTCCGGATGGGCCGGGCTACCCTGGCGCGCAGTAGTTCGTACTCCTTTGGCAGAGTCCGTGAGCTTGGCTGTCGACTCGAGGTTCGATTGGGAGTTGCCATCCATTGCTCCTGATGTTAATGCGGTGGTAGACTCTTCGGCAGTGAGGGGGAGTTCAGCCCTGCCATTAACCGCGATGACGCCGCGCGGACCGGGCATTGATATGTCTCCAACGTATCTATAATTTTTTATTGTTCCATGCTATTATATTACCTGTTTTGGATGTTTATGGGCTTTATTTTACACATTTATATCATTTTTGGGACTAACCTACTAACCGGAGGCCCAGCCTGTATTGCTGTTTTTTTGCCTATTTCAGTATTTCGAAGAAAAGGAATATCAAACGGAGTTCAAATGTAATGAAACCTTCGGGAGCATGATTTTTGGAACAAACATGATCCAGAGGACTTGGAGTGCAAGCCAAGAAGCAGCCGAGGCGGCCACGAGGGTGGAGGGCGCGCCCACCCCTCCTGGGCGCGCCCCCCTATCTCGTGGGCCCCTTGGGCGGCCACCGACATACTTCTTCCTCCTATATATACCTACGTACCCCAAAAACATCTAGAGAGCCACCGGAGAAATATTTCCGCCACCGTAACCTTCTGTATCCGCAAGATCCCATCTTGGAGCCTTCACCGGCGGTCTGCCGGAGGGGGAATCAACCACGGAGGGCTTCTACATCAACACCATAGCCCTTCCTATGAGTTGTGAGTAGTTTACCACAGACCTTCGGGTCCATAGTTATTAGCTAGATGGCTTCTTCTCTCTTTTTGGATCTCAATACAATGTTCTCCCCTCTCTTGTGGAGATCTATTCGATGTACACTCTTTTTGCGGTGTGTTTGTCGAGATCCGATGAATTGTGGGTTTATGATCAAGTTTATCTATGAGAAATATTTGAATCTTCTCTGAATTCTTTTATGTATGATTGAGTTATCTTTGCAAGTCTCTTCGAATGACCAATTTGGTTTGACCTACTAGATTGATCTTTCTTGCCATGTGAGAAGTGCTTAGCTTTGGGTTCGATCTTGTGGTGTCCTTACCCAGTGACAGATAGGGTTGCAAGGCCCGTATTTTATTGTTTCCATCGAGGATAAATAGATGGGGTTTATATCATATTGCTTGAGTTTATCCCTCTACATCATGTCATCTTTCTTAATGTGTTACTATGTTCTTATAAATTTAATACTCTAGATGCATGCTAGATAGCGGTCGATGTGTGGAGTAATAGTAGTAGATGCAAGCAGGAGTCGGTCTACTTGTCACGAACGTGATGCCTATATACATGATCATGCCTAGATAATCTCATAATTATTCTCTTTTCTATCAATTGCTCGACAGTAATTTGTTCACCCACCGTAATACTTATGCTATCTTGAGAGAAGCCACTAGTGAAACCTATGGCCCCCGGGTCTATCTTTTATCATATAAGATTTCAATCTACTTTTATTTGCATCTTTACTTTTTGCATCTATATTATAAAATACCAAAAATATATTTATCTTATCATATTATCTCTATCAGATCTCACTTTCGCAAGTGGCCGTGAAGGGATTGACAACTCCTTTATCGCGTTGGTTGTGAGTTCTTTGTTTGTTTGTGTAGGTTCGTGGGACTTGTGTGGAGCCTCCTATTGGATTGATACCTTGGTTCTCAAAAACTGAGGGAAATAGTTACGCTACTGTGCTGCATCACCCTTTCCTCTTCAAGGAAAACCAACGCAAGCTCAAGACGTAGCAGGCATCTTGAGTTTATGATAGGCATAATGTGGCACTGCATTGAACCGAGCGAACATGGTTCGTCCGAGTAATGCCTGATAGTCACTACAAAAGGGGACGATGTCGAAGAGTAACTCTTCGGTACGGTAACTATCCGGAGATCCGAAGATCACTTCCAGTGTGATTGAGCCCGTGCAACAGGCTTCTACACCTGGTATGACACCTTTGAAGGTGGTTTTTGTGGGCTTGATCCTTGAGGGGTTGATGCCCATGCCCATTTTGCACACTGTATCCTGATAGAGCAGGTTCAGGCTGCTGTCATCCTCCATGAGGACTCGTGTAAGGTGGAATCCATTGATGATGGGGTCGAGGACCAATGTGGTCGAACTGCCATGACGGATACTGGTAGGATTGTCCCTGCGATCGAAAGTGATCGGACAAGAGGACCATGGGTTGACCTTTGGGGCGACTGGCTCCATTGCATAGACGTCCCTTAGTTCATGCTTCTGCTTGGGAATATGGGTTGCGTATATCATATTCACCGTTTTCACCTGGGGAGGGAATTTCTTCTGTCCTCCTGTGTTCGGTGATCGGGGCTCCTCGTCGTCATCGTCGCTTTGAGACCCCTTCCCCTTGTTTTCGGCACCTGACCTGTCGGCTTGTCTGAAGACCCAGCATTCTCTGTTGGTATGATTGGCTGGTGTTCCTGGGGTGCCATGAATTTGGCATGGACGGTCGAGTATGCGGTCCAGACTGGACGGGCCTGAATTGGTTTTGTTGAATGGCTTTTTCCGGTAACCGGACTTGGATCCACTGAATCCGGCATTGACTGCCGTGTTTTCGGCACTATCACCATTTTTGCGACGCTTGTGTTTGTTGCGCCATGGTTTGTCGTTGCTATCCCTGGCTTTTGATGTGCCAGGATTGCTTGTTGTGTTGTTGCTATGAGCCAACCAGCTATCCTCGCCCGCACAAAAGCGGGTCATGAGTGTTGTGACAGCTGCCATGGACTTTGGCTTTTCTTGGCCGAGATGTCGGGCAAGCCACTCGTCATGGATGTTATGCTTAAAGGCCGCTAGGCTTCGGCATACGGAAAGTCGACAATTTGGTTATTTTTTGTTAGGAACCGGGTCCAAAATTTCCTGGCTGACTCTCCGGGCTGTTGGGTTATGTGACTTAGGTCATCAGCATCCGATGGCCGCACATAAGTTCTTTGGAAGTTGTCAAGGAATGCGTCTGGCAGGTTCTCCCAACTCCTGATGGAGTTTGCCGGCAAGCTATTTAGCCAATGCCGAGCCAGTCCCTTGAGTTTTAGTGGGAGGTACTTGATGGCGTGTAGATCATCTCCGCGGGCCATGTGAATATGGAGGAAGAAATCTTCTATCCATACCGCGGGGTCTGTAGTACCATCATATGATTCAATGTTCACGGGTTTAAACCCTTCTGGGAATTCATGATCCATTACTTCATCAGTGAAGCATTGCGGTGTGCGGCGCCTCTATGCCAGGCTACATTGTATTCTGTCTGGCCGGATTTGTTGGTGTATCCGGCGTGATGGTCATCGTCATGCGTTGGGGCGCGCCCCCGTGATCCGCAGATCGATCTTGACTGTCCTGATTTGTTTTCCAATTTGTCTCGCAGGTCATGCATGGAGCCCCCGGCCTTCGTGTTTTTGCTTATTTGGCGTCGGGGTGCTGGCTGGACTTCGGGCTGGTATGCCGCTTTGTCTCGATCACAGGGTGGCCGGTCAGCCGCATCGTGCACTGGTAGTGTGGGTTTTAACGCCTCCTCCTAGAGTTGAGGTAGCAATCTGCGCTTTGGGTAACTTTTGGTAGGGCGCTCGAGTCCGTATTCCTCGGTAGCCAGGACCTCCGTCCATCTATCAGTTAGCAGATCTTGATCAGCTTGAAGTTGTTGCTGCTTTTTCTTCAGGCTTTTTGCAGTGGCTATAAGTCGGCGCTTGAAGCGCTCCTGCTCGACGGGATCCTCAGGCACGATGATTTCTTCATCTCCAAGGCTCACTTCGTCTTCGGAGAGAGGCATGTAATTATCATCCTCTGATTCTCCATATGTTGCCTATTCCTTAGGGCTAGCTTGCCCATCTTCTTGCTCGGCCTGCTCGAAGCCTGGCTGGGCAGGATAGTTTTCGTCTTTGGCACCATCCGGATTGTTATCATCTCTTGTGCAGGTATCACTATTTTTGCTATGGCGGGGCTTGGAGCGGCGCCTATGACACCAGTGCCTAGATTGCTTCTCCAAGGGATTATCTTTCGTTGCCTCATCGCCATCGGTTTCTTCGGGGGTGTCCACCATATATATATCATATGATGAGGTGTAGTCCAGCGCCCTATAGGCGGTGGTTCCTGTTCTTCTCCTGTATCAGCGTCCATACCGTCGATGTCTTCGGAGTTGAAGTCAAGCACGTCGGTTAAGTCATCGACAGTGGCTATTAAGTGGGTGGTGGGTGGGGAATGAATTTCTTCATTGTCCGCTTTCCACTCGAGCCAGACATAGTTCAGCCAAGAGTCTCCTGACAAGGAGAGACACCTTAATGAGTTTAGCACGTCACCCAAGGGTGAGTGCTGAAATACGTCTGTGGAGGTGAACTCCATGATTAGTGCCCAATCAGATTCGATAGGCACGGATGCACGCGGTTCAGAGCCTGTAGCCGGAGACGAGTCCGAGGGTCCAATGACACCATCCAAATAGGAGGTGGGATCAGTGTTCGGCTCCAACGCCGATGAGTGTGTGGCCTCCGTGGTGGGGTCCATCCACCCATCCTCGGATGGCGCGATCTGCTCCGAATTGATTCTCGGGGCCGCCGCAGGCGCGATCTCCCGAACACTGTCTGATGGCAGATGTAAGTCATGCTCATTGTGACTATTCGGCGTACCTGACATGGGCTCGAATCCGTCAAAGATAAAGTCTGCACGGATGTCGGTAGTATAGTTCAAGCTTCCAAACCTGAACTGATGGCCAGGGGCGTAGCTATCGATCTGCTCCAGATGGCCAAGCGAGTTGGCCCGCAGTACGAAGCCGCCAAATACAAAGATCTGTCCGGGAAGGAAAATCTCCCCTGGACCGCGTCGTTGAAGATGATTGAAGGTGCCATCAAGCCTTATCGCGACGGCACAGTGGAACTCTCAATGAAAGCACCAATGTCGGTGTCAAAAGCGGCGGATCTCGGGTAGGGGGTACCGAACTGTGCGTCTAAGCCTAATGGTAACAGGAGGCGGGGGACATGATGTTTACCCAGGTTTGGGCCCTCTCGATGGAGGTAATACCTTACTTCTTGCTTGATTGATCTTGATGATATGAGTATTACAAGAGTTGATCTACCACGAGATCATAGAGGCTAAACCCTAGAAGCTAGCCTATGATTATGATTGTGCTTGTCCTACAGACTAAACCCTCTGGTTTATATAGACACCAGAGGGGGCTAGGGTAACACAGAGTCGGTTACAGAGAAGGATATCTACATATCCGAATTGCCAAGCTTGCCTTCCACACAAAGAAGAGTCCCATCCAGACACGGGGCGAAGTCTTCAATTTTGTATCTTCATAGTCCAACAGTCCGGCCAAAGTATATAGTCCGGCTGTCCGAGGATCCCTTAATCCCGGACTCCCTCAATGGGTACTTGGTATGTCTTGACTTGTGCGTAGACTCCTCGGCAATGGCGCCACAAATCCTTCTTGCTACCTGTTGTGGATATACCCCGCGGTATGACCCGGCCGGAGTTGTAACCCGGCCGGGACTTGGTAAACCGGTGAGTGGTAAACCGGCAGAGTTAAGACAGATGGTAGCACCAGCAGGTGTTAAGTCAATCATAACCCGGCATACTATGTTAAATCGGCAGACAATGTTAAACCGGCAGACAATGTTAAACCGACAGACAATATTAAACCGGCAGACAATGTTAAACCGGCAGACAATGTTAAATCGGCAGACATTAAGAAGCCCAGGAAAGGAAGTCAAAATAGTTTAAGTCTTAGTCCAAGATGGACTCTACATGTAACCCGCCCCTTTAACTTATATAAGGAGGGGCAAGGCTCCCCAAAGAGGGACAAGAAAGAAGAAACAATCCCTAGGGCTAGACACAACTAGGAGAGCCAGTTTACGGCGACTCCCTCGTGATGATAATGAGTCTAGCCTCAAACAACATGTAGGGTTTTTACCAGATGATGTTTCCCGGGGCCCAAAGCTGTCTAAACCCTTGTCTTGTGTTGCGTCTCTCGATTCTGCTCAACCCCTCTCAAGCTACCACATAGATGCGTTGGCCTCGCGACTAAGTCCTCACACTAAGGACATCTGACGTGTTAATTCCACGACATTACCTCTAAGAGCACTGCATTGGTTTTCCCTTGAAGAGGAAAGGGTGATGAAGCAAAG
Source organism: Triticum dicoccoides (assembly GCF_002162155.2). Classification (NCBI taxonomy): domain Eukaryota; kingdom Viridiplantae; phylum Streptophyta; class Magnoliopsida; order Poales; family Poaceae; genus Triticum; species Triticum dicoccoides. The sequence continues at coordinate 649,266,320 of NC_041381.1, read as the reverse complement.
TAGCGTAAGTATTTCCCTCAGTTTTTGAGAACCAATGTATCAATCCAGTAGGAGGCTCCTAAAAAGTCCCTCGTACCTACACAAACAAGAACCTCGCAACCAATGCGATAAAGGGGTTGTCAATCCCTTCACGGTAACTTGCGAAAGTGAGATTTGATAGAGATAATAAGATAAGATAAATATTTTGGTATTTTTATGATATAGATTGGAAAGTAAAACATGCAAATAAAAGTAGATGGAAAACTTATATGATAAAAGATAGACCCAGTGGCCATAGGATTCACTAGTGGCTTCTCTCAAGATAGCATAAGTATTACGGTGGGTGAACAAATTACTGTCAAGCAATTGATAGAAAAGTGCATAGTTATGAGATTATCTAGGCATGATCATATATATAGGCATCACGCCCGCAACAAGTAGATCGAAACGATTCGGCATCTACTACTATTACTCCACACATCGGCTAACTACTGCCTGCATCTAGAGTATTAAGTTCATAAGAATAGAGTAACGCATTAAGAAAGATGACATGATATATAGGGCTAAACACATGCAATATGGAATAAACCCCATATTTTTATCCTCGATAGAAACAATACAATATGTGCCTTGCTGCCCCTGTTGTCACTGGGAAAGGACACCGCAAGATTGAACCCAAAGCTAAGCACTTCTACCATTGCAAGAAAGATCAATCTAGTAGGCCAAACCAAACTAATAATTCAAAGAGACTTGCAAAGACAACCAATCACACATAAAAGAATTCAGAGAAGATTCAATTATTTCTCATAGATAAACTTGATCATAAAGCCACAATTCATCAGATCTTGACAAACACACCGCAAAAAGAGTTACATCAAATAGATCTCCAAGAAGATCGAGGAGAACTTTGTATTGAGATTCAACGAGAGAGAAGAAGCCATCTAGCTTATAACTATGGACCCGAAGGTCTGTGGTAAACTACTCACAACTCATCGGAGAAGCCTTGGAGATGATGTAGAGGCCCTCCGTGGTCGATTCCTTCTCCAGCGGAGCGCCGGCGAAGGCTCCAAGATGGGATCTCGCGGATACAGAAGGTTGGGGTGGTGGAAATAGTTTTTCGTGGTGCTCCTGGATGTTTTTGGGGTACGTGGATATATATAGGCGAAGGAGGTAGGTCAGGGGAGCCACGTGAGGCCCACAAGGGTGGGGGCGCGCCTACCCACCTAGGGCGCGCCCTCCTGCCTCGTGGCCACCTCAGCTGCTTCTTGACGTCCACTCCAAGTCTCCTGGATTGCGTTTGTTCCAAAAAGATCGCTCCCGAAGGTTTCATTCCGTTTGGACTCCGTTTGATATTCCTTTTCTTCGAAATATTGAAATAGGCAAAAAAGACAACAATTTGGGCTGGGCCTCCGGTTAGTAGGTTAGTCCCAAAAATGATATAAAAGTGTAAAGTAAAGCCCATAAACATCCAAAATGGGTAATATAATAGCATGGAACAATCAAAAATTATAGATACCTTGGAGACGTATCACATATGCAAGGTAGAAGACGATAGCAATCTCAACATGAAGAGAGGTAATTTAGTAACATGAAAATTTCTACAACCATATTTTCCTCTCTCATAATAATTACATGTAGGATCATAAGCAAATTCAACAAAATAGCTATCACATAACATATTCTCAACATGATCCATATGCATGCAAAGTTGACACTCTTCCAAGATAGTGGGATTACCATTAACTAAAGTCATGACCTCTCCAAACCCACTTTTATCAAAAATACCATACGATTGAACATTCTCCAGATGTGGGATCTAAAGTTGACATTCTTCCAAACCCACTTTCAATAATATTGCAAACACTATTATCAATCTCATATTCATCATGAGGGTTAAATAAATTTTCAAGATCAAAAGGAGAATCTCTCCAATCATGATCATTGCAAGAAGTAGTAGACATAGCAAAACTAGCATCCCCAAGCTTAGGGTTTTGCATATTATTAGCACAATTGACATCAAGAGAATTTGTAGTAACATCATTCCAATCATGCTTTTCATTGATGGAACTACCAAGTATGGGTGCAATAGCAACGATCTCATACTTAACATAAGGAACTATAGCAAATTCATCTTCATAAATATTGGCCTCATGGCCACAAGAATAGCAAGCATCATGCTCATCAAGGGATATTTCAATCAAATCATCAGAATCATTATCTATAGATTCATGCATATCATTATTTTCTTCCAAAGCAACAGTCATTCTCTTAATAAATTCTTTGACATAGACATTATGAGCATAGTTTTCGTAGCAATATTTAAGTATGTCAAAATTTTCAGATTCGTAGAGAGTAATATCATACTTTTCAATCAAAGAAGCAACTTCACAAGCACACTTAAAAGCAACAAATTCTTCAATTTGTTCGATATCATAGTAACTATAAACACCCCTTGCATAAGAAGATAAGATTTCATTTTCATTAAAGTCACATAGGTAGGGAAGGTGTTATTTAGGGTTCTTAGAGCAACAAGTAAAATCATAAATTTCACAAAGATTCCAAGCATAACAGAACAATCTGTTTATTTGATCCATAAGAGTCTCCCTTTTTCAGAAAAACCGCGACGCACAAAATGAGCATGCTCATCTAAAGATTTCCCATCAACTAGGCTAGTTGGGGTTTCAGCACGAGCGCATAAGGATCACACATGATCCAAGTAGAACACTTTAAGTGAATCCATATCAATAGATTTTTAGCAAGCAAAGATGCAAGCAAAAAGAAGGCACATGGTAAGACAAGATCGACGGAAGGAGGGCGAAGAAAAGGCAAAGGTGAAGTAGGGGAGAGGAAAACGAGATGCAAATGGCAAATAATGTAATACGAGGGAGATGAGTTTGTGATGGGTACTTGGTATGTCTTGACTTGAGCGAAGACCTCCCCGGCAACGGCGCTAGAAATCCTTCTTGCTACCTCTTGAGCACTGCGTTGGTTTTCCCTTGAAGAGGAAAGGGTTATGCAGCAAAGTAGCGTAAGTATTTCCCTCAGTTTTTGAGAACCAAGGTATCAATCCAGTAGGAGGCTCCTCAAAAGTCCCTCGTACCTACACAAACAAACAAGAACCTCGCAACCAACGCGATAAATGGGTTGTCAATCCCTTCACAGAAACTTGCAGAAGTGAGATCTGATAGAGATAATAAGATAAGATAAATATTTTTGGTATTTTTATGATATAGATTGGAAAGTAAAAGATGCAAATAAAAGTAGATTGGAAACTTATATGATAAAAGATAGACCCGGGAGCCATAGGTTTCACTAGTGGCTTCTCTCAAGATAGCATAAGTATTACGGTGGGTGAACAAATTATTGTCGAGCAATTGATAGAAAAGTGCATAATTATGAGATTATCTAGGCATGATCATGTATATAGGCATCACGTCCGCAACAGGTAGATCGAAATGATTCTACATCTACTACTATTACTCCACACATCGACCGACTACTGCCTGCTTCTAGAGTATTAAGTTCATAAGCATAGAGTAACGCATTAAGAAAGATGACATGATGTAGAGGGATAAACTCAAGCAATATGATATAGACCCCATATTTTTATCCTCCATGGCAACAATACAATAGTTGCCTTGTTGCCCCTGCTGTCACTTGGAAAGAACACATCAAGATTGAACCCAAAGCTAAGCACTTCTCCCATTGCAAGAAAGATCAATCTAGTAGGCCAAACCAAACTGATAATTCAAAGAGACTTGCAAAGATAACCAATCAAACATAAAAGAATTTAGACAAGATTCAATTATTTCTCATAGATAAACTTGATCATAAACCCACAATTCATCGGATCTCGACAAACACACCGCAAAAAGAGTTACATCGAATAGATCTCCAAGAAGATCGAGGAGAACTTTGTATTGAGATTCAAAGAGAGAGAAGAAGCCACCTAGCTAATAACTATGGACCCGAAGGTCTGTGGTAAACTACTCACAACTCATCGGAGAGGCCTTGGAGATGATGTAGAGGCCCTCCATGGTCGATTCCCCCTCCGGCGGAGCACCGGCGAAGGCTCCAATATGGGATCTCGCGGGTACAGAAGGTTGCGGCAGTGGAATAAGGTTTTCTTGGTGCTCCTTGATCTTTTCGGGGTATGTGGATATATATAGGAGGAAGAAGTAGGTCGGTTGAGCCACGAGGGTTCCACGAGGGTGGGGGCATGCCCACCCCCTTAGGGCGCGTCGGGCACCCTCGTGGCCGCCTCGTTTGCTGCTTGACGTCCACTCCAAGTCTCCTGGATTGCCTTTGTTCCAAAAAGATCGCTCCCGAAGGTTTCATCCCATTTTGACTCCCTTTGATATTCCTTTTCTTCGAAACACTAAAATAGACAAAAAAAACAGCAATTCGGTTAGTAGGTTAGTCCCAAAATGATATAAAAGTGTAAAGTAAAGCCCATAAACATCCAAAACGGGTAATATAATAGCATGGAACAATCAAAAATTATAGATACCTTGGAGACGTATCACATATGCAAGGTAGAAGACGATAGCAATCTCAACATGAAGAGAGGTAATTTAGTAACATGAAAATTTCTACAACCATATTTTCCTCTCTCATAATAATTACATGTAGGATCATAAGCAAATTCAACAAAATAGCTATCACATAACATATTCTCAACATGATCCATATGCATGCAAAGTTGACACTCTTCCAAGATAGTGGGATTACCATTAACTAAAGTCATGACCTCTCCAAACCCACTTTTATCAAAAATACCATACGATTGAACATTCTCCAGATGTGGGATCTAAAGTTGACATTCTTCCAAACCCACTTTCAATAATATTGCAAACACTATTATCAATCTCATATTCATCATGAGGGTTAAATAAATTTTCAAGATCAAAAGGAGAATCTCTCCAATCATGATCATTGCAAGAAGTAGTAGACATAGCAAAACTAGCATCCCCAAGCTTAGGGTTTTGCATATTATTAGCACAATTGACATCAAGAGAATTTGTAGTAACATCATTCCAATCATGCTTTTCATTGATGGAACTACCAAGTATGGGTGCAATAGCAACGATCTCATACTTAACATAAGGAACTATAGCAAATTCATCTTCATAAATATTGGCCTCATGGCCACAAGAATAGCAAGCATCATGCTCATCAAGGGATATTTCAATCAAATCATCAGAATCATTATCTATAGATTCATGCATATCATTATTTTCTTCCAAAGCAACAGTCATTCTCTCAATAAATTCTTTGACATAGACATTATGAGCATAGTTTTCGTAGCAATATTTAAGTATGTCAAAATTTTCAGATTCGTAGAGGGTAATATCATACTTTTCAATCAAAGAAGCAACTTCACAAGCACACTTAAAAGCAACAAATTCTTCAATTTGTTCGATATCATAGTAACTATAAACACCCCTTGCATAAGAAGATAAGGTTTCATTTTCATTAAAGTCACATAGGTAGGGAAGGTGTTATTTAGGGTTCTTAGAGCAACAAGTAAAATCATAAATTTCACAAAGATTCCAAGCATAACAGAACAATCTGTTTATTTGATCCCATAAGAGTCTCCCTTTTTCAGAAAAACCGCGACGCACAAAATGAGCATGCTCATCTAAAGATTTCCCATCAACTAGGCTAGTTGGGGTTTCAGCACGAGCGCATAAGGATCACAGATGATCCAAGTAGAACACTTTAAGTGAATCCATATCAATAGATTTTTAGCAAGCAAAGATGCAAGCAAAAAGAAGGCACATGGTAAGACAAGATCGACGGAAGGAGGGCGAAGAAAAGGCAAAGGTGAAGTAGGGGAGAGGAAAACGAGATGCAAATGGCAAATAATGTAATACGAGGGAGATGAGTTTGTGATGGGTACTTGGTATGTCTTGACTTGAGCGAAGACCTCCCCGGCAACGGCGCTAGAAATCCTTCTTGCTACCTCTTGAGCACTGCGTTGGTTTTCCCTTGAAGAGGAAAGGGTTATGCAGCAAAGTAGCGTAAGTATTTCCCTCAGTTTTTGAGAACCAAGGTATCAATCCAGTAGGAGGCTCCTCAAAAGTCCCTCGTACCTACACAAACAAACAAGAACCTCGCAACCAACGCGATAAATGGGTTGTCAATCCCTTCACAGAAACTTGCAGAAGTGAGATCTGATAGAGATAATAAGATAAGATAAATATTTTTGGTATTTTTATGATATAGATTGGAAAGTAAAAGATGCAAATAAAAGTAGATTGGAAACTTATATGATAAAAGATAGACCCGGGAGCCATAGGTTTCACTAGTGGCTTCTCTCAAGATAGCATAAGTATTACGGTGGGTGAACAAATTATTGTCGAGCAATTGATAGAAAAGTGCATAATTATGAGATTATCTAGGCATGATCATGTATATAGGCATCACGTCCGCAACAAGTAGATCGAAATGATTCTACATCTACTACTATTACTCCACACATCGACCGACTACTGCCTGCTTCTAGAGTATTAAGTTCATAAGCATAGAGTAACGCATTAAGAAAGATGACATGATGTAGAGGGATAAACTCAAGCAATATGATATAGACCCCATATTTTTATCCTCCATGGCAACAATACAATAGTTGCCTTGTTGCCCCTGTTGTCACTTGGAAAGAACACATCAAGATTGAACCCAAAGCTAAGCACTTCTCCCATTGCAAGAAAGATCAATCTAGTAGGCCAAACCAAACTGATAATTCAAAGAGACTTGCAAAGATAACCAATCAAACATAAAAGAATTCAGACAAGATTCAATTATTTCTCATAGATAAACTTGATCATAAACCCACAATTCATCGGATCTCGACAAACACACCGCAAAAAGAGTTACATCGAATAGATCTCCAAGAAGATCGAGGAGAACTTTGTATTGAGATTCAAAGAGAGAGAAGAAGCCACCTAGCTAATAACTATGGACCCGAAGGTCTGTGGTAAACTACTCACAACTCATCGGAGAGGCTTTGGAGATGATGTAGAGGCCCTCCATGGTCGATTCCCCCTCCGGCGGAGCACCGGCGAAGGCTCCAATATGGGATCTCGCGGGTACAGAAGGTTGCGGCAGTGGAATAAGGTTTTCGTGGTGCTCCTTGATCTTTTCGGGGTATGTGGATATATATAGGAGGAAGAAGTAGGTCGGTTGAGCCACGAGGGTTCCACGAGGGTGGGGGCATGCCCACCCCCTTAGGGCACGTCGGGCACCCTCGTGGCCGCCTCGTTTGCTGCTTGACGTCCACTCCAAGTCTCCTGGATTGCGTTTGTTCCAAAAAGATCGCTCCCGAAGGTTTCATCCCATTTTGACTCCCTTTGATATTCCTTTTCTTCGAAACACTAAAATAGACAAAAAAACAGCAATTCGGTTAGTAGGTTAGTCCCAAAATGATATATAAGTGTAAAGTAAAGCCCATAAACATCCAAAACGGGTAATATAATAGCATGGAACAATCAAAAATTATAGATACATTGGAGACGTATCAACCCACTATTTTGGATTTCAAGGAATTTAATTATGATAATTGTTCTTTAATAGATTGTATTTCCTTGTTGCAATCCGTGTTAAATTATCCTCATGCTTATAATCAAAATAAAGCTTTTACTAAACATATCGTTGATGCTATGATGCAATATTGTGAAGAAAAGCTTGAACTAGAAGTTTCTATCCCTAGAAAACTTTATGATGCGTGGGAACCTACTATTAAGATTAAGATTAAAATTTTGAATGCTATGCTTTGTGTGATTTGGGTGCTAGTGTTTCCACAATTCCAAAAAATTTGTGTGTTGTGCTAGGTTTCCATGAATTTGATGATTGTTCTTTATATTTGCATCTTACGGATTCCACCATTAAGAAACCTATGAGAAGAATTAATGATGTTCTTATTGTTGCAAATAGGAAAATTATGTGCCCGTAGATTTCATTGTTCGTGATATAGATTGCAATCCTACATGTCCTATTATTCTTGGTAGACCTTTCCTTAGAACGATTGGTGCAATTATATATTGATATGAAAGAAGGAAACATTAGATTCCAATTTTTGTTAAGGAAAGGCTTGGAACACTTTCCTAGGAAGAAAATTAAATTTCCTTATGAATCTATTATGAGAGCCACTTATGGATTGCATACCAAAGATGGCAATACCTATATCTATTCGTGTTTTTATGCCTAGCTAGGGGTGTTAAACGATACCGCTTGTTGGGAGGAAACCAATTTTATTTTTTTTCTTTACTTTTTGCTCCTGTTTAGTAATAAATAATCTATCTAGCCTCTGGTTAGGTGTGGTTTTATGGTTTCATTAGTGTTTGTGCAAAGTAAAACCTTTAGGATAGCTTACGGTGATAGTTGTCTTGATCCTGCTGAAAATCAGAAACTTTTGCGCTTAGTAAATTAGTTTTGAAAATTCACAGAAATGTGCTTTTGATCTGATTCATTATGCTCTGGATTGGTACACAAATTTCTCAGGTTTTCCTAAGTTTGTAGGATTTTTAAAGTTACATAAGTATTCGAGAGTTACAGATTACTACAGACTATTTTGTTTTTGACAGATCCTGTTTTTTCGCGTGTTGTTTGCTTATTTTGATGAATCTATGAGTAGTATCGGGGGTATGAACCATAGAGAAGTTGGAATACAGTAGATCTTACACCAATATAAATAAATAATGAGTTCACAACAGTATTTTAAACTGGTGATTTATTTTCTGATACAAACGGAGCTCATGAGATTTTTTGTCGAGTTTTCTGTTGTGAAGTTTTCAAGTTTTGGGTAAAGATTTGATGGACTTTGGAATAAGGAGTGGCAAGATCCTAAGATTGGGGATTCCCAAGGCACCCCAAGGTAAAATTCAAGGACAACCAAAATCCTAAGCTTGGGGATGTCCCAGAAGGCATCCCCTCTTTCGTCTTCGTCTATCGATGACTTTACTTGAGACTATATTTTTATTCACCACATGATTTGTGTTTTGCTTGGAGCGTCTTGTATGATTTGAGTCTTTGCTTTTTAGTTTACCACAATCATCCTTGCTGTACACACCTTTTGGGAGAGACACGCATGAATCGTGATTTATTAGAATACTTTATGTGCTTCACTTATATCTTTTGAGCTAGACAATATTGTTCTAGTGCTTAACTTATATATTTTTAGAGCACGGCGGTGGATTTATTTTATAGAAATTTTTGAACTCTCATGCTTCACTTATATTATTTTGAGAGTCTTTTAGAAAAGCATGGTAATTTTCTTAGGTTACAAAATTATTCCTAATATGATGGGCATCCAGGATGGATATAATAAAAACTTTCATATGAAGTGCATTGAATACTATGAGAAGTTTGATTCTTTATGATTGTTTTGAGATATGAAGATGGTGATATTAGAGTCATGCTAGTAGAGTAGTTGTGAATTTTATAGATACTTATGTTAAAGTTTTTGATTCCCGTAGCATGCACGTATGGTGAACCGTTATGTGATGAAGTTGGAGCATGATTGATTTATTGATTGTCTTCCTTATGAGTGGCGGTCGGGGACGAGCGATGGTCTTTTCCTACCAATCTATCCCCCTAGGAGAATGCGCGTAGTACTTCGTTTTGATAATGAATAGATTTTTGCAATAAGTATGTGAGTTCTTTATGACTAATGTTGAGTCCATGGATTATACGCACTCTCACCCTTCCATCGTTGCTAGCCTCTCTTGTGTCGTGCAATTTTCGCCGATACCATACACCCACCATATACCTTCCTCAAAACAGCCACCATACCTACCTATTATGGCATTTCCATAGCCATTCCGAGATATATTGCCATGCAACTTTCCACCATTCCGTTTATTATGACACGCTCCATCATTGTCATATTGCTTTGCATGATCATGTAGTTGACATCGTATTTGTGGCAAAGTTGTCGTTCATAATTTTTTCATACATGTCACTCTTGAATAATTGCACATCCCGGTACTCCACCAAAAGCATTTCCATAGAGTCATATTTTGTTCTAAGTATTGAGTTGTAATTCTTGAGATGTAAGTAAATAAATGTGTGATGATCATCATTATTAGAGCATTGTCCCAGTGAGGAAAGGATGATGGAGACTATGATCCCCCACAAGTCAGGATGAGACTCCAGACGAAAAAAAGGAGGCCATAAGAAAAGAGAAGTCCCAAACAAAAAAATGAGAGAAAAAGAGACAAGGGGCAATGTTACTATCCTTTTTCCACACTTGTGCTTCAAAGTAGCACCATGATCTTCATGATAGAGAGTCTCCTATGTTGTCACTTTCATATACTAGTGGGAATTTTCATTATAGAACTTGGCTTGTATATTCCAGTGATGGGCTTCCTCAAAGTGCCCTAGGTCTTCGTGAGCAAGCAAGTTGGATGCACACCCACTTAGTTTCTTTTTGATCTTTCATACACTTATAGCTCTAGTGCATCCGTTGCATGGCAATCCCTACTCACTCACATTGATATCTATTGATGGGCATCTCCATAGCCTGTTGATACGCCTAGTTGATGTGAGACTATCTTCTCCTTTCTGCCTTCTCCACAACCACCATTCTATTCCACCTATAGTGTTATATGCATGGCTCACGCTCATGTATTACGTGAAGATTGAAAAAGTTTGAGAACATAAAAATTTTGAAACAATTTCTTGGCTTGTCATCGGGGTTGTGCATGATTTAAATATTTTGTGTGATGAAGATAGAGCATAGCCAGACTATATGATTTTGTAGGGATAGCTTTCTTTGGCCTTGTTATTTTGAGAAGACATGATTGCTTTGTTAGTATGCTTGAAGTATTATTATTTTTATGTCAATATTAAACTTTTGTCTTGAATCTCTCGGATCTGAATATTCGTGCCACAATAAAGTAAATTACATGAATAAATATGTTAGGTAGCATCCCACATCAAAAATTATGTTTTTATCATTTACCTACTCGAGGACGAGCAGGAATTAAGCTTGGGGATGCTTGATACGTCTCTAACGTATCTATAATTTTTTATTGTTCCATGTTATTATATTATTTACTTTGGATGTTTAATAGGCATTTTTATGCTAATTTCTATTATTTTGGGACTAACCTATTAACCGAGGGCCCAGTGTCAGTTTCTGTTTTTTTGCCTATTTTAGAGTTTTGCAGAAAAGGAATACCGAACGGAGTCCAAACGGAATGAAACCTTCACGATGATCTTTCTTGGACCGAAAGAAACCAGAAGACCTGGAGATGAAGTCAAAGACGAAACGAGGAAGCCACGAGGCAGGAGGGCGCGCCCAGGGGGGTAGGCCGCACCCCCCCCCACCCTCGTGGGCCCCTTGTGGCTCCCCTAACCTAGTTCATTCACCTATATATACTCATATACCCTAAAAACATCCAGGAGAGCCACGAAACCACTTTTCCACCGCCGCAACCTTTTGTACCCGTGAGATCCCTTCTAGGGACCTTTTCCGGCATCCTGCCCGAGGGGGATTCGATCATGGAGGGCTTCTACATCAACACCATTACCTCTCCGATGAAGTGTGAGTAGTTTACCATAAACCATCAGGTCCATAGTTATTAGATAGATGGCTTCTTATCTCTCTTTGATTCTCAATACCAAGTTCTCCTTGATGTTCTTCGAGATCTATATGATGTAATATTCTTTTGTGGTGTGTATGCCGAGATCTAATACGTCTCCAACGTATCTATAATTTTTTTATTGTTCCATGCTATTATATAACCCGTTTTCGATGTTTATGGGCTTTACTCTACACTTTTATATCATTTTTGGGACTAACCTACTAACCGGAGGCCCAACCCGAATTGTTCTTTCTTTGCCTATTTCAGTGTTTCGAAGAAAAGGAATATCAAACGGAGTCCAAACGGGATGAAACCTTCGGGAGCAATCTTTTTGGAACAAATGCAAACCAGGAGACTTGGAGTGGACGTCAAGCAGCGAACAAAGCGGCCATGAGGGTGCCCGGCGGGCCCCCCACCCTCGTGGGCCCCTCGTGGCTCCACCGACATACTTCTTCCTCCTAAATATATCCACGTACCCCGAGAACATCCAGGAGCACCACGAAAACCGAATTCCACCGCCGCAAATTTTTGTATCCGCGAGATCCCATCTTGGAGCCTTCGTCGGTGCTCCGCTGGAGGGGGAATCGACCATGGAGGGTGTCGGTGTCAAAACCGGCGGATCTCGGGTAGGGGGTCCCGAACTGTGCGTCTAGGGGGATGGTAACAGGAGACAAGGGACACGATGTTTTTACCCAGGTTTGGGCCCTCTCGATGGAGGTAAAACCCTACTCCTGCTTGACTAATATTGATGATATGGGTAGTACAAGAGTAGATCTACCATGAGATCGGAGTGGCTAAACCATAGAATCTAGCCTATGGTATGATTGTTGTTCGTCCTACAGACTAAAACTCTCCAGTTTATATAGACACCGGAGAGGGCTAGGGTTACACAAAGTCGGTTACAATGGGAGGAGATCTTCATATCGTATCGCCAAGCTTGCCTTCCACGCCAAGGAAAGTCTCATCCGGACATGGGACGGAGTCTTCGATCTTGTATCTTCATAGTCCGGGAGTCCGGCCAAAGGTCTTAGTCCGGCCATCCGGACACCCCCTAATCCAGGACTCCCTCAGTATCCCCTAAACCAGGCTTCAATGACGACGAGTCCGGCGCGCAAGTTGTCTTCGGCATTGCAAGGCGGGTTCCCCTGCAAATTCTCTGTATCCGTCGAATAGTGTCCGGCTTCCAGTGTGTGATGTCCTCCTCGGCTTCTGTGTCCCATAATGACCATCTTCCATGCGTCAAGCGAATGCGAAAAGCCAGGGAGTTTTCTTTTCACTTACCCCCCCTGGTTGTGTTAACGAGCCGCCCATAAAAGAGACGGGGATTTAGATCCAACTCGCACCATCTTCCCTCCGCGAGTCTTCATCAGAGCGCCTCTGACAGAGATCCATTCCAACATGGCCAGTCGATGCCGCTCCTCCTCTCACTCCTCCAGCCCTCGGCCCGGAGATTGGGGGCGGTACTCCGTCCCACATTGCAAGTTAGTAGTGCTTCAGTCCAAGGGGCTTCTCCCCCCACCATATATGGTCCCCGTTCGGGCCGAGATTGCTGCCTATAGCGGCGGAGAGCAGGCGGAGGGCGTTCCCAATCCCTCTCAAGGAGAGAGGGTATGCCTAGTCCCTTATTTGATGACAGGACTAGGATTTCCAATTCATCCGTTTCTCCGAGGGCTGCTAGAGTTCTACGGCCTCTAGCTACATAACCTCACGTCCGCCTCCATTCTGCACATCGCGGGCTTCGTGGCCCTCTATGAGCTGTTTTTGGGTGTTGAGGCCCATTTCGTGCTGTGGAAGAGGTTGTTTTGCCTTGTTCCCCGTTCTTAGGAGAGGTCTATTTATCAGGTGGGCAGAGCCAAACTATGGCGCATGGCCGGAACCGGATATCTATCCGGCACCCCAAAGAGGGCGTCCGAAGACTAGCCCACGGAGTGGTTTTATATAGATGACGTCCCCCTGCCGGACCCTGTACGGATCGGCCTCCCTGAGTTCAATAATGCCCCGTTGAAGAAGCGCCTGAGTTGGCGCCCACAGAACCCTCAGAGGGAAGCTGACAGGGACGTCCTGTACCTGATGAGCCGGATAAGGCTGTTGGCTCACTCCGGACTGACCATGATTAAGGTCATGGCCGTATGCATTACGCGAGGGGTGCAGCCGCTTCAATACAGAGGCCACCCCATGTGGGATTTCAACGGGGAGGATGACGCCACCCGGTGCGGTCGCAAGGGGCCATATTCGGCCGCCACTTTAACGAGAATCTTATCCGCTTTGTACAAGGGGGAAGAGGAAGAACTCCTCCGTGTCAACCCGGAAGGCGGATTCTCTATGTACAATCCTCCTAGTTGGGTGAGCGGATACTTTCACTCACCTATCCGTTTGTGAAATTCCTGTAGTTGAGTACTTAGACTAGTAATGTCCAAACGCAGGAGCTGCGCCAGGCCGTGAAGGAAATAAACAGCCCTCCTCCGCAACCCAAGGACCCGGGACGGCCCCTCGATCCGGACTCCCAAGAAGATCCGGACTTATGCGTGGAGTTGATTGATGGAGTATTTCATCAATTGAGTAAGGATAACTCCTTAGTGGCCATCACGGCCGACTATCCCGGACTACTTCCCGCCTCCAAGGTAACTAAGACTGAAGTCCCAGTATTCTCATGTTTTATCTTGCATGCCATGTACTAACAATGTTTCGCAGGGTAAATCCTTGAGGCGGAAGGCCGAGCCCACGGTGGGCAGCCAACAAGGGCCGCTGAAGCCAGGTGGGCCAAAAAGAAGTGCTGACCGGATCGAGATTCCAGCGCAACGGTATGGCGCGCGGATTTAACGCCTAGGGTTTATGCCCTTGAGTCTTACTAATGCTCATGATTTTGTTAGGAAGAAGAGAGCCCGCCGGACTATGTCCGCCGGCTAAGGTTCGAGGCCGGGTCCGGAAGCGGAGGCGGACATGGGACGCGCCTCGGGCGCTCCTCCGACAGAGGGCGCCGACGGGTTATCTGCCACCAATTTAGAGGTGGAGAGTGCCCTGAACCACAGGCATCGCTGGACTATTCTTCGAGACGCGTGTTTTTCCCCAGAGGTGTTGGACGCCTTTAATACAGGAGATGCGTATCTCCGTGCTGCTCAAAATGGTCTAGCCAGAGCCACGGAGCAGTATGTGAAAGACATACAGGTAAGTAAAATTGAAGGTTATATGTGTCAGTAGCCCCCGAGACTTGAAACAGTGAAGATAACTGTTTGAAGGATCATGTGCTATGCAGTGTCTTACAAAGAAGAACACGCAATTGTCCCAGGAGCTCGAAGAGTGCAAGGCTCAGCTCGAGGCCGCATTGGCCACTCCAGAGAATGTCAAGGGGACGCCCGCAGGTAATATGTGCTTCGAAAGGTACTTCCGTTTCGAAATGCGGTAGGCGTGCAACCCTGACGATAATAATGCAGATGAGGCCGGAGTAAATCCGGACCAGCAACAACTCCTACGCCAACTAAAGGCTGGCAAGAGCATGCTGATGAGGATGAGGCAAGAGAAGAACAAGCTTCAAGACGCCAATACCCAGCTAGGCGAGGAACTGAAAGATGTTCGTATTCAGCTGTCTTCTGTCGTGAAGGAGAATCGGCGACTTCGACGCGGCATTTTTAGTAAGTGCTTGAACGAATCTTCGAAAAAAAGAATTCGGCGAGGAAGTCGATTGACAAAGCTATGTCTGTAGGTCTGCTGACGGGTCGTCCGGCGGAGGAAACGCCCGGTTCATCGGGAGACCTTCTTCCCGAGCTGGTGCAACTACACGAGCGAGTTCGGCGGGCAATGCAAAGCATCATCCAGGCTATGTGGCCATCCCTCTCCGTGCCCGAAGGCCTTGAGGAGCTTGCCAAGAAGCTGGAGGGAGTGCGGTAGCGCTTCCGGTTGTGGAAGATATCGACTTGCCGTCAAGGTGCCAGGAAGGCCTGGGCCATGGTGAAGACTCGGTACTCGAAGGCTGACCCAAACCACATGGCCGAGGTCGGCCCTGTAGGTCCGGACGGAAAGGAGATCCCGGTCAGCTTAGCATATGGCCAGGTAGAACTTGCTGCAAAGTATTCCCAACAGGACTATAAATTAGACCGCCTGTTGGATGGCATTGAAGAAGAATATGCCGAGTCGAATTGACTCTGTAAAAATGACATAAAAATGTCTTCTAGCCGGATTGTAGATTGTTTGTCGTTGCGGACCTTTTCTCTTCGACTTCTGGACCCTATAGTCCGGAGTGTGTCCGAATACCCTCTCGGTTATGTAAGAACCGGGGCATGCATGGAGACAAGGCGTAGGGGTCATAAGTGCTTTAGCAGACAAGTGCCTAACTAGTTATGTTATATTACATGGTTAGTAAGAAACATCTTCCAGAGAGAATAGTTCCGTCAGGGGTTCCTTTCCCTGGGAGGCATGCCCTAAAGTGCATGTCTGAACTGCCGGAAAGAGCAGAAAAGCATCTGGGGGCAAATGAATGAATATGAAAAATCATCTTTTAGTTCACCGACCGAATATTCCCTTAAGAACGCTAGCTTTCGGCTTCACCCAGTCTGAGGTACACATCCGGCTGACCCGGCAGTAACAATCGCAGAGGTGCTCCCTTTACCACCTAGCCGAACGAACGAGAGCGTAGGGGTAAGCACAGGAGCCAGGCAACCCAGCTTGGCCAAAACTTAAGTCATATCGATGCATATAATGGTGTATAAAAGGTTCATGCGGAAGCATCACACATGTTTTGGGCATGCAGCCCGTTTTATATAAACTTCTTCGTAGAGAAGCCCCCAGGTATTATGAGCGCAGGTAGCGCATCGGGTATCTGCGAATATTGCACATGCAAGCCCCTAAGGGCTTGTGAGAAAGAAAAAAAGGAAGGGGTAGGGAGAAGGAACAAAATCCCGGACTGCCAAAAATAAAAATAAAAATAAAAAATAAAACAAAGGGACTAGGGAAGGAAACGAACACGAAGTCCGGCGCTAGGCGTAGAACCTTCGTAGGCGTGCTGCATCCCATGGGTTCGGCTCGAGTCAGTTATCCGATGCGCTTCGCAGACGGTACGCTCCGCCGGTCAGTACTTGGTCGATGATGAAGGGGCCCTCCCATTTGGGCTTTAATTTATCTTTTTTTTTGTCCGGCAGGTGTAGAACTAGTTCGCCAACGTTATAGGTTTTGGCCCGTACTTCTCTACTTTGGTATCTTCGAGCCTGCTGTTGATAGAATGCGGAACGAGCCTTTGCCACGTCGCGCTCCTCTTCCAATGCGTCCAAGCTGTCCTGCCGATCGAGCTCGGCTTCTCTTTCTTCGTACATGCGCACGCGAGGTGAGTCATGGATTATGTCGCATGGCAGTACTGCCTCTGCGTCATATACCATAAAAAATGGTGTGAATCCGGTAGTGCGATTCGGCGTGGTCCGCAGCCCCCAAAGTACGGAGTCAAGCTCCTCTACCCAGTGCGTGTTAGATTCCTTGAGGGATCGCGCTAGTCTGGGTTTGATGCCGCTCATAATGAGACCATTGGCCCATTCGACTTGACCGTTAGTTTGAGGGTGATAGACTGAAGCATAGTCGAGCTTGATGCCCATGTTTTTGCACCAAAGTTTGACTTCATCGGTCGTGAAGTTTGTGCCGTTGTCGGTTATGATGCTGTGGGGGACGCCGTAATGGTGTACGACCCCGGATATGAAGTCTATCACTGGTCTGGATTCGGCCGTCTTTACAGGCTTGGCTTCTATCCATTTGGTGAATTTGTCCACCATGACCAGTAGATATTTTAACTTGTGGGTTCCTCCTTTAAGGGGTCCGACCATGTCAAGCCCCCAGACCGTGAAAGGCCAGGTAATGGGTATAGTTTGTAGGGCGGTAGGCGGCATGTGGCTTTGGTTGGCGAATAACTGGCAACCAACACATCGTTGCACTAAGTCCTAAGCGTCTGCCCGGCCCGTTGGCCAATAAAATCCGGTACGGAAGGCCTTGCTTACAAGGGCCCGGGCTGCGGCGTGGTGCCCGCCGAGTCCGGCATGAATTTCAGCCAAAAGGTCTCGCCCTTCTTCTTCGGAGATACACCTTCGAAGGACTCCGGTTGTGCTTTTCTTGTAAAGCTCTCCCTCGTGGACTTTGTAGGCTTTAGATCGCCGCACTATGCAGCGGTCCTCGTTTTGGTCCTCGGGAAGTTCCTGCCTAGTTAGGTAGGCTAGGAATGGTTCTGTCCAAGGGGCAATGACTGCCATTATTGTGTGGGCTGATGGTGTTGTTTCGTTGGCGGAGCCCCCAACTGTGTCAGAGTGCTCGGTGAGGGGCAGTGTAGTTGTGTCCGGGCTATTGTTTCCGGATTCTCCTTCCCATGATACAGATGGCTTGAACAGCCTTTCTAGGAAGATGTTGGGCCGGACGGCCACGCGCTTGGCACCAATGCGTGCCAGCACGTCTGCTGCTTGGTTATTTTCCCGGGCTATGTGATGAAATTCGAGCCCCTCAAACCGAGCTGACATCTTTAAGATGGCATTGCGGTAAGCTGCCATTTTCAGATCCTTGGCGTCGAAGTCTCCATTTATTTGGGATATTGCGAGATTTGAATCCCCGCGGACCTCTAGGCGATGAATGCCCATGGAGACTGCCATTCGGAGGCCATGTAAAAGGGCCTCATATTCGGCTGCGTTGTTGGAATTCGTGTACATTATCTGAAGTATGTATTGGACTGTGTCCCCGATTGGGGACGTCAGAACGACGCCAGCCCCCAGGCCAGCCAACATTTTGGAGCCGTCGAAGTGCATGATCCAGTTGGAGTATGCGCCATATTCTTTAGGGAGTTCGGCTTCAGTCCATTCGGTGATGAAGTCGGCCAAAACCTGCGACTTAATAGCTCGCCTTGGCTTATAGGTTATGTCGAACGGGAGGAGCTCAATGGCCCATTTGGCACTCCGGCCCGTTGCATCGCGGTTGTTTATAATATCATTAAGGGGTACTTCGGATGCCACTGTTATGGAGCAATCTTGTAAGTAGTGTCGCAGCTTCCGGGATGCCATGAACACCGCGTATGCTATCTTTTGATAATGTGGGTACCGTGACTTGCATGGCATTAGCACAGTGGACACGTAGTACATTGGTTTTTGGAGGGGGAACTTGTGTCCGTCCGCTTCTTGTTCGACGACGAGCACCGCGCTTACAACTTGATGGGTTGCCGCGATGTATAATAGCATTGGTTCGCCCATGTTGGGCGCGGCCAGGACCAGATTTGTTGCCAGTATGGCTTTTATTTCTTCGAGTCCGGCCATGGCGGCATCCGTCCACTCGAAGTGGTCGGTGCGCCGCAGGAGGCGATAGAGGGGTAACGCCTTTTCTCCTAAGCGGGAGATAAAGCGTCTTAGAGCCGCCACGCATCCTGTCAGTTTTTGTATTTGTTTGAGGTCCTTTGGGGTATCCAATTGTGACAGAGCTCGGATTTTTGCTGGGTTTGCTTCAATTCCTCTACCGGATACGATGAAGCCCAAGAGCTTTCCGGTTGGTACGCCGAAAACGCATTTTTCCGGGTTGAGCTTAATGTCATATGTTCGGATATTGTCGAACATGAGCCTCAAGTCGTCTACTAGAGTATCGACTTGTTTTGTTTTGACGACCACGTCATCTACGTATGCTTCGACTGTTTTGCCGATCTGGTTGGCCAGACATGTCAGAATCATGCGCTGATATGTTACGCCGGCGTTTTTGAGCCTGAAGGGCATCCTGTTGAAGCAGAATGGTCCGTATGGGGTGATGAATGCCGTTGCGGCTTGGTCTGACTCTGTCATCTTGATTTGATGGTAGACAAAGTATGCATCGAGGAAACACAATGAGTTGTGTCCTACGGTGGTGTCGATGATTTGATCAATTCGGGGGAGTGGGAAAGGGTCCTTTGGACAGGCCTTGTTTAGGTCTTTGAAATCGACACATAGGCGCCAAGATTTGTCCTTCTTTGGTACAATCACCAGGTTTGCTAGCCAGTCCGGATGTTTTATGTATTTGATGAATCCGGCTTCCAGCAGTTTTGCTAGCTCCTCTCCCATGGCTTGTCTCTTGGGTTCGGAAAAACGCCGTAGGGTCTGCTTGATGGGTTTAAACCCTTTTATGATGTTCAGGCTGTGCTCGGCCAGCCTGCGTGGGATTCCTGGCATATCCGAGGGGTGCCAGGCGAAAATGTCCCAATTTTCTCGCAGGAAGTCTCTGAGTGTGGCGTCTACATCGGGTTTTAATTGTGCCCCGATGGAGGCCTTTTTTGTAGGGTCCGTTGGATGGACTTGGAATTTGACTATTTCGTCCGCTGGTTTGAAAGAGCTGGACTTGGATCTCTTGTCTAGTATCACATCGTCCCTGTCCACCGTAGAGCACAACACCGTTAATTCCTCAGCCGCTAGGGCCTCAGATAATGCCTCCAGGGCCAGTGCGGCTGTCTTGTTTTCGGCGTGGAGCAATATGTCCGGATCACTTGCGAGAGTGATGATTCCGTTGGGCCCGGGCATTTTGAGCTTCATGTACCCATAATGGGGTATGGCTTGGAAAATTGTAAATGCTTCTCGCCCTAGCAGAGCGTGGTATCCACTGCTGAACGGGGCCACTTGAAACGTGACCTCCTCGGATCTGCAATTGCCCGGCGTGCCGAACACCACATCCAGTGTGATTTTTCATGAATAGCATGCTTCCCGGCTTGGGATTATTCCCCTAAAAGTTGTGTTGCTTCGCTCAATGCGGCTCCCGTCAATTTCTTTTTTTCGCAGGGTTTCCTCATAGATGAGGTTGAGTCCGTTGCCGCCATCCATGAGTACCTTTGTAAGTCGGAAGCCTTCCACTATAGGACTGAGGACCAATGCGGCTGGTGCTCGGGCTGTCTGGAATTTAGGTTCATCACTGGCATTAAAGGTGATAGTCGTGTCACTCCATGGGTTTATTGTTGCTACTTGGTAGACTTCGGCAAGGTTGCGGAGCATTCGTTTCCTTGCATTGTTTGATGTGAAGGTCTCGAAGACTGTCGACACCATACTGGGGAGGTATTCTTCGGGTGTTGGAGTTAGAAGCTCCTCGCCACTTCTGGCCACCTGCCGTAGTATCCAACATGCTCTGAGGCTGTGTGTTGGTGTGGCTTTCCCTGAATTATGAATTTTACAGGGTCCATTGAGCCATCCTTCCAGTACGGTCCCGTACCCTGTAGAGGGTTTTTGTTTTTTGATGTTTGGCTCAAATGCCTGGCAATAATGCGCCCTTTTGTTTCGGACTCGTGTTATATTCGGGGCCGGATTTTCCCAGAATTTATCTTCGGTTTTCCGAATGCATTCAGTCGCACAGTACTTTCGTACTATGGATGTCAAGTCGGCGAATCGTGTGTTCGCGGCGACTTATGGCGTTGAGGATTCCGATGTCCATGCAGTTGTTAAAGAAGAGTGAAATTGCTTCTTTCTCACGGCAGTCCTTTATCCTGTTCACAACCAGGAGGAATCTGGCCCAGTAGTGGTGTACTGTTTCTCCGGACTCTTGCCGTATTAGGGATAAATCCCGTATAGTTGGGTGGGCGGGTGGAATTAAATCCGGAACCCTGCCCGATGTAGGATTTAGGGATCGAGCGGTTTCCGAATTTGGAAGCTTGCTTTCTCAGTATTATTCAATAAATCGGGCCTGATGCCTGACTTTAGGTTCAGGGTTTGGGTGACACCCTCCCCTCCGCGGGTATCCGGCTTGGAGGGATCGGGAATCCGGACGCATCTGGTCCTTAGGGAGGGCGAAGACTCGCCGCATTGTTCTTCCACCACTTCGACGTGGTGGGTAATCTGGGGAGAGTTAATCTCTCTCTGATCGGGTTTAAGCCCAATCTGGTCGTAATCAGTAGCGACTCCCAGGGCCGCGATGCGATCCAAGAGCTCGTTCAGGGAGAAGAGCACCATCAGATCTAACTGCTCGGCAAGCTCCGAGCTTATGCGAAGATTGCTTTCGATGGCCCGAGAGGTCATCGTCGGTGCGACGGCCGGACAGGCGGTCATCAAAAACCTGCCTAGCTGGAGAGTTTGGCCGATAGCCAAAGCTCCTTTAGCAACGACGCCGTCTTTAAAGACGGGATGCAGCATCCTTCCTGATGGTGACGACACAGTGGAACTCTCAATGAAAGCACCAATGTCGGTGTCAAAACCGGCGGATCTCGGGTAGGGGGTCCCGAACTGTGCGTCTAGGCGGATGGTAACAGGAGACAAGGGACACGATGTTTTTACCCAGGTTCGGGCCCTCTCGATGGAGGTAAAAACCTACTCCTGCTTGATTAATATTGATGATATGGGTAGTACAAGAGTAGATCTACCACGAGATCGGAGTGGCTAAACCCTAGAATCTAGCCTATGGTATGATTGTTGTTCGTCCTATGGACTAAAACTCTCTGGTTTATATAGACACCGGAGAGGGCTAGGGTTACACAGAGTCAGTTACAATGGGAGGAGATCTTCATATCGTATCGGCAAGCTTGCCTTCCACGCCAAGGAAAGTCCCATCCGGACACGGGACGGAGTCTTCGATCTTGTATCTTCATAGTCCGGGAGTCCGGCCAAAGGTCTTAGTCCGGCCATCCGGACACCCCCTAATCTAGGACTCCCTCAGAGGGCTTCTACATAATCTCCAAGGCCTCTCCGATGAGTTGTGAGTAGTTTACCACATACCTTCAGGTCCATAGTTATTAGCTAGACGGCTTCTTCTCTCTCTTTGAATCTCAATACCAAGTTCTCCTCAATCTTCTTGGAGATCTATTCGATGTAACTCTTTTTGCGGTGTGTTTGTCGAGATCCGATGAATTGTGGGTTTATGATCAAGTTTATCTATGAGAAATATTTGAATATCCTCTGAATTCTTTTATGTGCGATTAGTTATCTTTGCAAGTCTCTTCGAATTATCAGTTTGGTTTGGCCTACTATATTGATCTTTCTTGCAATGGGAGAAGTGCTTAGCTTTGGGTTCAATCTTGCGGTGTCCTTTCCCAGTGACAGCAGGGGCAGCAAGGCACGTATTGTATTGTTGCCATCGAGGATAAAAAGATGAGGTTTATATCATATTGCTTGAGGTTATCCCTCTATATCATGTCATGTTTCTTAATGTGTTACTCTTTTCTTATGAACTTAATACTCTAGATGCAGGCAGGAGTCGGTCGATGTGTGGAGTAATAGTAGTAGATGTAGAATCATTTCGATCTACTTGTTGTGGACGTGATGCCTATATACATGATCATGCCTAGATATTCTCATAACTATGCACTTTTCTATCAATTGCTCGACAGTAATTTGTTCACCCACCATAATATTTATGCTATCTTGAGAGAAGCCACTAGTGAAACTTGTGGCCCCGGGTCTACCTTTAATCATATAAGTTTCCAATCGACTTTTATTTGCATCTTTTACTTTCTAATATATATCATAAAAATACCAAAAATATTTATCTTATCTTATTATCTCTATCAGATCTCACTTTTGCAAGTTACCGTGAAGGGATTGACAACCCCTTTATCACGTTGGTTGCGAGGTTCTTGTTTGTTTGTGTAGGTACGAGGGACTCTTGAGGAGCCTCTAATAACCCGCAAGTATAGGAGATCGTAATAGTTTTCGAGGGTTGAGTATTCAACCAAAATTTATTGATTCGACACAAGGGGAGCCAAAGAATATTCTCAAGTATTAGCAGTTGAGTTGTCAATTCAACCACACCTGGATAACTTAGTATCTGCAGCAAAGTATTTAGTAGCAAAGTAGTATGATAGTAATGGTAACAATGGTAAAAGTAACGGTAGCAGTTTTGTAGTGATTGTAACAGTAGCAACGGAAAAGTAAATAAGCAAAGCACAATATGTGGAAAGCTCGTAGGCATTGGATCAGTGATGGATGATTATGTCGGATGCGATTCCTCATGTAATAGTTATAACATAGGGTGGCACGGAACTAGCTCCAGTTCATCAATGTAATGTAGGCATGTATTCCGAATATAGTCATACATGCTTATGGCAAAGAACTTGCATGACATCTTTTGTCCTACCTGTAACCCCCCAAGACCGACGCTTCAGACGCCTTCCATGTTTTTTGTTGTCGTTGTGTGTTTTATTTTGTTGTTGTTGCATTTCATCATGTCATCATGCATATTGCATCCGCATGTTTTTATAAAACTCGTTACCGTTTGTAGTTGCCGGTTCTCTCTTTGTCTCTGTTGACCAATTGTTAGACCCTTGTCTTCGTTGACCGTTTCAGACCAATCGAGGTTTCGCTTCCCTCCCGACCATGACCGCCTAACCCCTCTTTGCGCAGCGCATCGACCCCTCCCGCGCCTCCGAAAACTGCTCCGAACCCGAATCGGGTTGTCGAGACCGATGAGTCTGGATCATCCCCAAACATCTATAAAACGTCTCTGTTTTCTTAGTTGGGCTACCTAACCTATTTATTCTCGACCACCCGATTACGATCAGACGGACTAAACCCACTCCCTTTATCCTATTTATAGACCAACCCTAACCAAATCTACCCCAACCTTAAATTGTAGGAGATTTGTCCCTGCCGCCGCCGCACTCATCTCCGACCTCGGGATCCTCCCGGATCCCCTTCGCTCCAACCAGCCGCAGCCTCCTTCTTCCTCGATCTCCCCTGCCACCCAGTCCCATCGATCCATCCATCCATCCCCACCAACCAGCCACCAACCAAACATCCCCACGGCCCTCCTCGACCAGCAGCAACCAGGATCCTGAGCTCCTTCTCCCATGCCCGCATGCCCGAGGAAACGCTCGAGGCTGTGCCTCCTCGTCTCCTTGCGCTGCCATTCGCCATGCCGGCGACCACGGGCACAACCTACTCGACCACACGCCATCTTCCCCGTCCACCACCTCGCGTCGCTGCCTCATCAGCTCCGCTGCCGGCAGCAGCACCCGAGCCCGTCCTCGCCCGTCGTCACGTCACCGTGTCCTAACCACCGGAGCGCAGCCGCCCTTCCGTTGCTGCCGAGCACCACCACAGCAGCAGCTCCAGGCCGGCCCCCTCACCCCGCGCCCTTGTCTCTTCTCCCTTCCCTTTGCTTTCTCTCTCTCCCTCTCATCTCCCTGCTTCCTCTCTCTCGTAGGAAACACAGGGGCACATGGAGCTCCATGGCTGCCCGATGCTCAAGCCACCACCAGGAACCGCTCGTCCGCCTCGGGTCCTCCCAGATTGTGACCGTCCCGGCCTTCCCCGCACCTCCTGACGCCCAGCGCCGCTCGCCTCCGTCCGCCAAGCTTCTGCGCCGCCGCGCCTTCTTCCTCTGCTTCTGCATCGAGCAGGAGGAGGACGCCCCTGCCTCTGCCTCGAGTCATTCGAGCGTTGACCGCGCCACCTCCCCTCGTTCGATCCAGGCCAGCCGGCCTGCTTCAGCTAAGGCCCGATGTGAGCATCCCAATCGATCCAGATTCAGCCCATGTAGTTTTTTTCCATCCGTTGCGAATTTATCCAATTATCCAGTGCTTTACAGATTTGCAGAAAACCCCTCATACGTCATGCATTTAATAACTAAATAACCATGCATTATATGTAAAAACTTTATACATGTAAAATGCTTAGAATCACATCTAGTTTCATAATATGCTACTCTCATCCATGTTTAAAATGTTTAAAATGTTGTTTGCATTTAATTTACTAAATGCCATGTTAAAATGATTTATTTCATACCTAATTAACCGTAGCTCGGTTTTTAACAAACTTTATATGTGAATGGTCTAGAAAAATGCATAGATTAACTTGGTGCACTTTATTTTCCTGTGTAATAACAATAAAATATGGTTTAGGGAAGAATCGTACCAAAATTTGATATATGGACATGAGGATTTTCCGGAATTGTTGTTTGTTGTTTCCGGCCTCATTTAAATTTGCCTAGATAGGTAGTTTTATTATGCTTCACCCCTTGCCATGTTTAAAAACAGTTATAGTTGTTGGGTACATAACTGAGAGAGAACTAAATAATTGATATGGTGTCCACTTAATTTGTAGTGTTGTTTGCTGCACTTTGCCATGCCATGCTATTTAAACCGGACATGCATCATACTTGTTTGTGCATCATGACATGTTTATGCTTGTGTGTTTACCATGTTGTTTGCTTCTTTCCGGTTTGCTTCTCTTGTTAGCTTCGGTTTCGTTCCGAAGTTTTGAGGATCCGTTCGACTACGTCCGTTTGTCTTCTTCATGGACTCGTTCTTCTTCTTTGCGGGATTTCAGGCAAGATGACCATTACCCTCGATATCACTTCTATCTTTGCTTGCTAGTAGCTCCGTTCTATCGCTACGTTGCACTACCTATCACTTGTTTACCATGCCTCCCATATTGCCATGTCAGCCTCTAACCTTTTTCACCCTTCCTAGCAAACCATTACTTGGCTATGTTATCGCTTTGCTCAGCCCCTCTTATAGCATTGTTAGTTGTAGGTGAAGTTGAAGATTGCTCCATGATGGACAGGATTATGTTGGGATATCACAATATCTCTTATTTAATTAATGCATCTATATACTTGCTAAAGGGTGGAAGGCTCGGCCTTATGCCTGGTGTTTTGTTCCACTCTTGCCGCCCTAGTTTCCTTTATACCGGTGTTATGTTCCTTGATTTTGTGTTCCTTACGCGGTTGGGTGATTTATGGGACCCCCTTGATAGTTCGCTTTGAATAAAACTCCTCCAGCAAGGCCCAACCTTGGTTTTAACATTTGCCACCTAAGCCTTTTTCCCTTGGGTTCTGCAGACTCAAGGGTCATCTTTATTTAACCCCCCCCCCCCGGGCTAGTGCTCCTTCGAGTGTTGGTCCGAAATGGGCAGACTGCAGGGCCACCATGGGGCAACTCGTGGGCTGGTTTTACTCATAGGCTGACCTATCCGGTGTGCCCTGAGAACGAGATATGTGCAGCTCCTATCGGGATTTGTCGTCACATCGGGCGGCTTTGCTGGTCTTGTTTTACCATTGTCGAAATGTCTTGTAAACCGGGATTCCGAGATTGATCGGGTCTTCCTGGGAGAAGGAATATCCTTCGTTGACCGTGAGAGCTTGTGATGGGCTAAGTTGGGACACCCCTGCAGGGTATAAACTTTCGAGAGTCGTGCCCGCGGTTATGTGACGGATGGGAATTTGTTAATGTCCGGTTGTAGAGAACTTGACACCAGATTCGAATTAAAATGCATCAACCGCGTGTGTAGCCGTGATGGTCTCTTTTCGGCGGAGTCCGGGAAGTGAACACGGTTTTGGGTTATGTTTGACGTAAGTAGGAGTTCAGGATCACTTCTTGATCACTTCTAGCTTCTCGACCATTCTGTTGCTTCTCTTCTCGCTCTTATTTGCATATGTTAGCCACCATATATGCTTAGTGCTTGCTGCTACTCCACCTCATTACCACTTCCTACCCATAATCTTAAATAGTCTTGATCTCGCGGGTTTTGAGATTGCTGAGTCCTCGTGACTCACTAGATACTATCACAACAGTTGCAGGTGCCGATGATACCAGTGCAGGTGATGCAACCGAGCTCAGATGGGAGCTCAACGAAGATCTTGGTCGTTACTATGTTTCGTTTCATGTTGATCAGTAGTGGAGCCCAGTTGGGACGATCGGGGATCTAGTAGTTGGGTTATCTTCTTTTCTTTTGGCTTCGTCCATAGTCGGACTATGTGTGTACTCTGAATGATGTATGAATTACATGTTCATTGTGTGAAGTGGCGATTGTAAGCCAACTCTTTATCCCATTCTTGTTCATTACATGGGATTGTGTGAAGATGACCCTTCTTGCGAAAAAACCACCATGGGGTTATGCCTCTAAGCCGTGCTTCGACACGTGGGAGATATAGCCGCATCGTGGGTGTTACAAGTTGGTAATCAGAGCCATCACCGACTTAGGAGCCCCCTGCTTGATCGAATCATTGGCGTTGTTGAGTCTAGAACAAAAATGTTTTGAGTCTTAGGATTATATATATCGGAGAGTAGGATTCTTTTTACTCCTCAGTCCTTTCGTCGCTCTGGTGAGGTCTCCTGACGTAGATGTTTTGTCTTTCCTCGCCTCTAATTTCACCCCAAAAAAATTAGGATCACGCGGGTATCTTGGGATCGTTCCGATATTCTTATGACGAGAACATTGTTCTTGGTGCCTCCTGACATTTAGGGGTTGTGGCAGTGTCCCGGTGAGTTGAGCTCCGAGGTGTTGTCGTCATAATTTTATCGTTGCAGCTCTGGAATACCTAAGTTTTGCCGACACCGAAATTCTATTTTATGCAGCTAGTGGTAAGATAACCTCGACGTCACCCAGTATTGGGGAGTTCGAGAGTATTGCCATAGCTCGTATAACGGATGCTTTTCGAAGGTTGAGGTACACGATTTCCGAAGGTTTCTTGGTTATGTGTTGACGGATGGATACAGCTTGGATGTAGGAATTGTTAGTTTTGGGTGAGATATATATTGCTTCCCCTGTATCCCCAACACCAGATTGCATAACCAGAAAGTTTCGGGAGTTTTATAGGTGGGAATTCAAGTAGCTCCTAGAATATCTTTCTGACAGATGCATGATATGAGATTGGGGTTTGACGTCTAGTGGTCCGCTTATCCATGGTCGTTTTTACAGTGGTCTCGTTGTGTCTTAAAGAACCCTTGGCTATCCTGGTTCGGGGACACTTCGTATGTCATGTGCACTGCCTTGTACATGATGGTGATGTACGATCGAGCCCGTGTGGGCCCCACCACGAAAACTTCAGATGAAATCTCTATCATATGTTTGTTCCGGCTTATTCTGCAAGCCAAATCCTTTGTTTTGTTTTATTTGTGGTATTTGAGTTGCTTCGATGTCAAGTGTTGATTCCATACCTTTTCCTAAATGTTGTTTCTCATATTGCTATGTGAATACTAATCCTTCTTGATCATCGAGGTTGTCATGTTAATTCGTTCCAACCGGTGTGCTTCTTTTCAAGTGGATCCGATCATTTCAACATTCACAAGATCAATTCTAAGTTTTCTGAACGGTGTTTGTTTCATCCGTCCCAAGTTGTCTTTGTTTTCCCGCCCTCTCACCCTTAACTTCAAGAACTCAGATTTCTTGATCGGGTATCCATTTTATTGTTGGGAAGTCTCTCCATTCTTTTCCGTCAATGTTCTTATCCGGTGATTCTCAGGAAGATACTAACGGAACTTCAAGTTTATTATTCTTCGTCTCTTTTCTTCTCCGGTGGATTTAACTCAAGCTTTCGGTGTTGATCATATCCTTTTTCCTCGTTCAAATGCTATCCCATGCCAGTAAATCTCATAATCGTTCACCTCTCTCTCTTCATATCCGAAGTGCCAAGGATATCTCAGAAGATTTGTGTCTCCATTATCAATCCATTTAAGATATTTTGAGATTATTATCTCATTCAAGTCATTTTATTTCTACCGGTGCAATCTATATTTCAAGCAATCTTTCAACGATGTTTATTTCGAGTGGGCCCTAACACACAGGTCTTTTCCTAGGATCTTACCTGAATCTCCTAATTTTCCCGGAGCTATTCCCAAATTCATTTCAAAGTTTGACGTAAGAATGAATAATCATCAGTCAAATGCCTTTCTCCAAGATCTTTCAAATTCTTTCATCATTGGTTCAACCTTTCTAATTTTCATTCCGGAGTGTCTCAACAATTCATGGTGGTGTTTCTCGTCATCATTCTCGGATTTTGAAGACCAAAGAAGAGTTTTCCTCCAAATCTTATCCGTTCTCTCAAAGATTCGTGGTTCTAGCTTGATGCCATCCTCATAATTGTTTTCGATTGTGAGAATTCTTTTCTTACCATCCGGAGCATTTCATGAGTTGTTTCCATTTCTTTCCTCCGAAGGCCATCATGTCATAATTCTTCATTCTCGGCATGTAGCTATCGTTCTACAAATCTAACCGGTGCATCATTCAAATATCCTCTAATCAATTCATGATCTCTTCATTCTCATGTATCTAAATCCCCTCAAGTATCTTCATTCGTTTTCAAATTCTTTCCGGTGAATTGTGCCCTTGCTATTCTCTTTTCCAATTTTTACGGTGGTTCGTTCAAGATTTCACTTCCTTTGTTATCATATCAATTCATTCGTTGTTTCCAAATCCCACCAGTGGTTCCATCTATACCTTCTCAAGTTTGCGCTATATCTCTCTTAATCCTTTCTACGGGAATAAGTAGTATACCAAATCCATTGCTTGTCAACAATTTAATTTGATGAACAATAAGCATACAATAAATCTTATTCTTATTTCCGCGAGGTGATTCAATTCTCTTCTTTCGGAGATTGTTCATGATGAAGTAATTCTCGTTTCTAGTGTTTCATCTTTTCTTTTTCCGGAGTTCCAAGTTTTCTCGGTTATATCGTCGCGAAGCTCCTTCTAAATCATCGCAAGGCTTCACCTTGTATTTGCAACTTCTCTTTCTTTCTATCAACCTTTTATTACCGGAGTTCTTCATGGAGGCTCAACATGGTGGTTCGTCAAGGATTCCTTTCATTTTTCAATTGTACTTCAAGATTTCTCTCGAAGCTAAGATCCGCCAAGCTATACTCAAAAATAAACATGGTGCTCAACACATGTTTTTTTTCTGAGGAGTTCAAGTATTCTTGTTCTTGCATTTTGAAGTGTAATTCTTTCTACCTTATCTTTTCAGGTGGTGTTATATCATTCTTGACAATTTCCGTTCATGTTTCGTGATTCACATGTTGTCAAGAATGAGATATTTTAAAACCCATCATTTTTCTCTTCGATCATGAGATTTTTTCAACCCAGCAATTTCTTTGTTGGAGTATCTTGGGTTATATTTCACCTAAAGCCTTCCATTGGGGATGTTGCTATTTGTGGTGTTTATCAATGATCCAAGGTTTCTCCATATCCTTCTCGGTGAAAGAGGTTTTTCATCTCTTCGTTGATCTCAAGCAAGCAATTGTTTCCGTTAGTGGCCGGTTGTCACCTCATAATTTTGAGATATTTTCCATATGCCCACAACAAGCTTGTGCTTTTTGTTGTTAATTTTCCAACAACTCCGTTAAATCCTACTTTGCAAGGATGCTTTCAAGTTCATTTGTGGAAAAAGTTGTCATTTTCTTCTCCATCCCTTTATCCCAACAATCTAGCTTCTATTCTTTCATTCCGGAGGCATTGTGATGTTGCTCTCTTCACCCATCACCTCGTTTTTTCAAGATCACGTTATTTTCTTGCTCATCCATTTAACCGGAGTGTCATGTCTTTTTTTTCAAGTTCTTTTCACCTTATCAAGTTTTGCCTCTCTTTTCTACCGGATTGCTATCTGAAATCCTTCTTACCCATTGTGCCATTCTTTAAATAGTTCCGGAGGCAGTGTGTTGTTGATTTCATCAAGTATCATCCCATCTTCTCAAGTTCATGTTCAATTCCTTCCATTTACAGTCGGAGTGCTGCCAAAATTATATCACTCTTATTCATTCTTATCTCGTTTCAACCAGAGTGGTTTCAATTCCTTCTTGTTCATTGCGCTCGTCATTCACAGCTTTGCAACCTCCAACGTTAACATGGTGTTCCCTGTTTATTTTTTCTACTGGAATGCTCTCAATTTCGTTCAACTCTATTGTATTATTCTTTCAAGTTTTCAACCTCTCGAGGTTTATTGGTTTCACTCGTGTGTCAAAGAAGCAACTTAGTTTTACCTCCTCTCTTCCTCTCCGTTTCTCTCTGGTGCCATCCTAGATCTCGGGACGAGATCCTCTTGTAGTGGTGGAGTGTTGTAACGCCCCAAGACCGACGCTTCAGATGCCTTCCATGTTTTTTGTTGTCGCCGTGTGTTTTATTTTGTTGTTGTTGCATTTCATCATGTCATCATGCATATTGCATCCGCATGTTTTTATAAAACTCGTTACCGTTCGTAGTTGCCGGTTCTCTCTTTGTCTCTGTTGACCAATTGTTAGACCCTTGTTTTCGTTGACCGTTTCAGACCAATCGAGGTTTCGCTTCCCTCCCGACCGTGACCGCCTAACCCCTCTTTGCGCAGCGCATCGACCCCTCCCGCGCCTCCGAAAACTGCTCCGAACCCGAATCGGGCTGTCGTGACCGATGAGTCCGGATCATCCCCAAACATCTATAAAACGTCTCTGTTTTCTTATTTGGGCTACCTAACCTATTTATTCTCGACCGCCCGATTATGATCGGACGGACTAAACCCACTCTCTTTATCCTATTTATAGACCAACCCTAACCAAATCTACCCCAACCCTAAATTCTAGGAGATTTGTCCCTGCCGCCGCCGCACTCATCTCCGACCTCGGGATCCTCCCAGATCCCCTTCGCTCCAACCAGCCGCAGCCTCCTTCTTCCTCGATCTCCCCTGCCACCCAGTCCCATCGATCCATCCATCCATCCCCACCAACCAGCCACCAACCAAACATCCACACGGCCCTCCTCGACCAGCAGTAACCAGGAGCCCAAGCTCCTTCTCCCATGCGCGCGTGCCTGAGGAAACGCTCGAGGCTGTGCCTCCACGTCTCCTTGCGCTGCCGTTCGCCACGCCGGCGACCACAGGCACAACCTCCTCAACCATGCGCCATCTTCCCCGTCAACCACCTTGCATCGCTGCCTCATCAGCTCCGCTGCCGGCAGCAGCACCCGAGCCCAGCCTCGTCCCCGTCCTTGCCCGTCGTCACGTCACCGGTGTCCTAACCATCGGAGCGCAGCTGCCCTTCCGCTGCTGTCGAGCGCCACCGCAGCAGCAGCTCCAGGCCGGCCCCCTCACCCCCCGCCCTTGTCTCTTCTCCCTTCCCTTCACTTTCTCTCTCTCACTATCATCTCCCTGCTTCCTCTCTCTCGCAGGAAACACAGGGGCACATCGAGCTCCATGACTGCCTGATGCTCAAGCCACCACCAGGAACCGCTCGTCCGCCTCGGGTCGTCCCAGATCGGGACCGTCCCGACCTTCCCCGCACCTCCTGACGCCCAGTGCCGCTCCCCTCCGTCCGCCAAGCTTCTGTGCCACCACGCCTTCTTCCTCTGCTTCTGCATCGAGCAGGACGAGGACGCCCCTGCCTCTGCCTCGAGTCATTCGAGCGTTGACCGCACCCCCTCCCCTCGTTCGATCCAGCCTAGCCAGCCTGCTTCAGCTAAGGCCCGATGTGAGCAGCCCAATCGATCCAGATTCAGCCCATGTAGTTTTTTTCCATCCGCCGCGAATTTATCCAATTATCCAGTGCTTTACAGATTTGCAGAAAACCCCTCATACGTCATGCATTTAATAACTAAATAACCATGCATCATATGTAAAAACTTTATACATGTAAAATGCTTAGAATTACATCTAGTCTCCTAATATGCTACTCTCATCCATGTTTAAAATGTTTAAAATGTTGTTTGCATTTAATCTGCTAAATGCCATGTTAAAATGATTTATTTCATAACTAATTAACCGTAGCTCGGTTTTTAACAAACTTTATATGTAAATGGTCTAGAAAAATGCATAGATTAACTTGGTGCACTTTATTTTCCTGTTTAACAACAATAAAATATGGTTTAGGGCAGAACAGTACCAAAATTTGAAATATGGACATGAGGATTTTCCGGAATTGTTGTTTGTTGTTTCCGGACTCATTTAAATTTGCCTAGATAGGTAGTTTATTATGCTTCACCCCTTGCCATGTTTAAAAACAGTTAATGTTGTTGGGTACATAACCGAGAGAGAACTAAATAATTGATATGGTGTCCACTTAATTTGTACTGTTGTTTGTTGCACTTTGCCATGCCATGCTATTTAAACCGGACATGCATCATACTTGTTTGTGCATCATGACATGTTCATGCTTGTGTGTTTACCATGTTATTTGCTTCTTTCCGGTTTGCTTCTCTTGTTAGCTTCGGTTTCATTCCGGAGTTGTGACGATCCGTTCGACTACATCCGTTTGTCTTCTTCATGGACTCGTTCTTCTTCCTTGCGGGATTTCAGGCAAGATGACCATTACCCTCGATATCACTTCTATCTTTGCTTGCTAGTAGCTCCGTTCTATCACTATGTTGCGCTACCTATCACTTGTTTACCATGCCTCCCATATTGCCATGTCAGCCTCTAACCTTTTTCACCCTTCCTAGCAAACCATTGCTTGGCTATGTTACCGCTTTGCTCAACCCCTCTTATAGCATTGTTAGTTGTAGGTGAAGTTGAAGATTGCTCCATGATGGACAGGATTATGTTGGGATATCACAATATCTCTTATTTAGTTAATGCATCTATATACTTGGTAAAGGGTGGAAGGCTCGGCCTTATGCCTGGTGTTTTGTTCCACTCTTGCCGCCCTAGTTTCCTTTATACCGGTGTTATGTTCCTTGATTTTGCGTTCCTTATGCGGTTGGGTGATTTATGGGACCCCCTTGACAGTTCGCTTTGAATAAAACTCCTCCAGCAAGGCCTAACCTTGGTTTTAACATTTGCCACCTAACCCTTTTTCCCTTGGGTTCTGCAGACTCAAGGGTCATGTTTATTTAACCCCCCCCCGGGCCAATGCTCCTTCGAGTGTTGGTCCAAAACGGGCAGACTGCGGGGCCACCATGGGGCAACTCGTGGGCTGGTTTTACTCGTAGACTGACCTATCCGGTGTGCCCTGAGAATGAGATATGTGCAGCTCCTATCGGGATTTGTCGGCACATCGGGCGGCTTTGCTGGTCTTGTTTTACCATTGTCAAAATGTCTTGTAAACCGGGATTCCGAGACTGATCGGGTCTTCCTGGGAGAAGGAATATCCTTCGTTGACCGTGAGAGCTTGTGATGGGCTAAGTTGGGACACCCCTGCAGGGTATAAACTTTCGAGAGCCGTGCCCGCGGTTATGTGGCAGATGGGAATTTGTTAATATCCGGTTGTAGAGAACTTGACACCAGATTCGAATTAAAACGCATCAACCGCATGTGTAGCCTTGATGGTCTCTTTTCGGCAGAGTCTGGGAAGTGAACACGGTTTTGCGTTATGTTTGACGTAAGTAGGACTTCAGGATCACTTCTTGATCACTTCTAGCTTCTCGACCGTTCTGTTGCTTCTCTTCTCGCTCTTATTTGCGTATGTTAGCCGCCATATATGCTTAGTGTGTGCTGCTACTCCACCTCATTACCACTTCCTACCCATAAGCTTAAATAGTCTTGATCTCGCGGGTTTTGAGATTGCTGAGTCCTCGTGACTCACTAGATACTATCACAACAGTTGCAGGTGCCGATGATACCAGTGCAGGTGATGCAACCGAGCTCAGATGGGAGCTGAACGAAGATCTTGGTCATTGCTATGTTTCGTTTCATGTTGATCAGTAGTGGAGCCCAGTTGGGACGATCGGGGATCTAGCAGTTGGGTTATCTTCTTTTCTTTTGGCTTCGTCCGTAGTCGGACTATGTGTGTACTCTGAATGATGTATGAATTATATGTTCATTGTGTGAAGTGGCAATTGTAAGCCAACTCTTTATCCCATTCTTGTTCATTACATGGGATTGTGTGAAGATGACCCTTCTTGCGACAAAACCACCATGTGGTTATGCCTCTAAGCCATGCTTCGACACGTGAGAGATATAGCCGCATCGTGGGTGTTACACTACCCTCCCGTGGCAGTGGGGTCCTAATGGAAACTAAGGGATATTAAGGCCTCCTTTTAATAGAGTACCGGACCAAAGCATTAACACATAGTGAATACATGAACTCATCAAACTACGGTCATCACCGAGAAGTATCCCGATTATTGTCACTTCGGGGTTGTCGGATCATAACACATATTAGGTGACTATAGACTTGCAAGATAGGATCAAGAACTCACATATATTCATGAAAACATAATAGGTTCAGATCTGAAATCATGGCACTCGGGCCCTAGTGACAAGCATTAAGCATAGCAAAGTCATAACAACATCAATCTCAGAACATAGTGGATACTAGGGATCAAACGCTAACAAAACTAACTTGATTACATGGTAAATCTCATCTAACCCATCATCGTCCGGCAAGGTTATGATGGAATTACTCATGCACGGTGGTGAGCATCATGAAATTGGTGATGGAGGATGGTTGATGATGATGATGGTGATGTATCCCCCTCTCCAGAGCCCCGAACGGACTACAAATCATCCCTCCCGAGAGAGATTAGGGCTTGGAAGCGGCTCTGTGTCGTAAAACGCAATGAAACTTTCTCTCTGATTTTTTTCTACGCGAAACGGAATATATAGAGTTGAAATTGAGGTCGGCGGAGCAGCAGGGGGCCCACGAGATAGGGGGCGCACCCAGGGGGAGGGGGCGCGTCCCCCACCCTCGTGGACAGGGTGTGGGCCCCCTGGCCTTGATTCTTTCACTAGTATTTTTTATATTTTCCAAAAGTTATCTCCGAGGATTTTCAGGTCATTCCGAGAACTTTTGTTTTCTGCACAATAAATAACACCATAGAATTTCTGCTGAAAACAATGTCAGTTCGGGTTAGTTTCATTCAAATCATGCAAATTAGAGTCCAAATTAAGGGCAAAAGTGTTTGGAAAAGTAGATACGTTGCAGACGTATCAACTCCCCCAAGCTTAAACCTTTGCTTGTCCTCAAGCAATTCAGTTGATAAACCGAAAGTGATAAAGAAAAACTTTTACAAACTCTGTTTTCTCTTGTTGTTGTAAATATGTAAAGCCAACATTCAAGTTTTCAGCAAAGATTATGAACTAACCATATTCACAATAACACTTAGGTATCATTATTTACTCATATCAACGGCATAATCATCTAGCGAGCAATAATAATAAATCTCGGATGACAACACTTTCTCAAAACAATCATAATATGATATAACAAGATGGTATCTCGCTAGCCCTTTCTGACACTGCGAAACATAAATGCAGAGCACCTTTAAATATCAAGGACTGACTAAACATTGTAATTCATGGTAAAAGAGATCCAGTCAAGTTATACCCAATATAAACTAATAGTAATGAATGCAAATGATAGTGTGCCCTCCAGTGGGTGCTTTTTAATAAGAAGGTGATGACTCAACATAAAAGTAAATAGATAGGCCCTTCGCAGAGGGAAGCAGGAATTTGTAGAGGTGCCAGAGCTCGATTTTAAAATAGAGATGAATAACATTTTGAGCGGTATACTTTCACTGTCAACGCAACAACTATGAGATCTCGATATCTTCCATGCTACATACATTATAGGCGGTTCCCAAACAGAATGGTAAAGTTTATACTCCCCCACCACCAACAAGCATCAATCCATGGCTTGCTCGAAACAACGAGTGCCTCCAACTAGCAACAGCATTGGGGGGATTTTGTTTAATTATTTCGATTTTCTTTGATCTTTTTGATCATGGGACTGGGCATCCTGATTACCAGCCATTTTCTCGTGAATGAGGAGCGGAGTCCACTCCTCTTGAGAATAACCCACCTAGCATGGAAGATACAGACAGCCCTAGTTGATACATGATATGCTCGAGCATACAAAACAGAATTTCATTTAAAGGTTTTCAATTTGGGACATACAAATTTACTTGGAACGGCAGGTAAATACCGCATATAGGAAGGTATGGTGGACTCATATGGAATAACTTTGGGGTTTATGGAGTTTGGATGCACAAGCAGTATTCCCACTTAGTACAGGTGAAGGCTAGCAAAAGACTAGGAAGCGACCAACTAAGAGCGACAACAGTCATGAACATGCATTAAAATTAATCAACACTGAGTGCAAGAATGAGTAGGATATAATCCACCATGAACATAAATATCGTGAAGGCTATGTTGATTTTGTTTTCAACTACATGCGTGAACATGTGCCAAGTCAAGTCACTCGAATCATTCAAAGGAGGATACCACCCTATCATACCACATCACAACCATTTTAATAGCATGTTGGCACACAAGGTAAACCATTATAAGCTCCTAGCTAATTAAGCATGGCATAAGCAACTATAATCTCTAATTGTCATTGCAAACATGATTATTCATAATAAGCTAAATCAGGAACGATGAACTCATCATATTTACAAAATCAAGAGAGGTCAAGTTCATACCAGCTTCTCTTATCTCAATCAGTCCATCATATATCGCCATTATTGCCTTTCACTTGCACGACCGAACGGTGTGTATAATAATAATAGTGCACGAGCATTGGACTAAGCTGGAATCTGCAAGCATTCAATTCAAGAGGGAAGACAAGGTAATATGGGCTCTAAGTTAAATCAACAATCATGCATATGAGAGCCACTAAACATTTTCATTATGGTCTTCTCCTCTCGACCCCCAAAGGAAAGAAAAGAAATAAAACTATTTACACGGGAAAGCTCCCAACAAGCAAAAAAGAAGAACGAGAAATCTTTTTGGGTTTTCATTTAATTACTACTACAAGCATGGAAAGTAAACTAACTAAATTTTTTTGGTTTCCTTAAGGTTTATCAAACACACAAGAAGAAAGCTATAAAAATAAATTAAACTAGCATGGATAGTACAATGAAAGAGTATGAGCACCGACAATAGTGTGTGAACATGAATGTATAGTCGGTGAGAAATACGTACTCCCCCAAGCTTAGGCTTTTGGCCTAAGTTGGTCTAATGCCAAGGATAGCCTGGCTAATATCCGAAGTTATAACTGGAGTCGTACTGAGATGCAGCAGCCAATGCCTCCTAAGATGTGGCATGTTGGCGAGCTGCCTCTTCTCTCCCCTCTGGTTTGGCTGCCTCCTCCCTAGTGACAACATATCTTCGTTTTGCCTGGTAATCAAAAAGGGAAGGAGCAGGGAGAGTAACATGGACAGCGCGACGTGTGTCAAAGATTAGTCGATACTGAAGGAGTTGTTCATTCCTCAAAAGAAAACGGTGCCTAGCCATAGCGTCAAAATCTAAATAAGCGGTAGGCAACTCCTTATCACCCTCACGTGGAGATATACCAAGATAATTAGCAACACGGGTCGCATAAATTCCTCCAAATAAATCTCCAGATATACCATTATTATGCAACCTACGTGCAACTATTGCCCCCAAGTTGTAATCTTTATTACCTAATATAGCACTCTTGAGGACACGAAGATCAGGGACACACATGTGACATGCTTCGTCTTTAGCATTAATGCATCTACCAATGAAAAGAGCAAAATAATGTATAGCAGGAAAATGAATGCTCCCTATGGTAGCTTGTGCTATATCCCTAGATTCTCCCACAGTGATACTAGCAAGAAAGTCTTTATCTTCAGATTTGTGGGCTTCATTAACATTGCCCCATTGTGGGAGTTTGCAAGCAGTTGTGAAATCTTCTAGATCCATGGTATAAGATTGATCATAAATATCAAACAGGACATTCTGAGAATTACGCAAAGATGTAAATTTAAATCTTCTCACGAATGAATCAGTCAATTGGTAGTACCGAGGACACTTATCTTGTAAGAAGTCCTCAAGATCGGCATTACGCACATATGCGTCAAATTCATCCTTGAGGTTTGCGTTGATCATAAACTCTTCTGACGGCCATTCACAAGGTCGCACCTCATCTTCCCTTGGTAGTTCATCGTCTTGCTCACGCATAGCACGCCTGGGTCCTCTCTTTGTTGAGGAACCACCTTGGTACATTCTCCTAGACATATTTCTTCCTCTGAAAAAATTTCTGAAAGTTTCTGAAATTTTTAGTAACTTCAAAATAAAAGTGAATCAAACCGAACAAGATTGATAGCAACTACTCCCACAAGTGCCTAGAGCCTATATCATGCATTAGAATTAATTGGGACCTCATAAATTTGACATGGAAGCTCAAGAACAGGGTCACATATGCAGCAAAAATTTGCAATGAATAAAGCACTAGACCAAAAACTAATTGGACCAATAGAGGAGTCACATACCAAGCAACAATCTCCCAAAGCAGTTTTGTGAATGGAGCTTTGAGCAAGGAGATCGAAAATCGCAGCAAAATGAGCTAGAACTCGTGCTTGATCTGGATGGGGATTTTTTTTGGGAGGAAGATGGAGTGTGTGGGTGCAGGAATAAGTGGAGGGGGGCACCATGGGCCCATGAGGCAGAGGGCGCGCCCTGGACCCTCGTGGCCAGGTGCATGCCCCCCTGTTGTGTTTCAGTGCCTAAAATCCTCAAATAATCCGAAAAACTGTACTAAATTTGCAGGGCATTTGGAGCACTTTTATTTTCGGGGTATTTTTTTATTGCATGAATAATTCAGAAAACAGACAGATAATACTATTTTTGCTTGATTTATTCTAAATAACAGAAAGTAAAAAGAGGGTACAGAAGGTTGTGCCTTCTAGTTCCATCCATCTCATGATCATCAAAATGAATGCACTAACAAGGTTGATCAAGTCTTGTTAACAAACTCATTCCGAATAACACGGAACTGGAGAAATTTCGAATAACACTAGGTTACCTCAATGGGGATATGAACATCCCCTATAATAAGAATATCATATTTTTTCTTGACAGTAGGAAGAGGAAATTCAAAACCTCCAATAATGGCAGTTGGAATTTTTCCAATAGAATTGATGCTATGAACTTGAGGTTGTTTCCTCGGAAAGTGTACCGTATGCTCATTACCATTAACATGAAAAGTGACATTGCCTTTGTTGCAATCAATAATAGCCCCTGCAGTATTCAAAAAGTGTCTACCAAGGATAATCGACATACTATCGTCCTCGGGAATATCAAGAATAACAAAGTCCGTTAAAATAGTGACATTTGCAACCACAACAGGCACATCCTCACGAATACCAACAGGTATAGCAGTTGATTTATCGGCCATTTGCAAAGATATTTCAGTAGGTGTCAACTTATTCAATTCAAGTCTACGATATAAAGAGAGAGGCATAACACTAGCACCGGCTCCAAGATCACATAAAGCAGTTTTAACATAGTTTCGTGTAATGGAGCATGGTATAGTTGGTACTCCTGGGTCTCCAAGTTTCATTGGTATTCCACCTTTAAAAGTGTAATTAGCAAGCATGGTGGAAATTTTAGCTTCCGATATCTTTCTTTTATTTGTAATGATATCCTTCATATATTTAGCATAACGGTTTACTTTAAGCATATCAGTTAAGCGCATACGTAAGAAGATAGGTCTAATCATTTTAGAAAGCGCTCAAAATCCTCATCATCCTTTGTCTTGGATGGTTTAGGAGGAAAGGGCATGGGTTTCTGAACCCATGGTTCTCTTTCTTTATCGTGCTTCCTAGCAACAAAATCTCTCTTATCATAACGTGATTCTTTGATTGTGGGTTATCAATATCAACAGCAGGTTCAATCTCTACATCATTATTATTGCTAGGTTGAGCATCAACATGAACATTATCATTAACATTATCACTCAGTTCATGTTCATCACCTGATTGTGTTTCAACGTCAGAAATAGAAATATCATTGGGATTCTCAGGTGTGTCTATAACAGGTTCACTAGAAGCATGCAAAGTCCTATCGTTTTTCTTCTTCTTTCTAGAAGGACGAGGTGCATCTACATTATTTCTCTGAGAATCTTGCTCAATTCTCTTAGGGTGGCCTTCAGGATACAAAGGTTCCTGAGTCATTCTACCAGTTCTAGTAGCCACTCTAACAGCAAAATCATGTTTATTATTTAATTCATCAAGCAAATCACTTTGAGCTTTAAGTATTTGTTCAACTAGAGTGGTAACCATAGAAGCATATTTGCTAATTAGTTTAAGTTCACCTTTAACTCTAGCCATATAATCACTCAAGAGTCCTATCATGAAAGCATTACTCTTTAATTCTCTACCAACATAAGCATTAAAACTTTCTTGTCTAGCCATAAAGTCATCAAATTCATCTAAACATTGGCTATG
This sequence comes from Triticum dicoccoides, assembly GCF_002162155.2. Taxonomy (NCBI): domain Eukaryota; kingdom Viridiplantae; phylum Streptophyta; class Magnoliopsida; order Poales; family Poaceae; genus Triticum; species Triticum dicoccoides. The sequence goes on along the minus strand of NC_041381.1, from coordinate 649,225,006 downwards.
AAATTTAGTAGACGGGATTTCAACTTTATCATATCTATAGAGAGAATTTACCTTTACTACCTGTGTCGGGTTATCAAGACAATGTCTTTCTTCAATAGGCGGTATATTAAGACCATGTATTTCTTCAATAGGAGGTTAATTCTTAACATCTTCAGCTTTAATACCTTTTTCTTTCATTGATTTCTTTGCCTCTTGCATATCTTCCGGACTAAGAAATAAAACTCCCCTCTTCTTCGGAGTTGGTTTAGGAATAGTTTAGGAGTTGGCTCAATTGGCTCAGGAATTGGCTCAGGAAGAGTCCAATTATTTTCATTAGTCAACATATTATTCAATAGTAATTCAGCTTGGTCGACTGTTCTTTCCCTGAAAACACAACCAGCACAACTATCCAAGTGGTCCTTGGAAGCATCAGTTAGTCCATTATAAAAGACATCAAGTATTTCATTTTTCTTAAGAGGATGATTAGGCAAAGCATTAAGTAATCGGAGAAGCCTCCCCCATCTTGTGGGAGACTCTCTTCTTCGATTTGCACAAAATTATATATTTCCCGCAAGGCAGCTTGTTTCTTATGAGCAGAGAAATATTTAGCAGAGAAGTAATAGATCATCTCCTGAGGACTACGCACACAACTAGGATCAAGAGAATTAAACCAAGTTTTAGCATCACCCTTTAATGAGAATGGAAATATCTTAAGGATATAATAATAGCGAGACTTCTCATCATTAGTAAACAGGGTGTCTATATCATTCAACTTAGTAAGATGTGCCACATTAGTTTTGGATTCATAGCCATAAAAAGGATCAGATTCAACCAAAGTAATTATGTCAGGATCAACAGAGAATTCATAATCCTTATCAGTAAAAAAGATAGGTGAAGTAGCAAAAGCAGGGTCATATTTCATTCTAGCATTCAGAGTTTTCTGTTTAAGTTTAGCTAGTAATTTCTTAAGATCTTGCAAGCAAGAAGATTTCTAGCAGTTTCTTCATCCATAACATAACCCTCAGGAACAACAGGCAATTCATACTTAGGGGGAGAACTTTCATCGATAATTTCATCTTTAATAATTTCATTCTCTCTAACCCTAGCAAGTTGTTCATCAAGAAATTCACCTAATGGCAAAGTAGTATCAAGCACAGAAGTAGTTTCATCATAAGTATCATGCATAGCAGAAGTGGCATCATCAATAACATGCGACATATCAGAATTCATAGCAGTAGCAGGTTTAGGTGTCGCAAGTTTACTCAAAACAGAAGGAGAATCTAGTCAGAGCTAGATGGCAGTTCCTTGCCTCCCCTCGTAGTTGAGGAAAAATCTTAGTTCTTTCGTCTTTCAAGTTCTTCATAGTGATCAGCAGATATAAATCCCAAGTGACTCAAAGAATAGAGCTATGCTCCCTGGCAATGGCGCCAGAAAATAGTCTTGATAACCCACAAGTATAGGGGATCGCAACAGTTTTCGAGGGTAGAGTATTCAACCCAAATTTATTGATTCGACACAAGGGGAGCCAAAGAATATTCTCAAGTATTAGCAGTTGAGTTGTCAATTCAACCACACCTGGATAACTTAGTATCTGCAGCAAAGTATTTAGTAGCAAAGTAGTATGATAGTAATGGTAACAGTGATAAAAGTAACGGTAGCAGTTTTGTAGTGATTGTAACAATAGCAACGGAAAAGTAAATAAGCAAAGCACAATATGTGAAAAGCTCGTAGGCATTGGATCAGTGATGGATGATTATATCGGATGTGATTCCTCATGTAATAGTTATAACATAGGGTGACACAGAACTAGCTCCAGTTCATCAATGTAATATAGGCATGTATTCCAAATATAGTCATACATGCTTATGGAAAAGAACTTGCATGACATCTTTTGTCCTACCCTCCCGTGGCAGTGGGGTCCTAATCGAAACTAAGGGATATTAAGGCCTCCTTTTAATAGAGTACCGGACCAAAGCATTAACACATAGTGTATACATGAACTCCTCAAACTACGGTCATCACCGAGAAGTATCCCGATTATTGTCACTTCGGGGTTGTCGGATCATAACACATAATAGGTGACTATAGACTTGCAAGATAGGATCAAGAACTCACATATATTCATGAAAACATAATAGGTTCAGATCTAAAATCATGGCACTCGGGCCCTAGTGACAAGCATTAAGCATAGCAAAGTCATAGCAACATCAATCTCAGAACATAGTGGATACTAGGTATCAAACCCTCACAAAACTAACTCGATTACATGGTAAATCTCATCCAACCCATCACCGTCCAGCAAGCCTATGATGGAATTACTCACGCATGGCGGTGAGCATCATGAAATTGGTGATGGAGGATGTTTGATGATGACGATGGCGACGAATCCCCCTCTCCGGAGCCCCGAACAGACTCCAAATTAGCCCTCCCGAGAGAGATTAGGGCTTGGTGGTGGCTCCATATCGTAAAACATGATGAAACTTTCTCTCTAATTTTTTCCTCCATGAAAAGGAATATATAGAGTTGGAATTGAGGTCGGTGGAGCAGCAGGGGGCCCACGAGAAAGGGGGCACATCCAGGGGAGGGGGCGCGCGCCCCACCCTCGTGGACAGGATGTGGGCCCCCTGGCCTTGATTCTTTCGCCAGTATTTTTTATATTTTCCAAAAGTTATCTCCGTGGATTTTCAGGTCATTCCGAGAACTTTTGTTTTCTGCACAATAAATAACACCATAGTAGTTCTGCTCAAAACAGTGTCAGTCCGGGTTAGTTTCATTCAAATCATGCAAATTAGAGTCCAAAAAAAGGGCAAAAGTGTTTGGAAAAGTAGATATGTCGGAGACGTACTAGCCTCCTACTGGATTGATACCTTGGTTCTCAAAAACTGAGGGAAATGCTTACGCTACTTTGTTGCATCACCCTTTCCTCTTCAAGGGAAAACCAACGCAGTGCTCAAGAGGTAGCAAGAAGGATTTCTGGCGCCGTTGCGGGGGAGGTCTTCGCTCAAGTCAAGACATACCAAGTACCCATCACAAACTCATCTCCCACGCATTACATTATTTTCCATTTGCCTCTCATTTTCCTCTCCCCCACTTCACCCTTGCCGTTTTATTCGCCCTCTCTTTCCCGTTCTCCTCTCTCTTTCGCTTTCCTTTTGTGTGCTCGTGTGTAAGATCGTTTATATTGTCATCATGGCTAGTCCTCCTATCCTCGTTATTACTCCCGAGCATGAAGTTCTCAATTTTAAACAAAGGGGGGAATCTAAAAGATTCTTGGCATAGAATTTGCAATGCTCAAAATAGATCTACTAGGAAGCTCTCTACTTCCGTTCTTCTTCGCAATTTTTATGTAGGCATTACTCCTTGGAATAGATGCATCCTTGATACCATTACTGGAGGGGATTTCTTGGGTAGCCATACTTTTGATGCTTATAATGCTATGTTAGATTTGTTTGGCCCACCACCTCTTTTGGTTAATGGAACTGTTTTAACTTTGGAACATGTGATGCAAAGGCTTGAAATTATTGAAAATAAAGTTGCCACTGTTGAGTTGATTGAAAATTTGGATAAAAATATCCATAACCAAATTACCCAATATGGATCTAGGGTTTGAGTTACTTTGAAATTTTTTAAAGATAAAGGACCTACAGTTAACGAAAGAATAGATCTAGATTCTACAAGAATCGGTAAACTTGAGGATATTATTACCAACTTAGGGTCGGCCTTTTCATCCGTGAAAAATACTCCAACCCCTCCTAACAAAACTGCCAAATTTATTTATGTTCCTAAAAATAAGGGTGAATCTTCTAGTAAGGAAAATGTGGATCTTAAATCAATAAGTGTTCACCCCAATTGTCTCTCTATCATAAAGGAACCTTTTGCTTCAAATGAATTTCTTGATTTCTTCCCTAGGAGTTTAATCATTGCTAAAAATAAAGAAACTCATAAAAGTTATAAGTGCTCTATTGAAGATTAGAATGCCAAAGATGGCAATACACAGATCTATTCTCGCTTTTTTGCCTAGCTACGGGCGTTAAACGACAGCGCTTGTTGGCAGGCAACCCAATTTATTTTTGTTTCTTGCTTTTTGCTTCTGTTTAGTAATAAATAATTCATCTAGCTTCTGTTTAGATGTGGTTTTATGTTTTAATTAGTGTTTGTGCCAAGTAGAACCTATAGGATAACCTACGGTGATACTTAATTTGATTTTGCTGAAAAATAGATACTTTTGCGCGAACAAGAATAATTTTAATAAATCACAGAAACGTGCTTTTGCGTTGATTCTTTTTGAAGTAGATCAATAGACAAATTTCCCTGGACTTCCTATTTTGGTAGGATATTTAGAATTCCAGAAGTATTCGAAAGTTACAGATTGCTACAGGCTGTTCTGTTTTTGACAGATTCTGTTTTTCGTGTGTTGTTTGCTTATTTTGATGCACCTATGGCTAGTATCGGGGGGTATGAACCATAGAGAAGTCGGAATACAGTAGGTTTAACACCAATATAAATAAATAATGAGTTCATTACAGTATCTTATGTGGTGGTTTTTCTTTCTTGCACTAACGGAGCTTATGAGATTTCCTGTTGAGTTTTGTGTTGTGAAGTTTTCAAGTTTTGGGTAAAGATTTGATGGACTATGGAATAAGGAGTGGCAAGAGCCTAAGCTTGGGGATGCCCATGGCACCCCAAGATATTGAAGGACCACCAAAAGCCTAAGCTTGGGATGCCCCGGAAGGCATCCCCTCTTTCGTCTTTGTTTATCGGTAACTTTACTTGGAGCTATATTTTTATTCGCCACACGATATGTGTCTTGCTTGGAGCGTCTTGTATGATATGATTCTTTGCTTTTTATTTTACCACAATCATCCTTGTTGTACACACATTTTGGGAGATACACACTTGATTTGGCATTTATTAGAATACTATATGTGCTTCACTTATATCTTTTGAGCTAGATAGTTTTTGCTCTAGTGCTTCACTTATATCTTTTAGAGCACGGCGGTGGTTTTATTTTGTTGAAATTGTTGATCTCTCATGCTTCACCTATATTATTTTGAGTGTCTTATAGAACAGCATGGTATTTTCTATGGTTATAAATTTGGTCCTAGAATGATGGGCATCCAAGTTGGGTATAATAAAAACTATCATAGAAAGTGAATTGGATGCTATGATCAATTTGATGCTTGATAATTGTTTTCAGATATGAGGATCGTGATATTAGAGTCATGCTAGTGTAGTAATTATGAATTTGAGGACTACTTGTGTTAAAGTTTGTGATTCCCGTAGCATGCACGTATGGTGAACCGCTTTGTGATGAAGTTGGAGCATAATTTATTTATTGATTGTCTTCCTTATGAGTGGTGGTCGGGGACGAGCGATGGTCTTTTCCTGCCAATCTATCCCACTAGGAGCATGCACGTAGTACAGTACTTTGTTTTCAATGACTTGTAGATTTTTGCAATAATTATATGAGTTCTATATGACTAATGTTGAGTCCATGGATTATACGCACTCTCACCCTTCCACCATTGGTAGCCTCTCTTGTGTCGCGCAACTTTCGCCAGTACCATACACCCACCATATACCTTCCTCAAAACAGCCACCATACCTACCTATTATGGCATTTCCATAGCCATTCCGAGATATATTGCCATGCAACTTTCCACCATTCCGTTTATTATGACACACATCATCATTGTCATATTGCTCTTTGCATGATGATGCATGTATATGACATCATATTTGTGGCAAAGCCACCTTCATAATTCTTCCATACATGTCACTCTTGATTCATTGCATATCCCGGTACACCGCCGGAGGCATTCATATAGAGTCATATTTAATTTTGTTCTAAGTATCGAGTTCTAATTTTGAGTTGTAAGTAAATAAAAGTGTGATGATCTTCATTATTAGAGCATTGTCCCAAGTGAGGAAAGGATGATGAAGACTATGATTCCCCCACAGGTCGGGATGAGACTTCGGACTTTATAAAAAAAGAGAAAGGCCAAATTAAAAAAGAGAAAGGCCAAATAAAAAAATAAAAAAATGAGAGAAAAAGAGAGAAGGGATAATGCTACTATCCTTTTACCACACTTATGCATCAAAGTAGCAGCATGATCTTCATGATAGAGAATCTCCTATATTGTCACTTTCATATACTAGTGGGAATTTTTCATTATAGAACTTGGCTTGTATATTCCAATGATGGGCTTCCTCAAAATGCCCTAGGTTTTCGTGAGCAAGCAAGTTGGATGCACACCCACTTAGTTTCTTTTGTTGAGCTTTCATACATTTATAGCTCTTATTCATCTGTTGCATGTCCCTACTCACTCACATTGATATCTATTAATCGGCATCTCCATATCCCGTAGATACGCCTAGTTGATGTGAGACTATCTTCTCCCTTTTTGTCTTCTCCACAACCACCATTCTATTCCACATATAGTGTTATGTCCATGGCTCACGCTCATGTATTTCGTGAAAGTTGAAAAAGTTTGAGAATACTAAAGTATGAAACAATTGCTTGGCTTTTCATCGGGGTTGTGCATGATTAAATACTTTGTGTGATGAAGATAGAGCATAGCCAGACTATATGATTTTGGAGGGATAACTTTCTTTAGCCATGTTATTTCGAGAAGACATGATTGGTTTGTTAGTATGCTTGAAGTATTGTTGTTTTTATGTCAATATGAACTTTTATTTTGAATCATTTGGATCTGAACATTCATGCCACAATAAAGAAAGTTACATTGAGAAATATGCTAAGTAGCATTCCACATCAAAAATTCTGTTTTTATCATTTACCTACTCGAGGACGAGCAGGAATTAAGCTTGGGGATGCTTGATACGTCTCCAACGTATCTATAATTTTTAAGTGTTCCATGCTATTATATGACCCGTTTTGGATGTTAATGGGCTTTACTCTACACTTTTATATCATTTTTGGGACTAACCAACTAACCGGAGGCCCAGCCTGAATTGCTGTTTTTTTTTGCCTATTTCAGTGTTTCGGAGAAAAGGAATATCAAACGGAGTCCAAACGGGATGAAACCTTCGGGAGCAATCTTTTTGGAACAAATGCAAACCAGGAGACTTGGAGTGGACTTCAAGCAGCGAATGAGTCGGCCACGAGGGTGCCCGGCACGCCCTATGGGGGTGGGCGTGCACCCCACCCTTGTGGGCCCCTAGTGGCTCCACCAACCTACTTCTTCCTCCTATATATATCCACGTACCCCGAGAACATCCAGGAGCACCAGAAAATCCTAATTCCACTGCTGCAACCTTCTGTATCCTCGAGATCCCATCTTGGATCCTTCATCGGCGCTCCGCCCGAGGGGGAATCGACCATGGAGGGCCTCTACATCATCTGTAAGGCCTCTCCGATGAGTTGTGAGTAGTTTACCGCAGACCTTCGGGTCCATAGTTATTAGCTAAATGGCTTCTTCTCTCTGTTTGAATCTCAATACCAAGTTCTCCTCAATCTTCTTGGAGATCTATTCGATGAAACTCCTTTTGCAGTGTGTATGTCGAGATTCGATGAATTGTGGGTTTATGATCAAGTTTATCTATGAGAAATATTTGAATCCCCTCCGAATTCTTTTATGTGTGATTACTTATCTTCGCAAGTCTCTTCGAATTATCAGTTTGGTTTGGCCTACTAGATTGATCTTTCTTGCAATGGGAGAAGTGCTTAGCTTTGGGTTCAATCTTGTGGTGTCCTTTCCCAGTGACAGTAGGGGCAGCAAGGCAGGTATTGTATTGTTGCCATCGAGGATAAAAAGATGGGGTTTATATCATATGTCTTGAGTTTATCCCTCTACATCATGTCATCTTTCTTAATGTGTTACTCCGTTCTTATGAACTTAATACTCTAGATGCAGGCATGAGTCGGGCGATGTGTGGAGTAATAGTAGTAGATGCAGGATCATTTCGATCTACTTGTTGTGGATGTGATGCCTATATACATTATCATGCCTAGATATTCTCATAACTATGCACTTTTCTATCAATTGCTCGACGGTAATTTGTTCACCCAGCGTAATATTTATGCTATCTTGAGAGAAGCCACTAGTGAAACCTATGGCCCCCGGGTCTATATTTTATCATATAAGTTTCCAATCTACTTTTATTTCATATTTTAATTTCTAATCTATATCATAAAATTACCAAAAATATTTATCTCATCTTATTATCTCTATCAGATATCACTTTTGCAAGTTACCGTGAAGGGATTGACAACCCCTTTATCGCATTGGTTGCGAGGTTCTTGTTTGTTTGTGTAGGTACGAGGGACTTTTGAGGAGCCTCCTACTGGATTGATACATTCGTTCTCAAAAACTGAGGTAAATACTTACGCTACTTTGCTGCATCACACTTTCCTCTTCAAGGGAAGACCAACGCAGTGCTCAAGGGGTAGCAAGATCCGATGAATTGTCAATTTATGATCAAGATTATCTATGAATATTATTTGGTTCTTCTCTGTATTCTTATATGCATGATTTTTTATATTTGCAAGTCTCTTCGAATTATCGGTTTAGTTTGGCCTACTAGATTGATCTTTCTTGCAATGGGAGAAGTGGTTAGCTTTGGGTTCAATCTTGCGGTGTCCTTTCCCAGTGACAGTAGGGGCAGCAAGGCACGTATTGTACTATTGCCATCGAGGATAACAAGATGGGGTTTTTATCATATTGCTTGAGTTAATTCCTCTACATCATGTCATCTTGCTTAATGCGTTACTCCGTTCTTACGAACTTAATACTCTAGATGCATGTTGGATAGCGGTCAATGTGTGGGGTAATAGTAGTAGATGCAGGGAGGAGTCGGTCTACTTGACACGGACGTGATGCCTATGTTCATGATCATTGCCTTAGATGTCATCATAACTATGCACTTTTCTATCAATTGCACAATAGTAATTCGTTCACCCACCGTAATATTTGCTATCCTAAGAGAAGCTACTAGTGAAACCTATGGCCCCGGGTCTCTTTTCCATTATAATGAATCTTGTTTACATCTTGCTAGTTTTCTATCTACTATTTTGCAATTTTTAGGTTCCAATCTATAAACCAAAAATACCAAAAATATTTACTTTACCGTTTATCTATCTCTATCAGATCTCACTTTTGCAAGTGACTGTGAAGGGATTGACAACCCCTTTATCGCATTGGGTGCAAGTTGTTGATTGTTTGTGCAGGTATTCGATGACTTGTGCGTTGTCTCCTACTGGATTGATACCTTTGTTCTCAAAACTGAGGGAAATACTTATGCTACTTTGCTGCATCACCCTTTCCTCTTCAAGGGAAACCAACTCCAGCTCAAGAGGTAGCATGCCTACGGACCCGTAGGTCTATGGTGGACTACTACTCATGCATCATCGGAGAGGCACCAAAGAGGATGATGAACCCCTTCGTGATGGTGTTAGATTGGATCTCGTGGTTCTGGAACTTGCGGCGACTGGAATTGTGTTTCGACTGCTCCTCTAGGGTTTCTGGAATATTTGGGTATTTATAGAGCTGAGACGCGGTGGAGGAGAACCCCATGGGCCCCATGGGACATCAAGGCGCGCTAGGGGCCTCTGGCACGCCTGCTGTCTTGTGGGCCCCATGGGCCTCCCCTCAGGTGCTTCCTTGACTCCCAAGTTGTCTTCTGGTCCAAAAAATCACCAAAAAATTTCGCTTTGTTTGGACTCTGTTTGGTACTGATAGTCTGCGAACTAAAAAACAAGCAAAAAATAGCAATTGGCACTGGGCAATATGTCAACAGGTTAGTCCCAAAAAATGATATAAAGTTGATATAAAATGATTGTATAACATCCCAGAATGATAATATAACACCATGGAACAATCAAAAATTATAGATATGTTGGAGACGTATCAGGGCGGCTCAGAACGAGAAGATAATCTTGGCATGCAAGCCAAGATGATCTCAGTGTGAGGTCGATTAGGCACCTTGTAAACCCTAGCTCTCTTCCCCATTATAAGGCGGGGCTAGGGGTAGCCATTCCCATCTATTCACTAGATCAAACTCTCGGTAGTCGCAATCCCCATCATCTTGTAACCCCCTCACATGACGTGTTCCACCATCAATCTAAAACAAAGTAGGACGTTGGGTATTACCTCACCATGAGGGCACGAACCTTGGTAACCCCCTTGTGCGAGCTCCCATTTGGTACTTTCGGCCATGTTCGTCACTCTACCCCGTACCATCAAAGTTGTAATTTGTTAACGACTATGTTTATCTAGAGAGATGTTATGAGGGCCTGGCTTAATAGGAATGATAGGCTACTCATATCAACGAGGAATTCCTTCTTTTCTGGGAGCCAATTCAAAAATAACTCCAAATTTAAGTGTGCTTGGCTTCGGGTAATGCTAGGATGGGTGACCAACCGGGAAGTTGGTCCCGGGTGCGCATGAGTGATGTCTGCTAGAACTACGTCTGTATTTCCCCAAAGAGGAAGGGATGATGCAGTATAGCAACGGTAGGTATTTTCCTCAGTGATGATACCAAGGTTATCGGACCATTAGGAGAACCTCCTCACACCACGTAAACAGCACCTACACACAAATAACAAATACTCGCAACCCGATGTGTTAAAGGGTTTATCAATCCCTTTCGAGTATGGCGCCTCAAGATAGGAAAATAACGTGAGGTAAAAGTGGTAGGTAGGATAAATAGATTGCGGAACAAATAAATTGCAGCAAGGTATTTTTGTATTTTTGGTTTAATAGATCTGAAAATAAATGCAAAGGAAAATAGATCGCAAAGGCAAATATGCTGAAAAGAGACTCGGGAGCCGTAGGTTTCACTAGTGGCTTCTCTCGAGAAAAATAGCAAACGATGGGAGAACAATTACTATTGGGCAATTGATAGAACTTCAAATAATCATGACGATATCCAGGCAATGATCATTATATAGGAATCACATCCAATATTAGTAGACCGGCTCCTTCCTGTATCTACTACTATTACTCCATACATCGACCGCTATCCAGCATGCATCTAGTGTATTAAGTTCATGGAGAAACGGAGTAATGCAATAAGAATGATGACATGATGTAGACAAGATCTATTTATGTAGAAATATACCTCATCTTGTTATCCTTAATAGCATCGATACATACGTCTTGTTTCCCCTTCTGTCACTGGGATCAAGCACTATAAGATCGAACCCATCACAAAGCACCTCTTCCCATTGCAAGATAAATAGATCAAGTTGGCCAAACAAAACCTAAATATCATAGAAGAAATACGAGGCTATAAGCAATCATGCATATAAGAGATCAAAGAAGACTCAAATAACTTTCATGGATAAAAACATAGATGTGATCATAAACTCAAAGTTCATCGGATCCCAACAAACACACCGCAAAAAGACTTACATCATATGGATCTCCAAGAGACCATTGTATTAATAATCAAGAGAGAGAGAGAGAGGAAGCCATCTAGCTACTAACTACAGACCTGTAGGTCTACAAAGAACTACTCACGCATCATCGAAGAGGCACGAATGGAAGTGGTGAACCCCTCCGTGATGGTGTCTAGATTGGATCTGGTGGTTCTGGACTCTGCGGCGGCTGGAATTGATTTTCGTCGACTCCCCTAGGGTTTCTGGAATACTGGGATATTTATAGAGTAAAGAGGCGGTTCAGGGGGCACCCTAAGTGGGCGCAACCCACTTGGGCGTACCTGGGCCCCCAGGTGCTTTCTTGGCCCACTGGATGTCTTTCGGCCCAAAAAATATCCTCAGAAAGTTTTGTTGCGTTTGGACTCCGTTTGGTATTGATTTCCTGTGATGTAAAAAACATGCAGAAAACAACAACTGGCACTGGGCACTATGTCAAGAGGTTAGTACCAAAAAATGATATAAAATGACTATAAAATGATTGTAAAACATCCAAGAATGATAATATAACAGCATGGAACAATCAAAAATTATAGATACGTTGGAGACGTCTCGGCATCCCCAAGCTTAATTCCTACTCGTCCTCGAGTAGGTAAATGATAAAAACAGAATTTTTGATGTGGAATGCTGCCTAACATGTTCATCACATTTCTTTTCTTTATAACATGGGCATTTGGACTTTAATATGATTCAAAGCAATACTCTAGTTTTGACATGAAGACTTTAATACTCAAGCATATCAACAAGCAACGATGTCTTTCAAAATATCAACACTAAAGCAAGTTATCCCTAGCCCATTATGCTCAATCAATGATCCATTCATGAAACACACTCAAATATTAGCTACACCCAATGCTCAAATACGATCTTAGTGCCCCTTAGTTGGTGCTTTATAAGAGAAGATGGAGACTCAAATTCAAAATAAAAATTGCATAAGTAAAACAGAGGCCCTTCATGGAGGGAAGTAGGTATCTGTAGAGGTGCCAGAGCTCAATGCTTAATTGAGAGATAAAAAATATTTTTGAGAGGCATACTTTTCCCACCAACGAAAACGACTTAAAGATCCCAACACTTTCCATGCTATATACATCATAGGAGGTTCACAAACAGAAAATAAAGTTTATTCCTTTTTCCACCATTACTTTCACTTTCCATGGCTAGCCGAATCCACTGTTGCCTTCCATACCAACACTTTCAAGGGAATTTATTATTTGACAATGTAAGTGCATCTAGTGCCACCCCTAGTTGGTTTTGGAGTATTGACGACAAAGTTGGTTGAGGGAATAATGCGTTTGTGAGAATTGCAGGATAATGCAGGTAGTGTCCCTCATTGATTCGGTTTACCTACCGGAGATGACCCCTAAAAATGTATGAAGACATTGAAGACAATGGTGGTGTGTGAAGATATTCACACTGAAGTCTATGACATGAGAAGACATTGAGTGAAGACTATGGAGCACGAAGACTGAGTTGTTTTGTTGTTTCCTTTTCTTCTGTGTTGAGTCATAGGAACCACGGTACTGTTAAGTGGGGTCCAAGTGAACTAAGTCAGAGTGACTGAAGTGATGATCAACCCAAATCCTATGTCTTCGAGCGAAGACAATGAGAGCAAATCTTATCCAGAGCTAGATGAGCCAGCTTTGCTTGTAGCCCAAGTAAAGTTGTCGTGTGTGTTTGAAATCTGACCGTTGGAACACATGTCCGTTCCTTAGTGACTCAAGGTTATTTCGGACATATCAGGTCGGGTTGCCTTGTGGCTATAAATAGCCCACCCCCTACACCATAAATTGGTGGCTGCTCAGAGTTAGTTTACGGCTTTTGTCATTTTGAGAGCAACCCACCTCGAAGCCTTTGAGAGAGAAATCCTTGCGAGGACAAAGCACAAACACCTAGAGCCAAAGAGTGTTAGACATCACTAAAGTCTTTCTGTCTGTGTGACCTGAAGATTTATTACACTTGAGGACTGTGTATCCTCCAGCCGGTTAGGTGTTGCGTTCTGAGCATCCAAGAGTCATTGTGGATTGCCGGGTGAACGAAGTCTGTGAAGGTTTGGAAGTCTACCTTGAAGACTTACCAGAGTGATTGGGCGAGGACTAAGTGTCCTTAGCTCAAGGGGAATAAGGTGAAGACATGGTCTTCTGAGTTGAATCTCAGCCTCCCTAACCAGACGTACAGTTGTCACAGCAACTGGAACTGGTCCAACAAATCCTGTGTCTTCGACAAGTGACTGGTTCTATCTCTTCCCTCCTTTACTTTGAGTTTGTCTCCGTGAAGTCATTGCTTATCTGTTTTATCTGATTGACTTCATTGCTTGACTACTATTGTTGATTGGCTTCATACTATCTTCCATCCTGATCCTACTACCTAGCTGCTATTAGTCTTCGTACATTAACACTATTGCATACTTGACTATGGCTTGCTTGTTGTAGTTTATCTTCCGCTGCATATCAATTAGGTCATTTCTATTGCTTGTCTTCGAAACTACCATGTTTTGAAGACTTTGATAAAAATCACCTATTCACCCCCCCCCCCTCTAGTCGATAACTAGCACTTTCAATTGGTATCAGAGCAAGGTACTCCCTTGTTCTGTGTGATCCGGTTTAACCACCTGGAGTTTAGCTATGTCAACTGCAGGGATAATCAAAGTCTCTGCTGCCTGCCCCGTGTTCGATGGAACTGAATATCCCTACTGGAAGAATAAGATGCGCATGCATCTTGAAGCCATTGATGTCGACCTCTGGTATGTCGTCAAGAATGGCGTTCCCAAAACTGGTGAAGGTGTCACCCCTACTGATGTCAAGAAGTTCATTCAACTGGACTCGACTGCAAAGAACATCATCTGTGGTCATCTGACCAAAGGACAGTATGGCCGTGTGAGTGCTCTGGAAACGTCAAAGCTAGTCTGGGACTGGCTATCCAAGGTCAATGAAGGCGTCTCTACACAGAGAGGCCAGAGGATCAGTGTTCTTCGCAATCTCTTCAACCGCTTCAAGAGAAACGACAATGGAAATGTCCAGCTCACGTTTGATCGCCTCACCGACATCACAAATGAGCTTCAGGCTCTCGGCGCCACTGAGATCACCAAGCATGAAATCATCAAGACGCTGCTGAGATCCCTTAACAGCTCCTTTCACACCCTTGCCCTCATGATACAAGAACGTCCTGACTTCAAGACTCTCGATCCGTCTGATATACTTGAGAGGCTCAACACACATGAGTTCCAGCTTTCTGAGAAAAGAGATATCTATGGCCCCAACTATGGCCGAACTCGTGCTTTGAAGGCAAAAGTTGTTTCCTCATCTGAAGAAGAAGAATCTGACTGCGGTTCTGATGATCCTAAAGACATTGGAAGGAGCTTGCTATGCTTGTGAAGAAGTTCCAGAAATTCACCAAGAAGAAGGGCTTCAGAAAGTCTTCACGATCCAGTTCAAGAAATGATGAAGCTTCCACTCAAGACAACAAGAAGAGAACATGTCACAAGTGTAAGAAGCCTGGGCACTACATCTCTGAGTGTCCTCAGTGGGACAACGAGAAGAAGAAGAAGAAGAGCAAGGAATATGACTCTGATGACAAGAAGAAGAAGAAATCATCAAAGTCCTCTTCCAAGTTCACATCAAAGTCTTCATCTCATAAGAAGAGCTCATCTGGCAAGGCTCGTGCTTTTGTTGGCAAGGAAATGGATTCAGAGGAGGAGTCTGCTTCTGAGGAGGCAGAGGTGGAATCTGAAGCTGAGTCCGACTCTGGCGTTGCAAGTCTGGCTCTAGCCACAGCCTATGTTGCCAAGTCCATCTTCAACACTGAAGACAATGACTCCCACACCAACGCTGATGATGACAAGGACGATCCTGCTCCCACCTTCTGCTTCATGGCACGTGGTGCCAAGGTAAAATCATGCAATGCTTACTTTCAAACATCAAGTGAAGATGACTCTGATTGGGAATCTAAACCCAGCTACAAAACACTTGCTAAAATTGCTACTGAACAACAAAGGGCTATGGAACATACTCAAAAACTGTTAGACAAAAGCAATGACCTGTTGGACGCGGAAATGACACGTTCACAGTCCTTAGTTGAAGACATCAAAAATCTTCATGCTAAGTATCAAGAACTTGAAAGTCTTCATGAGACGCTCCCAACCACTTATGAAAAGCTCTCCTATGATTATCTTCAAAGGAAGCAAGAGCTTGAGAAATTGAAAGCGACTCATGAAGATCTTCAAAAAGAGAATGAGTCATTTCGCGCTCGATAGATCAGTCCCGCTCAGGATGGATTTGAACCACCATGCTTAAAATGCATTGAGCGTGATAACGCTGCCTCTGTTGCTGAATGTTCCAATGCTGCTACTGTTGCTCTGTCTTCAACTACTGATGTGGTAACTAACCCCTCTTCTGAGGATACCACTGCTATTGTTGATGAAAATGCTAGGTTGAAGACACTGCTTGAAACAAGGATGTACAAAAGTCTGAAAGGGCATCAGACACTCTGCGATGTCCTCAAAAAGCAGATTCTGAACCGAAACCCTAGGAAAGAGGGTGTTGGGTTCGAGAGGAAAATGAATGCCGCTGGTTCCTACTGGAAGCCTGACCAGTATCCCAAAACCACATGGGTTGCTGCAAAGGAACCTTTAGTGGATCCATCCGCTTTATCTGGCTTTACCTGTGCTAATCCTATTATCATTGATGAATCCTTTGATGCAAACTATAAACTGTTCAAAAATCAAAATGGTGAAGTGTTTGCCAGGTATATTGGTACTAACTACAGGAATGGACCGCCAATGAAGAAGATCTGGGTTCCCAAAAGCTGTCTTGAAAATCTTCCTGTGAATGTTGTCATGACACCACCAGGGAAGAAGACAAACCCCAGACCAAAGGCGTCACATGGTCCAATGGCTTCATACGGAAATAGGACTCACCTGAGTCACCCTAACACCAATGTTTTGCAGGGAAATCATACCCAAACTTATGAATATGAGCGCGTGTCCTCAAACCGTCATGTTCATAGGACTAAGAACTTTTCTGCTTATTCATATGAGTATCATTCATCTCCTGCAAGGCTATTTGCTAGGGCTCCAAAGCCGGAATTCTCAGATGCTGCACTTAGACTCACTGCTTCTAAGCCACCTCTAAAGATGTGGGTGGTGAAGAAGAACTAACTCTCTTTTGCAGAACATGGTCTCCAGCCAGCAATCAAAGGCGTCCGATATAATTGCTGGGGACCTAAAACACAAAGGGACGCATGATAAAATGACTTACTATGTATTCCACATATGAATCGCTTACCTGTCATACTGTGTGCTAACTTTCATCTATGCTGTGATAATCCAAGTGTGCATCAACTGCTTATGCTTCACAACATACCTTGTGAAGCCTATCCTCCTAACTGCACTATAGGGTATGACACCTCGTTCAGAATGGATTATGGACAGCGGATGCACTAATCATATGACTGGTGATCGAAATCTTCTCATGGACTCAACCTTACGTCCATCCGACAAGAGTCAAATCACATTTGCTGACACTGGTAAAGGCAAGGTATTGGGTCTAGGTAGAGTTGCAATCTCAAAGGATCAACACATGGATAAAGTGATACTTGCTAAATCCCTTGGATTCAACTTAATGTCTGTCTCAATGCTTTGTGACTTAAACATGATTGTGATATTTGGAAAATATCGTTGCCTTGTACTAATGGAATCTGACAAATCTCTAGTCTTTGAAGGGTGTAGGAAAGGTGATCTATACATGGTAGATTTCTCAGCAGGTCCACAGCTTGCCGTATGTCTTCTTGCAAAAGCTTCAGAATGCTGGCTTTGGCATCGAAGGCTGGGGCATGCTGGCATGATGAACTTACACACTCTCGTCAAGAAGAAGCATGTCATAGGCATCGAAGGTGTCAACTTCAAGAAAGATCATTTGTGTGGTGCTTGCAAAGCTGGGAAGATGACAAGGGCCAAGCACCCCTCGAAGACAATCATGACGACATCTCAACCCTTTGAGCTGTTACACATGGACTTATTTGGTCCTACTCACTACTCCACCCTCACAACAACGGTGTGTCTCTATGGCTTCGTCATTGTTGATGACTACTCAAGATATACATGGGTGCACATAATTCTCTACAAGACTGAAGTACAAGATGTCTTCAGACGATTCGCCAATCGAGCAATGAACAACTATGGCGTCAAGATCAAGCATATCAGAAGTGATAACGGCACTGAATTCAAGAACAACGGCCTTGATCTTTATCTGGATACAATGGGAATCACTCATGAATTTTCTGCTCCATACACACCTCAGCAAAATGGCATTGTTGAGCACAAGAACAGAACCCTCATTGAGATGGCTCGAACAATGCTCGACGAGTACAAGACACCAAGAAAGTTCTGGCCTGAAGCTATTGATACTGCATGTCACATCATCAACCGTGTTTACATCCACAAGCTTCTGGGCAAAACATCCTATGAGCTCCTTACTGGCAAGAAGCCAAATGTCATCTACTTCAGAGTCTTTGGTGCTAGGTGCTGGATCAAGGATCCCCATCACAAGTCTAAATTTGAACCCAAAGCTCACGAAGGCTTCATGCTCGGCTATGGAAAGGATTCGCACTCTTACAGAGTCTTCAACCTCTTCCACTACAAAATCGTTGAAACAGTAGATGTCGATTTGATGAAACCAATGGTTCACAACGAGAGCTCCTTCCAAGCACACTAGATGAAGCTCCTTCCTGTGAATCTATCAAGCTGATGGGAACTGGTGAAATCATGCCCTCTGAAGCACAGCCTGAAGAGGAACTTATCATTTCTGCACCAAACCAACCTGAAGACAATGCTCAGACCAAAGACAATCCTTCCAATGATGACAATGATCAGCATGAGCAAGGTCTTCGCCCAGTTCATCCTCGTGTTGCAAATGAAGTACAAATTGAGAAGATAATTGATAGCATCAACGCACCTGGTCCGCTTACTTGATCAAGAGCAACACAGTTAGCAAATTTCTCTGGGCATTTTTCATTTGTATCAATATCTGAACCCAAGAAAGTTGTTGAAGCCTTTATGGAACCTGAATGGATTCAAGCCATGCAAGAAGAACTTCAACAGTTCAAGCTGAATAATGTTTGGGAACTTGTCAAGCGCCCTGACCCTCGCAAGCATAACATTATTGGCACTAAATGGATATATCGGAACAAACAAGATGAGCATGGTCAAGTCATCAGAAACAAAGCACGTCTAGTGGCACAAGGATATACTCAAGTTGAGGGAATTGACTTTGATGAAACATTTGCTCCTGTGGCTAGGCTTGAAGCTATTCGCATACTGCTAGCCTATGCAAATCACCACAACATCCTGCTATATCAAATGGATGTGAAAAGTGCTTTCCTCAATGGCAAGATTGAAGAAGAAGTGTTTGTTGCTCAACCACCTGGCTTTGAAGATCCAAAACATCCTGATATGGTGTACAAACTCAACAAAGCACTGTATGGCCTCAAACAAGCTCCTCGTGCTTGGTATGATACAATCAAAGACTTCCTGAAGAGCAAAGGCTTGAAATCAGGATCCCTAGATCCCACACTCTTCACAAAGACATATGATGGTGAACTGTTCGTGTGCCAAATATATGTGGATGACATAATCTTCGGCTGCACCAACCAGAAGTACAGTGATGAGTTTGGATACATGATGCAAGAGCAATATCAGATGTCCATGATGGGTGAACTGAAGTTCTTCCTTAGTCTTCAAATTCGTCAGCAAAGAAATGGCATCTTCATATCTCAAGAAAAATATCTCAAAGATTGTCTGAAGAAGTTCGGAATGCAAGATTGCAAAGGTTACACGACGCCAATGCCAGCCAAACATCATCTTGGACCCGACGACAATGGTAAATAGTTTGATCAAAAGGTATACCGCTCCATGATTGGTTCTTTACTTTTCCTATGTGCATCTAGGCCAGATATTATGCTTAGTGTTTACATGTGTGCTCGATTCCAAGCGGCACCAAAGGAATCGCATCACTTAGCTGTGAAGCGAATTCTTAGATATTTGGCTTACACCCCAACACTCGGATTATGGTATCCAAAGGGCCCAAGGTTTGATTTGGTTGGATTCTCGGATGCCGATTATGCTGGTGACAAGGTGGATCGCAAGTCAACATCAGGAACATGTCACTTTCTGGGACGATCACTTGTCTATTGGTCTTCAAAGAAGCAGAATTGTGTATCACTCTCAACTGCTGAATCTGAATACATTGCTGCTGGATCTTGTTGTGCTCAGCTTCTGTGGATGAAGCAAACTCTCAAGGACTATGACATCGATCTGAAGCAAGTACCTCTCTTCTGCAACAACGAAAGCACCATCAAGATTGCCAACAATCCAGTTCAGCACTCGAAGACAAAGCACGTTGAAATTCGTCATCATTTTGTCAGAGATCATGTCATGAAGAAGGATATTGACATCATTCACGTCAACATTGAAGAGCAATTGGCAGATATCTTCACAAAGCCCTTGGATGAGAAAAGGTTTTGCAAGTTACGGTGTGAGCTAAATATCTTAGAATCCTCAAATGTCCTGTGATCAGGCACACATCCTAACACTTATGCATGTTGACGACTTAGATGTGCAACACACGAAGTAAAGTATATCTTCAATCAATGAAGACTTACATTCTGAGTGTGAATACATTAACATGGAAATTGACTTCGGAGCGCCACGATAATTATGCGTCGTGTCTGGGTCTAATACTTCCTGTACGGTGGGTAACGCCACCACCAAAATTTCTTGGTTTGAAGTGTTTCACTCATGGCGTTATTGTTGAATATCTTCGCATATTAATTTGTCTTCAACTTTCAACTTATCTTCATGATTTACTTCACTATGTTGAGTTGATTGCTTTCTCATATATATATATATATATATATATATATATATATATATATATATATATATATATGCTAGTATTTTGTCCTCTATAGCATTCACTTATAGCTATGTCTTCATTGTTGAATCTTTTGAACTAAGTGAATGTGATCGGACCCTAATCTATCTATGCTTACTATCTCAAACTCTATCTGTCCAAATCATATGCATTCTATTGAAACTGTCGAATGTCAGCTCTGCATCCTTGTCAGCAGAAGACACAGAGACAAACATCAAGTCCTATTTAAATGATTCATCTTTATTGTCGATATCCGGAGAAGCCGGAACAACCATCCGACAAACTTGGCGGGCGTGGGAACGTGGGACAACTCTAAATATGTTGCATGCTTGCCACGTGTCCCACGGATGTGAACAGACAGGGGCACCTGCGTAATTGCGCTGTGTCGCACACCTACTTATAAATACGTGTCCCTTGCGGTCAAGAAAACCTTCTTCCACCTCTCCACCTCGTCAAAACCCTAGCGCCACCGCTAGCTCTCGACGACGCCGGCGACGAAGCGCTTAGCAGCCGCGACATCTCCGACGCCGTCCTCACGCCGGCCGCGGGCATCGTCCTCTCCGCCGCCGCCGTAGGTGTCCTCCGTCGCCAAGTTAGGGCACGGTGGACTGAACTGCTCGGTCTCCAAATTTTTCCCATCTAGCAGTTCTTCGTGTGGTAAATATAACTCTATTTTTACCAGCTTTTTGATCCTCAATGATTCATCCAATTTATCAAAATTGGTTTCTGTCTATACAAATTTAGATCTACTCTGTATGCATCTCATACTGCCTAGTATATTCACTTGAGCTTCACATCTAGTTAGATTCCTCACTTGTACTTATTCACGGATTCGTACAAATCTGGAACCGACTCTCAACATATAAGTGAATGTCTTCGCAACATGAGGTCAATGTCTTCAAACTGATTTATCTTCAAAATCTTCTGAGAATGCATATGACCTCTTCCCCTTCCCTCGCATCTCTAATGCTGTCACAGGTACATGTCCGTGGGAGAATCCCTAGGTTCTCATAGTATGCATTCGTTTGCACAATTCTTACAGCAACACATTGATTCTCCTAAAGCCAGTTCCTGTCTGACCAGCAAGCGAAAGCCCTTGAAGCCTTTGAACATATTGAAACCGTTCAGTTTGAAGTTCATGGCTGTAGAGAAATCAGTAAGGAAGGGTGGCAGACAGCGTCGTGGGTAAACTTCAAAGGATCTGCCTGATGATCTTGCTGAAATCTACAAAACAGATCCTGAAGAGGATTACAATCAGTGCAAGACTCGAATCCAATGGATTCGACTCTACTGGGATGAACAGTGGTTCAAGTACAAGTTCGTGACCCAGGAGTACGCAGAGAAAAATGCTATCAAGAGCCCTTGGGGTGATATTCTCTATCGAGGCCTTCCCCCCAAGAACAAAGCTGAAGTCATTGCGCAAGAATTCTATCCTTGCATGGTTCGTGGACCACAGCCTGAAGAAGCCGACCCATCATCATTGCTTTGGTGTGGTGACGACAATCTCTTCAAGCGCAATTTTCAGTATGCTAAGGCTTCGGCAAAGGAAAACAAGAAGTCATGGGGATTAGACTTCAATCCTGGTCCCTCTGCTCCCCGTGATGATGGCACACGTGAAGCTGAAGAAAATAGAATTGGCCCCTTTGCAAACCTTGAAGGCCTCATCTCCTACATCTTGGTACAAGGTGCCAAAGTGGATCATTCTGACAATGATGCTAATTCTGATGAAGCCCCAGCTCCTCCTCCAAGGGCGCAGAAGCCAAAGAAGATTAAGGCTTCATCATCAGCTGCTCCTCCAAAGGCTTCTCGTGTGAAGCCACTGGCCACTGCACCTCCTGAAGTCAGTGTGCAGTCTGAAGATCTTTCCCGCATCTCCAAGAAGACGGAGAAGAAAAAGAAAATTGTCAAGAGTACTGATCAGGCTTTGACTCCTGCTGCTATTCTGCGTGAAGAGCCCATTGATTTGTCCAGTGATGACGATCCTGCAGATGATGCTCTTGAGCAACTGATCAAGAGCAAGGAAGAAGCAGAGATCTTCAACAACTTGCATCTCTTTGACGTGGCAATCATCCATAACTTCATTGATGAATGGTTTGACACACCAAACCTAAGCTTCGATGATCTGCAACTTCCAATTGGCCTCAGCGTCGCCTTCAATGGCGCCATTGCTTCTGAGCTAGCTATTGCTCAGTGCATCGTTGAACTGAAGCACAAGATTGACTATGAAAAGGCTCAGTTCAAGAAGCATGTGGCCACGCTCAACGTGCAAGATGTCAGGAACTTCAAGATCATGTTGCACGAGCTCAAAGAAGCCTTTCACAAGAAGCGTGAAGAAGCTCGAGGCTCCAGAGAGCGTATGAAGAGTCTGGCTGACAAGTGTGTGCTTGCCTACAATGAGGCTGAGAAGCGCAAGGCTCTTGGTCGTCCTGGCATCGACCCCAGGATGGCTGCAAAGAAGAAGAAATCGACTGTCCAATCTGCACCTTCAAGGCTAGATGAACCTCGCATTGTCTTCCCAAGCTGCATGACTGACTCGAAGCCAAGAGTCACGTCAACTACTTCAAAATAGAAGAAGACGAGGGCTGCCGAGGCTGAAGCTAGAAAGAGAAAGAATACTGAAGCCTCTGAAGCTGCTCCCTCCAAGAAGAAGCGCAAGATCAAGAAGAGTCGGGCTGCTCCCATAGAGCCCCTTGTTGTTGAACCCATCTCAGTGGTTCGTCCTGCGTCTGCATCCCAAGAACTTCGCATGACTGTTCATGAGCCTGCTTCGACAGAGGCTCCTGAAGCTAAAGAGGTTCCAGCAGCTGAACCCACCGCTGCTGAAGACATTGGTCAAGATGACAATGTTGAAGATGATGAAGTTCTTCCTCAAATTGAATATAATGTGGTATCATCGCCTGTTCGTACGAACAGCGAAATCATCAGCATTGGTCGTCCTCTGACGCCAATTGCTCAGGATGCTTCATGGGCTGATCGCCCGCAAGAACAAGACTCCCCTAGCACACCCCAACAACAACAAACCACACCGTCCGTGCAAGTTGAAGAGGATGAGGACCTGCCCACTCCATCTCCAAAGGTGTCGCCTGTACTACAAAGGCTTCGCAAAGGACCAAGGCCTCAAGCTCCTCTTCCGAGCGTTCCAGAAGGAGAAGTGCACCATCAACCTGTTGCACGTCAAGTGTTTTCAGAAGCCACTCCTGCTGTGAATGTCTCCGAGTCTGAAGCCCCAGCTGCTGAAGACAATCCGGCTGCATCAGCCGATGAAGAACGTCAAGAAGAATGTGTCCATACTCCCCCAATTCCTGAAGACACTGTTTATAAAGTGAACGTGTCTGTGCCTGACCCTCCAGCTCAGCAAGTGGAGGTTGAAAATCCTGAAGCTGCCACGACCAACGCAAGTGAAGCTCATGACGTTGTCATGACTGAAGCTAATGTGGAGCTTGAACCAACCAGTGTGTCTGAAACCAATGAGGCAACTGCTCCTGAAGCACCTGTTGTGCAGCCTGAAGCCTCAGCTGTTGCCACTGCTCCTGTTCCGCCACCAAGGCCCTATACAATCGAGCAAGCATACAACCATGGCGAGCTAATCACAGTAAGATGGCATGTTCTAGTCCCTCGGCCTACTGTCTCTGGTCCTCAATTTGACTATCACATTGAGCATAGGCCTCAGGTCCAGAAGCCAAAGCCAAGACTGCCAAGGTTTCCTGGTACTACCACATCTATCGGGTCTTTCAATGCAAATGGCTTCAAGAGCCACAACACATTCTTTGACAGCTCAAAGAACCCCTACACGAAGCCAAGAATATCATCAGATCAGTTCTGGAGTCATCAGCAGCGAAGCTATTACTCCTGTGTTCTGTATGATCAAGGGTGCATCTTCCCTCATATGCACCTCGACACTGAAGCCATTGCTGGACTGCCGTGCTTAGAAGAAGCATTTGACTGCTTTCGTGATGCTGGTCTACTCAGCTTTGTCACAGACAAAGAACATTGGAATGAAGAGCTATTGCTTCAATTCTATGCTACACTCCACATTCGCGGTTATAACAGAGATACGAAGACATGGGTTCTCGAGTGGATGACAGGAAATGTTCATCATGAAGCCAAAGCTCTTGACATCATTGAGCTTACAGGCCTATCCACTCCTGGAGATCTCTATGAACCTGGTTGTCAAAAACACCGCAATGCACTGGAGAGCATCTTCCATAAGCCTGAACCCAATATGAGCCAGATGTTGAGCATGATGAAGCCTTTGCCACGTGATGCTGAATATCCAAAGGATTTCTTTGTTGATGACCTTGAGTATCTGTCGCGCACCATATATCACATCATCAGGCGGACTCTATGGCCTATCAAAGGACATTCATCAGCTGCAAAACTTGAAGGAGCCATGAAGACATTGGTCTTTTACATCCTCAATGGCATCAGCTTCAATGCGCAAGATTTCTTCATCAGGCAACTGGCTGCATCTGCATCTGACCTCTTCAGACTGAAATTCTATGCTCCATGGGTCATGCGCCTCATCAAGCAACACTCTGCTATCAACTATCAACCATCTGCTCGCAATCATGTGATCTTCCTACCAGAGGTTGATATGTCAGTTGAAGCCATATACCCTGAACCTGCCAAGAAGCCTCTTTGTCTTCAGAATGCTGAACATCAAAGCTTTACTCAGCCTATGGAAGGAGTCCAAGCTGTCACACGTGTCTATCTGATGGCTGGAAATATTCGTCTGCCTCATCGTGCATCAACTGAAGCCACTACGAGCACTATTGCTCAAAGGCCTCGGAAGCGCTCTCGGGTCCTAAATGACCGAGAACTTCTTGTGGCCCTACATCAGAAGCAAGATAAGCATCATTTTTGGCTGAAGCGTCAGATGCAAAGCCTCTTGGTGGACGTAAATCGCATTCGAAATCTTGCCACCAAGAATGCATTTGTCACTCACGAAACTTGTCGGCGTTCATGGAAGAGTTTGACCCTACTCAGTGCTGAAGCTGATCTTCAAGACGATGGCTTCACTGAAAGATTCAAGGTTGACTCCACTCCTCCACGGAATGCTGTCCTACGAAGAACTCCATCTCTTGAAGACTCTGATTATTCTTCCTCCGTGGCAATTTTCAATGCCAATGTCATCGATGATGAAGACGATGCTACTTCACCGCCCCCTACTTATGCATGCATCGACACTGCACCAAGTTTGTCTGCACCGCCAAACGACAACGACAACCCTGCTGCTTCAACTACTCCTCATGAGGACGAGTAGATGCTCTATGTCTTCAAACCTTTTTGGTCATTCCTGACAAAAGGGGGAGAAGCGTATGAGTTTGATAGTCTTCAAGCGGGTTCATAAGGGCGGTTGCTTTATATTTTTGCCTAGTGCTTACAACTCTTGCTTTTTGATACACTTCGTTCTTTGAGTTGTAACACTTAAACTTGATGGTCGTCTGCTACTTATTTGCGTTTCCACGTGCGATGATAACTTCCGCACTTAGATCATTCTACAGACGTCCATTTCTCATTATGCATGTCATTCTCTTAGCTATATCATTTCATGCATGATGAATTATCTTCATAAGTTGAAGAGGATCTCCACAAGTACAACCTGCCATGTGCATTTGCATTCCAAAAGCAAAATATTTATATGCACATCTTCAGGGGGAGCCCTTGCCACTTATGAAGACAATACGCTATCCTTTACAATTTCACATACTTCTTTCCTGTTGAAAACTTCAACCAGTTTGTCATCAATCACCAAAAAGGGGGAGATTGTAAGTGCATCTAGTGCCACCCCTAGTTGGTTTTGGAGTATTGACGACAAAGTTGGTTGAGGGACTAATGCGTTTGTGAGAATTGCAGGATAACGCGGGTAGTGTCCCTCATTGATTCGGTTTACCTACCGGAAATGACCCCTAAAAATGTATGAAGACATTGAAGACAATGGTGGTGTGTGAAGATATTCACACTGAAGTCTATGACATGAGAAGACATTGAGTGAAGACTATGGAGCGCGAAGACTGAGTTGTTTCGTTGTTTCCTTTTCTTCTGTGTTGAGTCATAGGAACCACTGTACTGTTAAGTGGGGTCCAAGTGAACTAAGTGAGAGTGACTGAAGTGATGCTCAACCCAAATCCTATGTCTTCGAGCGAAGACAATGAGAGCAAATCTTATCCAGAGCTGGATGAGTCAGCTTTGCTTGTAGCCCAAGTAAAGTTGTCGTGTGTGTTTGAAATCTGACTGTTGGAAAAACACGTGTCAGTTCCTTAGTGACTCAGGGTCATTTCGGACATATCAGGTCGGGTTGCCTTGTGGCTATAAATAGCCCACCCCCTACACCATAAATTGGTGGCTGCTCAGAGTTAGTTTACGGCTTTTGTCGTTTTGAGAGCAACCCACCTCGAAGCCTTTGAGAGAGAAATCCTTGCGAGGACAAAGCCCAAACACCCAGAGCCAAAGAGTGTTAGGCATCACTGAAGTCTTTCTGTCTGTGTGACCTGAAGACTTATTACACTTGAGGACTGTGTATCCTCCAGCCGGTTAGGCGTCGCGTTTTGAGAATCCAAGAGTCATTGTGGATTGCCGGGTGAATGAAGTCTGTGAAGGTTCGAAAGTCTACCTTGAAGACTTACCAGAGTGATTGGGCGAGGACTAAGTGTCCTTAGCTCAAGGGGAATAAGGTGAAGACACGGTCTTCTGAGTTGAATCTCAGCCTCCCTAACCAGACGTACAGTTGTCACAGCAACTGGAACTGGTCCAACAAATCTTGTGTCTTCGATAAGTGACTGGTTCTATCTCTTCCCTCCTTTACTTTGAGTTTGTCTTCGTGAAGTCATTGCTTATCTGTTTTATCTGATTGACTTCATTGCTTGACTACTATTGTTGATTGGCTTCATACTATCTTCCATCCTGATCCTACTACCTAGCTGCTATTAGTCTTCGTACATTAACACTATTGCATACTTGACTATGGCTTGCTTGTTGTAGTTTATCTTCCGCTGCATATCAATTAGGTCATTTCTATTGCTTGTCTTTGAAACTACCATGTTTTGAAGACTTTGATAAAAATCGCCTATTCACCCCCCCCCCCTCTAGTCGATAACTAGCACTTTCAGACAACATAAAGTAAATTCATTTTTCATTTCGGGACTAGGCATCCCTAATACCTTTGCCGTACTCTCATGCAATGACAAGTGAATAAACACTCATCGTGAGAATAACACGTCTAGCATGGAAAATATTGGTCACCCATCACCGCCTCGCGAGCGGTATTGCACACAAAAGAGAAATTTATTTTGAAAATTAGAGATGGCACATGCAAATTTGCTTAGAATGGCATGGAAATACTGCATATAGGTAGGTATAGTGGACTCATAAGGCAAAACCGGTTCAAAGGGTTTTGGATGCACTAGTGATCATACTTAGTGCAAAATGAAGGCTAGCAAAAAGATTGAGAAGCGACCAACCAAAAAGCAAAAAATCTCAGACCCAAGTATTAAGCATAAGTAACACCGAATAATGCACCATAAGTAGGATATAAATTTCATTGCATAACTATTGACTTTCGTGCTTGCATAGGGAATCACAAACCTTAACATCAGTATTCTTACTAAAGCACAATTACTCATCAGCATGCCTCACATATCATATCGTCATATCTCAAAACCGTTACTAAGAATCAAGTTTATTTTGCCCAATGGTCTTCATGAAAGTTTTTATTATATCCTCCTTGGATATCTATAACTTTGGGACTATTTTCATATGTTGCTTTTGACAAGCTCAGACAAATATAAGTGAAGATCATGAGCATAACTTTTTTCTTTCTCTCAAAATAATCTAAGTGAAGCAAGAGAGAATTTCTGAAAATTTTACTAACTCCCAAATAAATCTAATTGGATCATGAGAGCATTTCTTCATAAATAACGATGCACACCGTGCTCAAAAAGATACAAGTGAAGTACCAGAGAAAATCCATGAATCTAAAAATTTAAGTGAGGCATAGGAGCAAGCATAGCATAATTTTTGGCTTTCTCAAAAGGGTGTGTTTAGCAAGGATTCAACACTTAAAACACAAAGAAAAAGAAGCGGAGACTTATAGCATACAAGACCTCCAAGCAAAACTCATAATATGTGATGAATAAAAATATAGCTTCAAGTAAAATACCGATGGTTGTTAGAAGAAAGCGGGGATGCCACTCGGGGGAATCCCCGTGCTTAGTTGCTTGCTACTTCTTGAATATTATCTTGGGGTGCCTCGATCATCCCCAAGCTTAGCCTTTTGCTAATCCTTATTCCTTCATCCATCGTAAGATCACCCAAAACTTGAAAACTTCGATCACACAAAACTCCAACAAAACCTTTGTGAGATCCGTTAGTATAAGAAAACAAACCACTACTATAAGTACTATTGCAAACCTATTCTTATTTTGATTTTTCACTATATCTACTGTACTACAACTTTTCTATCGCAAAACTCATCAAAGAAAACCATAGAATCATCAAAACAAGCACACAACGCAAAGAAAACCGAATCTGTCAAAAACAGAACAGTCTGTAGCAATATGGATATTTCGAATACTTCTGTAACACCAACACTCTTGCAAACTTAGGAAAACCTGGGTAATTTGTATATTAATCTTCTACAAAAAGAATCAACTCAAAAGCACTTTTCAGTGATTTACTAAAACTATTTTCGTGAGTGCATAAGTTTCTGTTTTTCAGCGAGATCAAATCAACTTTCACCCAAATCAACCAAAAGGCCTTGCTTGGTACAAACACTAACTAAAACACAAAACCACAATCATAACAGTAGAATAATTGTGCTAACACACAAGAACAGAAAGCAAAAAGCAAAAATAAATTTTATTCATTGGGTTGCCTCCCAACAAGCGCTATCGCTTTACGCCCTAGCTAGGCATAACGCGTAGGATCTAAGTTTTGTCATTCTTGGTTCTAGATGCATAAGATGTGCCCTCATGATATATTCATATGGTGGCCTAATTCTTGTTCAAGGGAAGTGTTCCATTCCCTTCCTTCATGGAAATTGAAATTTAATATTGCATTCTTTCATATCAATCACCACACCATTAGTGCGCAAAAATGGTCTACCAAGTATAATTGGACAAGACGGATTGCAATCAATATCAAGAACAATAAAATCTATGCGCAAAAATAAGAAGATCATTAATTCTTCCCATAGGCTTTTTATAGTAGAATCCGCTAAGCGCAAATTTAAAGAGCATTCTTCAATATTAGTAAGACCAAGCACATCACATAAAGATTTCAAAATTGTAGAAACACTAGCACCCAAATCACACAAAGCAAAACACTCATAATTTTTAATCTTGACTTTGATAGTAGGTTCCCACTCATCATGCAGTTTTCTAGGAATTGGAACTTCTAATTCCAACTTTTCTTCAAAAGCTTTCATCATGGCATCAACAATATGTTTAGTAAAAGCTTTATTTTGTTCATAAGCATGGGGTGAATTTATCATGGATTGCAACATAGAAATACACTCAACCAAAGAGAAACGATCATAAATAAAGTCTTTGCAATCCAAAATAGTGGGCACATCACTAGTTAAAGTCTTGACCTCTTCAAACCCACTTTTATCAACTTTCTCAACAAGATTTTCTCCCTCTAAGTCATAGGGACGCCTTTTAACTAAAGTTTCTCTTCTCCAGTCCCTTTTTCATCAACCTTAATTTTACTAAACAAAGAATCAATAGAAGAAACACCAATCATTTTAAGAACTTCATCACTTTTATCTTCTAACGAGATTGGTTTGGCGGCCATTTGATTCACTAAAGTGGCTTGAGCATCGGATATTTTTTTCGACAAACTTTCAGCAAAAGCATACTTAGATTGAAGATTGCAAACTTCTCTACTAATATCATCAAGTTGTTTCATTATAGCTTCTAACATAAAGGAGTGTTCCTTAAGTTCTTCGGTAAAATATTTATTATGCTCAAATTGTGTCGTCATATATTCCTTAGTAATTTTCTCAGTTTCAAGCCAAATATTTGGGTAAGGAACATCATAATATTTTCTTTAAGGCATCATGACTACGCAAACAAGATCGCACACAAAAATAGATCTGACGAGAAAATGGCGAACGAAAAAGAGGGCGAATAAAACGGCAATTTTTTGTGAAGTGGAGAGAGGAAAACGAGAGGCAAATGGAAAATAATGTAAATTGCAAGGAGATGAGATTTGTGATTAGGAACCTGGTTGATGTTGAAGATCCTCCCTGGCAACGGAGCCAGAAATTCCTATTGATGTCTGCTAGAACTACGTCGGTATTTCCCCAAAGAGGAAGGGATGATGTAGTATAGCGATGGTAGGTATTTCCCTCAGTGATGAGACCAAGGTTATCGAACCACTATGAGAACATCCTCACACCATGTAAATAGCCCCTGCACACAAATAACAAATACTGACAACCCGACGTGTTAAAGGGGTTGTCAATCCCTTTCAGGTCCGGCGCCTCAAGATAGGCAAATAACATGAGGTAAAAGTGGTAGATAGGATAAATAGATCGTGGAACAAATAAATTGCAGCAAGGTATTTTTGTATTTTTGGTTTAATAGATCTGAAAATAAATGCAAAGGAAAATAGATCGCAAAGGCAAATATGATGAAAAGAGACCCGGGGGCCGTAGGTTTCACTAGTGGCTTCTCTCGAGAAAATTAGCAAACAGTGGGAAAAATTACTGTTAGGAAATTGATAGAACTTCAAATAATCATGACGATATCCAGGCAATGATCATTATATAGGAATCACGTCCAATATTAGTAGACCGACTCTTGCCTGCATCTACTACTATTACTCCACACATCGACCGCTATCCAGCATGCATCTAGTGTATTAAGTCCATGGAGAAACGAAGTAATGAGATAAGAACGATAACATGATGTAGACAAGATCTATTTATGTAGAAATAGACCCATCTAGTTATAGCAATGATACATACATGACGTTTCCCTTTCTGTCACTAGGATCAAGGACCCGTAAGATCGAACCCATGACAAAGCACCTCTCCCCATTGCAACATAAATAGATCAAGTTGGCCAAACAAAACCCAAATATCGGAGAAGAAATACAAGGCTATAAGCAATCATGCAAATAAGAGATCAAAGAAGACTCAAATAACTTTCATGTATAAAACATAGATCTGATCATAAACTCAAAGCTCATCGGATCCCAGCAAACACACCGCAAAAAGACTTTACATCATATGGATCTCCAAGAGACCATTGTATTGATAATCAAGAGAGAGAGAGAGAGAGAGGAAGCCATCTAGATACTAACTATGGACCTGTAGGTCTACAAAGAACTACTCACGCATCATCGGAGAGGCATCAATGGAAGTGGTGAACCCCTCCGTGATGGTGTCTAGATTGGATCTGGTGGTTTTGGACTCTGCGGCGGCTAGAATTGATTTTCTTTGACTCCCCTAGTGTTTCTAGAATATTGGGGTATTTATAGAGCAAAGAGGCAGTTCAGGGGGCACCCGAGGTGGGCACAACCCACCTGGGTGCGCCTGGGCCCCCAAGCACGCCCTGGTGGGTACTTCCCCCTCGGGGCACCCCCCAGGTGATTTCTTGGACCACTGGATGTCTTCTGGCATAAAAAAATCCTCAAAAAGTTTCGCTGTGTTTGGACTCCATTTGGTATTGGTAAAAAACATGCAGAAAACAGCAACTGGCACTGGCACTATGTCAATAGGTTAGTACCAAAAATGATATAAAATGACTATAAAATGATTTTAAAACGTCCAAGAATGATAATATAACAGCATGGAACAATAAATAATTATAGATACATTGGAGACGTACCAATGAGTGAGGACAAAGTGCACAATAAAGACTAGTGTCAGTCTGTGGGACCGGTCTTGATCCCGCCAAGCATAATAGGGTGTTACAATTGGTATCAGAGCCGACCCTTGTGGTTACATGGGCATGAGCGGGCATGTGACGCATGACGCGTGTGGCCCATTGTGGCACATGGCATGGTGCTACATCTTGAGCTTGCGTTGGTTTTTCCCTTGAAGAGGAAAGGGTGAGCAATAAAGTACAATAAGTATTTCCCTCAGTTTGAGAACCAAGGTATCAATCCAGTAGGAGACAATGCACAAGTCACCGAATACCTACACAAACAATCAGCAACTTGCACCCGACACGATAAAGGGGTTGTCAATCCCTTCACGGTCACTTGCAAAAAGTGAGAGATAGATAAACGGTGAAGTAAATATTTTTGGTATTTTTGGTTTATAGATCAAAAATTAAGAGATTACAAAATAGTAGATCGGAAACTAGTATGATGGAAAATAGAACTTGTATGATGGAAAAGAGAACTTGTATGATGGAAAAGAGAACTTGTATGATGGAAAAGAGACCTGGGGGCCATAGGTTTCACTAGTGGATTCTCTCAAGGTAGCAAATAATACGGTGGGTGAACAAATTACTGCCGAGCAATTGATAGAAGATCGCATAATTATGAAGATATCTAAGGCAATGGACATGAACATAGGCATCATGTCGGGTGGTAGGTGCGACATATGCCAACGGGTGGCTAATCATTGTGGGAGCCAGTAAGACATCGCCGGTGCCTGGAAACGGGATAAGGCGAAGACATGCACGCCGGTGAATCTTACCCAGGTTCGGGGCTTTCCTAGGAGATAACACCCCTAGTCCTGCTCTGCGGGGTCTCCGCATGATCACTAGATCAACAAGTAGCTACAAGATGCTCCTTGAGCTGTTTAGCTAGAGGAAGAAGGGCAAGGCTAGCTCTCCTCTTCTCTCTATGTGGTGTGTAAAACTCTAAGAAATCAACCCTTTGCATGGGTGCCCTGGGGGGTTTATATAGGCCTACCCCCCCAGGGGTGCAATGGTAATCCGGCTGGACGTGGGTCCAGATCGTCAGTGTCTGTAGTCGTCGGCTTCTCCACCGGCCGTTGGGGCCCGCCGACTCATGGGCCCCGCCGGCTATCGGCCTCTTGGCCGACAGGCCTGGCCCACCGCCCAGGGGTCTTGTCGGCTGCTAGTTACTGTAGCCTCGCTCTTGGTGACGTTGGCTTTGTCGGGGTAAGCATGGCTATAGTACCGCCGCCTGGTGGGCATTCATTGTAGCCTTACCCCATCTCATCTGGTTAATGGTGCACAAACTTACAGGGCAGGGGCAGGCCGGCTGCTAGGAACCGGCCTCCCCTCAAGCCGACTGGTCAAGCCTAGCTGCCCTCTGGTATCTTTCTGGCAGGAGGGGCCCACCATCTGCGGGCCATACTAACAGCCTGTCATGGGCGATGTCATGGTCAGCATGGAAACGGTGTTGTGCCGGACGAGAAATGGTCGCCCCGTACGGCGCACTGTGGCCATGCTTGCTTCGAGATTCGGGGGTGGCAGGCTTCACTGTAGCCACACCCCGTCTCATCATCGTTATGTGGGTGCAAACTTTGAGGGTATAGGTCAGGCCATCTGCTAGGAGTCAGCCACTCTGGTGGCCGGCTGCTAGGAGTCGGCCCACTTCAAGAGGGCTCATTGTGCTGTACCGCCTTCCAGCAGCCAGTCGATGGGACAGCCGGCAGGGAGAAGGCGGCCCTGCGTCTTGGATGTTTGAAGGCCCAGTTGGCCCGAAGTTTTTTAAGGAGCCAGGGGGAGCCGATTGGGCTACCCGTGGTCATTTACTCCGACAGTAGTCCCTGAAGCTGGTCGGGCTTCACGGCTGAAAGGGGAACGAGAAGCCCAAGCGGCTTCCTATTCTGAAGAGCCGACAGCTAGGAGTCGGCCACAACCAATTGCACCGTCTGGAAGATTTTGGAGTCTGAAGGTGGGAACCAGATGGCGCGCACGCGCCAGGCATCGGGCCGGACGCTCGCTGTCCGCTCGCCACGCAGCACCTACAGGCTAGATCAGCCTGCCAGCCCACGTGCGTGATGGGACGTCGCTGTAGGCTGGGGGCCGCCACTACCATGCCTCGGCCCACTCGCGGATCCTCTGTGGTCGAGGCGGACGGTTAGCATTCCAGTGGCAGTTATTACACGCCGTTAAGGCATGATAATCGCGGGGTCATGGGGGGAGTGGGCATAGTTAATCCCACGTCCCCACTCCCCTCCCCCTCGGCATCATCGGTCTGCGGCTATAAATAGGGGGAGGAGGGGGAGCGGCAGACGCACACACGCTTGCCTCCTCCTCCACCATCCTCTTCTTCTTCTCTGTCGCCACTGCTGTCCACCACCGCACTGCACCTCCGGCCATCTTGCTGCACCGTGGTTCGCTGCCACGGAGTTGCGCACGCATCAATGCTGCGCTTTCTACGTCAAGCCTCTCGTCTTCATGGTGCGCGCCGGAGCCTGGGACGGCGCCAACGTCCATGACGACCACATCGACTTCCTTCGCCGAACGCGGCGGTTGCCCGACGAGGACTACGTGAAGGTCTGCCTCGCGCCGGAGCAGGGGATATCGCTGGCGACGGAGGAGGCGAGCGCGTTATCTTCAGGTTGCATTGCCTGCGTGGCCTCGGCCTGCCGGCGAGCGGCTTCTTCCGAGCCTTTCTTGATTTCTACGGCCTTCAGCCACACCACCTCACTCCAAATACGATGGTGTTGTTGTCCGCCTTCGTCACCCTGTGCGAGGGCTATCCCGGCGTCCTCCCCACTATCGAGCTTTGGGGAGAGTTCTTCTACTCGAAGCTCGGCACCATTGTCAAGAGCGTGGCGGCGCAGTGCGGCGCCTTCGTCGCGGTGCGGAGGCCGGCTGCTGAGAATCCATTTCCCCCCATCACGCTGATACAGTCGGTGAAGATGTGGCAGTAGTCGTACTTCTATGTGAAGAGCGTCTTTCCGGAGAGCGACTGGGTCAATCTACCCACTTACGTAGCCGGCTCGCCAACTGGGAAGCAGCCTAACTGGTCATATCAGGCCAGGTCGCTGTCGGCCTCTGAAGCCGCCGCTGTCTCGCGGCTCAGGATGATGGTGAGGTCGGAGGGCCTTACCGGGCCCGACTTGCTGACCGCCTTCATGGCACGCCGGGTGCTCCTGCTCCAGGGCCGCCCTCATATGATATGCCAAATGAGCGGGCATCGAGACCCAAGCCGACTGTGCACCAAGGAGATGCCTCACGCGGAGGTAGCTCACTTGGTGAACTACTTCTCGAACTGCAAGCTCTCGGAGGAGGAGTGGCGGTTCGGTAAGGAGCCGTACTCGCGCGTGAATCCACCGCCAGTGGTAAGTCTTCTTTTCTTCTTTTCTCTTTAGTTGTCGAGTCCTCCTTGGCCGGCTTGACCAAATGGTTACGAAACAGAGCGCCCTCCTCCAGCCGGCAGCCGGCGCCGTGAGGCCGGAGTGTTAGTTCCTCCCTGGCCGAGAGGAGAACGATGTGGATGACCCCGACTTGCACTACAAAAAAATACACTTCCGTGATGATATGTGTTTGTCACAGTAGGTCAGGTTTTTTGTCATGCATGTACATCCATGACAAATTTATGACAGAATCAAGATAGTCATACCTGTGCTGTCGTAGAAGTGTTCCATGACATTACCAAAATTATCATCACGGAAGTGTCCACTTCCATGACGATAAATCGCGCTTCACAGAAGTGCTTTCGTCAAGGGTGACCGACACGTGGCATCCACCGTAACGGAACGTTGTTAAGCTATCGGGTCGGGTTTTGGATCCGATAACCCGTTAACAGCCCCGACCAATGGGAAATTTTCACGTGTAAAATTATTATTGGCCGGATGAAACACATGTCAGCTCGTCAGTGGGTCAGATAGGCTCCTATGATATGTCGACACGTGCCACGGCCAACCACTGGCCCATTTAGCTTACAAAGCCAGCCTGTTTGACTTGGTCAAAAGTTAACGAGCTGGCCCATGAAAAGCCTGTTAATGGTCGCTTTGCAAATAGCCCATTTTACGGCCCGTTAGGCACTAAAGGAAATCGGCCCAACAACGTCATGTGGCCCGTCGAATATAACACCAGCCCATTTCACTTTCGGCCCATGTATAGCCCATGACATCTTTCGGCCCATATGAGGCCTTCGTATCTTTCGGCCCTTTGCAGGCCCACGGTGACTCTAGCCCATAATGAATAGTAATTTTCTTTGTATCCGTTAACGGCCCGTGATTTACATGGGTCGTTTCCAGCCCGTGTTAGCTTTCGGCCTATTGACGGCCCATACGTTCTTGGGCTCCTTTTCGGCCCTCGATTACTTCCGGCCCGTTACTGGCATGTTCCCTTAATGGGCCAAATTCGGCCCATGGCAAGAGTCGGCCCGTTACTGGCATGTTCCACAAATGGTCCAAATTCGGCCCATGGCAAGAGTCGGCCGGTTACTGGCTTGTTACCCTAATGGGCCAAATTCGGCCCATGGCAAGAGTCGGCCCGTTTCTGGCCAGCCCGTCCTATATTCTGGCCCATTAATGACCCGTTATGCCTATGACAGAATTAAGCTTTTGCAGTCCTACGGCCTGTTAACGGCCCATTACCGTGCTGGGCCGATACCAATTACGCCCGATTACTGCCCATGTAGACCCATTTATCCGATGGCCCGAGGCCCATTTATCGACGGCCCGAGGCCCACCGATTAAAGGCCCATTTATCGACGCCCCGTAGGAGACCCATGGATCCTACAGCACGTATATGGCCCATGGGTAGTTGCGAACACTAGCAAACCAGGGAAAAAGAAGACTAGGAAATAAATAAGGCCCAAACTAATGCTAGGCTATTAAGGCGATTGCACAGATTACATCCACTCGGCATCAAAGATCGCCACTAGTGCAAATATAGGGAACACCCTACACTATACAAAAATGGCTTGCTATTTTCTTCAGCCGGTGGCTGCACGTTAAGAATAAATTTTGTATCGCACCAAAACAAATTACAACTATATAACAAAAGGAAGGTTGGCATAAAACTTAACAGTCTAGCAGATAAATGCACCACGAGAAGTTCAGAAGCACGGTTCATTTGACCTGACTGTTATGTTTTCATGATGTATTGTCCGATGGAACACCATAACCCTCGCCTTCATTTTCCCTAGGCTCCTGAACAACATAGCAAATGTCTGATAGTCTGGTTTCAAAACCATGCATATCTTGACGACATTGAGCAATGTTTCTCCTTGTTTCACAAAGGGCCTCTATTAGGGAATGGACTTGTGTCTGGGGCGCAGATACAACATTGCTTTGAGCTTGCATATCTTGATCATGAGGCAGTTTGGACGATATTGCCTTAACAACCAACCCAGTATTACGCAGGAACGTGCTTTTGGCACTGTTAGTGGACAGGTACTGACCCACTGCAACAAGAGATGACATTGCGGTTATAGTTGCCTCGCCACCTTCAGAAGGTGGTGGTTCCACCATTTTTTCCATAGCTCACTGAAAAGTTGAGGTTTTACATTAGTAGTACCAGAACAGAAGATATTAAGGAGGCAGCAAAACCAAACAAAATAGCTTTGGTCTATATACAGAACTTATTCTGGTGAACCCATGTAAAATATTAGTTGTATTTTATTGCAAAGTACATAATAAAACCATGTTCCAAACATATGACCATGAACCATCGCTAATGTATTTTCTATTTCTTCACATTGTATTGAGGGCTAAGGATAAAGAAACGAAGTTTATAATACGGTAAGCATAGTATGACATCATTCATATCACAAAACAACTAAGAACAGACAAACAGGAAATTGTAACGTTGTGTGGGCAAGTCCAGCACGGAACTAGATTATGGGTCAAGATCAAAGGAACATCACTCCTCCCTTTTAAACCTTGTATGGTGCAATGATACGCTAAGAAAATTGTGTATAAAATTGAAAAGAGTAATAGACATTGGCTGCAAACAATGCAGTTCAAGGCACAAGTCAGAGTAAGTAGTAGTTAAAAGGCATGAGGATTAAGGACTTACAACAGCGGCTTTGACTGGTGTAGTCATGCCCTTCTTCTTGCTGGTGTGACAGTCCTTGAAGATTTCCACAGCATTTGGTTCAGGTACTTTTTGGTCCTTGCGGGCTTTCTTCTGCATTTCGAACAAGTCAATATAGATCTGATAATATGGTACAGCGAAAAGAGTGACACAGCAGCTAATTACAAGAGCCTCGCAGTGTGCAATAAAGCTATGAGATCTTGTCGTCTGTTGGAATTTCACTTTCGTACGGTTGGCCTTGTTCTTTGAACAGTTCACCTATAAGAAGATAGATTTGTGTGGCACATGCGTCAATAGGACTTCAACATGTGATCTGATCACATCTATACCTATACTAATTACAGACTCCCAAGAAATTACCACATTAATTAGAAATTACGAGCCGTTAATCTCGTGGGACCAAATTATTACGGTCTAGATCTTACGAAATTGTGTGGTTTTTTTTTCTTGATTCTGCGGAATAAAAGCAAGGAGTCCTTGCTGCCTACGCTTTGACCCTGGTACCTCAAGTCACGTATAGAGAAGAAGTCCTTGCTACTTTTCTTACGCTAAAAAGAACTCTTCCTTGCTAGCTACGCTAGAATAAAAAAAACTACCAGCCCACGTTCTAGGGTTTTCTTGGTCCTGCCCCACGACCATGTTATTCCTCCTAAGCGGCTGCAGCTCATGATCTACCTAGGGTCCTCGCCATAGTTGATTCCCTCTTGCTTTGCATGGAAGCCACCTCCTGAGCAGCCACCAGTTGTCTCTCATCATCCTATTCATGTTCATAGGGGAACACCTGACACAGATCCAATTGCAAAGGATGATGGGATCATAGGAGGAAGTGGCAGGTTACTGTCTTGGGGATGTCTGATATGTGTTTCTCAAGGCAAAAGATCAAATTGTGCCGAGAAGGGAAATGTCAGCATGGGCTGGAAGAACAATACGCCCACCATGCATGTGCATGCAACAACTTGACTTTGCCATCGTAGACATGAGGAGGACCAAATATACCCCTTCCAGCTCAACATGACGAGGACCAATTCTACATGACTTTGCTCTTTGGTCTACCCAGTTCTAATCATCCCACCTCCATCATCTATTAGAACTTGGACCTGGTAGTTATGGTCTGAGATAATATTTAATAGCTTTTTCAGATCTTTGTGATGATTTATAGCTGAAAACTAAGCTAACAAGATATTCTTCAGATCAATGTTAGAGGTATAGAATTTAGGATATAATATATTACACATTATACTATCCAAGTAATGTAGCTACTGTAGTGCCCAAATATTTCTTCCTATACAATACAAGATGCTATATGGAGATTCTTACATTAGTAGGATTATTTTATACTACTCATTATGTAACAGTAGTTGTTGTGTTGCGTGCAGAGCTTTTTTACCAGATGCTAGGTATTGTATAGGCGAACCCATTTATTTGTAGGTTTGACTCTCGCAAGCTGATATGATAGGTCAATACAGCCATTATATCTCTTTCATTTTCATTCTCTTGCTGACTCCCATCCTGCTTCCTTCCGGCAGATAAGTGCTGCAGGAGCAAAGTCCAATTTATTGGGACGTAGAAGATTGAGACAAGGACACTTGGCTGCCGGAGACAAGAATTACTTTCACCGTGACTAGCTGCTAGGAATGATGCTCTTTTACCAGAGAAACACACTATCAGCAACAACAACATTCTGTGTGGCGATGGCATCATCAATACATTCACGTGTTTGACACTTACGGCAGGTACTCGCTCCTCCTCAATAGATGTAAGTTCTTTTTAGAAGTTCATTGATGAAACTTGGGATCATGTATTAAATACATGCCTCATGTCTATGTACAGCTTTAAAAGATGGTGTGTGTTTGACTGTTGTTTCTTAAAGATGGTATCATTAGCCACAAAATCCTTCTGTACCTTAGTTTGTTTCCTTTATACAATTGATGTGGTTGATTTCTTTAGTAAATAATTCAACGGGTGTATTGATTAGAAGTAGTGCATGTCTTACGTTCTAAGCTTCCAGTTATATTTCAGACCAATATTTCGTTGCCGGCCACTTGCTTCATCTGCACGCATAAATGCTAAATTGTGCATGTTATCACCCGGTGAAAGATATAGGAGAATAACAGAAGAAGAATGAAAATATTCATACACTAGCTACTACCTATTTTATATTTGAGATCATGGCCACTTCAATACCTCTCTTATGATATACTATGTAATATATTGTGATTTTGCATGGGTTCTATGTTATGAAATCCTACAGTGTTTTCTTATAATTCATACTACATATGGATAAGTTAGGCTTGATCAAAAGTTTCATCTTTACAAAACACCAACAGAATATTTGTGATAAAAATAAAACGTGGTGCAAGCAATATCAAGTGCAAACGATATTATTTTGTGCGTTAGTCCCATGATTCAAATAGGAAAAAAAAATCTATTTTTTTAATATAACCCCCCTTCAAGTTTGATAAAAACCTGACTTTACTTGCATGTATATGTTCATACTAACATCACATTTTTAATTATTTTTATTACCAGGCACGAAAAAGACAAATGAGTAGTACTGAAAAACGATACAATCATTTGTCTTTCTGTTATGGTACAAATAGCCTATTTGTTTATTTCTCAAGCTTTAGAATTTGCTTTCACTCCAGTTGGTAGGCTCTCAAAGTTAATTGCTTACTTGATTTACTTATCTGGAACCTAGAATAATTACCTCCTCTTTAATGTGTTCTCCATTCAATACGTCCATGCTCTTAATTTTGCCACCACCATAGCTTTTACAGATTGTAGTACTGTGGATGAGTATAATATTGAACGACCAGCTCATCCTTTAGTAGGTTGACACCGTAGCTACTAGTTTTTTTCACACTACCTCATGTACAAATATGGGCAGCGTCAGTGTATCATTGTTCTATCCATTCACCAGCAGAATCCCCTTCAAAACAGATGGCAGGTCAATTATAGTTCAAACTCTTGCTCTGTTAACTCTCTCCAGTTCCTCCAGAATACATGGACTGCGACACCACAGAAGTTGATCGCCGAGGTACCTTTGGTCGATAATCCGAGTTGCCCATGTCACTGTCATCAATAAATTAAGGTTCGACAGAGAAAAACCACTGTTGTATCACATCACAGGTCCAAATTACAAACCCATGTGCCTAACCATAGTTACATATACAACATTAATCCCTATCACAATGCAGCCATGGTTGTATATATTTAATTAAGGTATATTCCTTATAATATATTTACTCTACAGCACTATTTGTATTGATTCAAGTATAGGACTGAAATAGTGCAAGGAAATGATCTTTTTATGCGAAAACAGTAGAAGGCTGCCTGGCTGTATTTATGTATTTAAATAAGGTAGAGTACAAAAGATATTAGTATGGATTAAATAAAAATAAAACAAGTAGGGAAAGCTATAAGGTGTGTTGGATGCAACAGTTTTATGTTAAACCATGGGTGCATGAGATTTCATAGGTGAGGTCGTAGTTGTTCAAGCTGTACAGTGCTACTGATGCATTAATCTTCATGCCTCCTTTCATCCATTCTCTCTTCGACCTGCTACAAAAATAGGCCAGCATCCATGTGTGTCGACCTATACCAATCTGTAATGTTCAAAAATATAGGATGGAAATGATAGGGCCTTCTTAAATATTAATACCTATCAGGTGTAAACATACCCTTGATAGCATTTTGTTCTTATGTTCTATGTGCTTAGAAGTTTGGAGAACATGCCCTTCGATCTATAAGATCTATTTTTCTTCATAGTTATTACACCAATGTGTTTTTTAATAATTAGTATCTTAGTAGAGCATCGCCATGGTTTTAAGATGTTTTTTTCTATCAAAGTATTATAATTATTCACAAAACAAATGTCATTCAATAAGATTCACTATCAAGTTTTTTTCTAATGCTAGCTCGTGCAGATGCACGGGTTGACGACTAGTATATATAATGTACCTGATACTTCAGATCAAACCAGTGTTTAACAAGGCCCCTCCAGTCTTCATCCGATATATTTTCCACTGGAGATGTTTGGGAAAGTTCACTGTTAGCCTTGCCTTCAAAGTGAGTTTTCCTCAAGTTATACAGATACTGTCGCAGAGCAGACTTGAAAACATGGGTGCAAGCTTGTCTCATTGCATCATCTTGGCTATCCAACTTGAACCTCATCTGTTGAAAGTTATGGGAGTCTCATTATCAGCAACCTAGAAAGTATGGGACGGAGCAAGACGATATTACTAGTTTCCATACATAACCATACTTACAGATAAATGGTCGAGGAAGGTGTTGAACTGGGTTTTGTCTTTGTCATTCCTGTACTAAATCCATGTTAGGAGGATACGTACATGACACCTAACGGCAACCGCTGCCTCTGATACTAACTTGACTGACTCTGTAGCATCACGTGGCCTTTTTAAACCTAGCTCAAAACGGATCTCCATTCTTTCTCCTCTAGATTTAGTTAACCTATCGAGCATTATCCCTGATGTTTGTTTCCTCTTGTGCCTAGGTGCTAGTCCAACAACAAACATAGGAAGTGTTAGTGTACATCAAACTGTGAGACTACATATAAAGAAGCATGCAACTGTAACTTGACTCCAACAACTACCTTCTTGTTGTTGAAGCTCACAAGGTTCATCTGATATTGCCAACTCGTCTTGTGTCAAGAGTGCTTGGGAAGTAGTGTCAGGTGGCAAGGGAGCTTGGGAACGTGCTGCTAGCTCAGTTAACGCACGAGTATGTCGTGCAGCTGGTAGTATTGTGGTAGGTGTTGCAAGAACTACGGCTGTCTCTACTTGTTTGGTGGCAGCTATTTGTTTCTGTTTGGCTTTTTTTGCAGTTCGTGTAGCATGGGATGTCGTGTTTGTAGAATTTTCCGCTGGACTTTCACCTTCTATTGCACCATCAGTACCAGCAGAATCTGCAGGATTCATCCGCTTCTCATTCCCTGCCATTATCTGTTTCTTCCTCTTTCTCTGTGCCATGTTAAGTCAATCCGACAAGAAAAACGAATAAAATTTAGTTCTTCAGAAAAAATTGATGCGTGATGCAGACGAATAAAACTTTGATATTAGACAACCACATGATAGGAGGATGTAATATGTATGAAAAACAGAACGGAAGAGATAACCAAAACTATGATGTGTAAACTAAGAAGAAGACATTTCACCAAATTAGAAGCAATGCAATGGAAGGCAGACACCATATGAAAGATGCTACAAATATCGCTCTGCCAAGTTAATAGTGTCTCAGCATAAATGGCGTTTAAACAAATGTGAAGCAGTACAAGAAATAAATCATATGCAAGATGCAAACAACATCACACTACCATGTTAGAGGTCTCTCGTCATTAGTGCCATTGCATATTCACAGCATTGCATATTCACAGCTTATGATGTGTAAACTAAGGAGAAGGTATTTCAACAAATTAGAAGCAATGAAAGCTAGACACCATATGAAAGATGCAAATAATATCACTCTACCAAGTTAAAATTGTCTCGTCATAAGTGCCATTTCAACAAATTAGTAGTACAAGCTAGAAAAGAATGTGAGATGTAACCTATATCACACTCCGAAGTCAAACGTATCTTATGATAAGTGATTGTTGCAGGTTACACAACAGTAGTAATTTGATGTAAGAACATGGTGTGATAGACAGATATTGTATGTTCTAGAAACAGGAACACGTGTCTTTTTCAAGTATAATGTGTAAAGTAAGCAGATGGAATTCAACAAAATTAGAAGCAATAAAAGCTAGACATCACACATAACATGCAACCACATATAACAGTGCCAAGTTAGAGGGAGCACCAGTGATGCTGCACTAGGGGAGACGTGCTCATCATAAACACAGCTTTGTTGAGTGTCTATGCATGTGTTGTCTTGGAAATCATCTTGGGGGTGTGGAGGAGTAGAAACTGTAGAGGCCCTCCGTTTGGAAGGAGCACCTTTATCCGCTTCCTTGCTAACTTCCTTCCGCTTTATTGATTTTGAATTGTCAAGTAAAACCGACAAGAAAAAGCAATAAAATTCTCTCTTCAGAACTCATTCATGCATGATACTGACAATCACTACTTTGATGTAAGGCAAACACATGATACCAGGATGGAATATGTACGAAAAATAGGACGGCATGGCATGTTCACAA
Source organism: Triticum dicoccoides (assembly GCF_002162155.2). Classification (NCBI taxonomy): domain Eukaryota; kingdom Viridiplantae; phylum Streptophyta; class Magnoliopsida; order Poales; family Poaceae; genus Triticum; species Triticum dicoccoides. Next base: position 649,180,627 of record NC_041381.1, on the reverse strand, counting down.
CTGTTTGTGTAAACTAAGCAGAAACCATTCCAGCAAATAAGAAGCAATGCAAGCTAGACACCACATGAAAGATGCAACCAATATGACTGCCAAGTTAAAAGCGTCCCATCATAAATGGAATTTCAACAAATTAGAAGCAGCGCATGCTATAAATCATATGAAAGATGCAACTAATATCGCACTGCATATACTAAAGGTGTCTCGTCATATTGATTGATGTGGGATACAAAAAAAACAATAGTTTTATGTAAGGACATGCTTAATAGACAGATGTACTATGTACTAAATACAGGAAGGCATGTCACATTAACAGGTATAATGTCACATTTACAGGAGTATAAGCTAAGCAGACTAGCACATGCAGTTTAACCAGATTGGAAGAATTACAATCTAGACACCATATGAACATGCAACCACATATCACACTGCCAAGTTAGAGCAAGCACCTACAATGCTAGTGTAGGGGAAATATTGTAATCAACTACAGAGCTATGTTCACTATCTTCATCTAGCATTTCTGTTTCTTGAGAATCATGTCGGGAGGCTGACGCTGCATTCTTTAAATAAGGAGTAGTCCCCTTGCCTGCCTGCCTCGTCATAAGTGATTGATGAGGGATCCACAAGAACATTAGTTTGATGTAAGAACATGGTTACTACACAGATGTACTATTATGTACCAAAAATAGAAAGGCATGTCATATTCAAAGGTATAATGTGTAAGCTAAGCAGATGCAATTTAACCAAATTAGAAGCAATACAAGCTAGACATCCAGCTGGAGTGGTGAACATGATCATCTAGGACCTGAGAGCCTAGTGGGAGGTGGGCTGCTTCGCCACCATCGCGGCTTTTTAGTTGGCTTCCAGGTGATGCCTGTCTTTGCTGGGCTTGTCACTGGCTCGGCCAGTACCCTGACTAGCTATTTGTCTTCTGGTGCTCACGGGATGGTGGTTCATGTAAAAAATATCTTTCCTTATCTTAATAAAGACCGACTTTGGCCTTTAGAATACAATCTAGACACCAACATGCAACCACATATGACACCGCGAAGTTAAAGCAAGCACCTGTGATGGTGGTTCATTGTGAGCGAGGTCATCAACTACAGAGCTACGTTTACCGTCTCCATCTGCTGACACTGCACCCTTTATAGCGTTGTAACGTGTCTTGCCTACCCGTATACCAAGCTGGAGCGACTTCTCTCTTTTCTTTGCTGCTTCTCTTTCGGCAGGAGAGTCTGAAATACCCTTGCATAAAAACACAATGGTGAGAGTATGGGTGAAGTGTGTGCAGAACTAGTGCGCTGTAAAAGTAGCAGATGGCAGGTGGCTTAAAAATAAATGACAAGAGACATATGATAGCTCTACAACATTGCATGGCAAACAAAATTAGATTCTACTCTGTATGATTTTGTAATATATGAGCACAGGAAATGCAGGTACTCCTCCAGCACACCACCACATGTGGTCATATCTAAGATAACAGTCGACTGAAAATAAATAGGTCAGTCGATTTTTTTAATGAACCGTCCGATCTATAAGGAACGGGTGGATGGCCTTCGTCTACCTCCTGCCAGTCACTGTTGACGATCTTTCATGAACCGCCAGCGACCACCGGCCCAGACCCGTGCCTCCGCCGCCCCGCCCTCCCATCGACCTCACACCACCGTCGTGCTTGGCAGCGCCCCCAAGCCATCCCTTTAATCCCGGCCGACCTCCAGATCGGGCGCCAATAGCTCTAGGCTGTAGATGCCCCTAAGATAAACACCAAGGCGTTGCTTCCCCGTCGTAATAGTCGTACTAGCGCCTGTTACGCCGGGAAATGCTTCCGTTAATTGGGAATCAACTGGCCAGAAATTGAAATTCAAGGGGGCGACGGACCCCTAGCTAAGGTGAAATAGTATATGAGGAGAAACCTTGTGCATCACGAGTTACTAGGAACATCTAGTATAAAGAAGAAGTGGCCAACTAGTGTCTTCTGTGGGATGAATACCGTGCAAGCAGAGACGTAAGATTTGCATGAATAAGGGAAGAGGAGTACCTTCTTCGGTTGCCGGTGTGGTCACCTCCACATGTCGCGCCGATCTTCTTGTTTTTACCGGGGAAACCGATGTTCTGGAGGGTGCAGGCTTGGACGAACCCATGGAAAAATTGTTGATTGTGTTGCCGTGGCTGTATGTCGGCGGATGGGAAGCAGATCCGAGGCGGCGAAGGACGGTGTAGCAGGAAAAGCTCCAGTGCGGTGGAGGGTGGCAAAGTTGGAGCGGCAGCGGTGAGGCGCAGGACGGCGTGGTTGAACTGGCTCGGGTACGGACGGCTCGGCCTCAGCTTCAACTACTAGTCGTGCAGGGCGTTGCGGTTGAGGTTGCAGTGGACGACGACATCAGGGTATCAGCTCCGGCGTGATGGAGGAGGGCGGCGGTTGATGGGTAGGATGGAGTGACGGACGGAGGACATCGGGGTTTCGCGGCTGGTGGAGAGGTAGTTTTGGCGCCCATGGAGTACAAATGGGGAATCGGACGGGTGCGGGGGAACCATGTTTCGGTCTGGGACGCGCTTGTTTTTGGCTTTTTTGAACAGAAGATGGGACGCGCTTGTTTGAAATTTGGGGAAAGTACAAACTTTGCCCCCCCCCCTCTTAAATTTCGGACCTACTGTGGGTTGGGGGTAGGATGGTAATCCCAGGTGTCCCAAATAGTGGGAGGGAGTGATTTCGTCCGTGCGCATGTGTGCTTAGGCGGCCATTGTGTATGAATGTTTTTCGAAGGCGGTTGTGTGGTGTCTAGATGAAGCTACAAACCTACCCCGGTTTAGACCTTTGGACGTCGGGCCGGTAGGTTTCACAAGTCGGAGTTATTAGAAAAGTAATTTCCTTGTACTACCAAACATTGGTCTCACGCGGTTTCGGGCGAGTAGAGGCTCTTTTGGTGCTCCGTTCGAAATTTTGAAACACAAGCATTCACGTTTAGAGTACTCTTGAACTATGAGGATTGACCTAAATAGACAACATTATATTTGACCTTGTATGTTTGAAAACCTCATTAAATTATCCGCTTCCTTTTGAATTTTGACACTTGAAAATCCTATAACTACGATTATTTTGGAATGGAGGAGCTAAATTTGAATCTATTTTGTACACGACTACATATGCTATTATGTACAAAATCAGAGCAAAGATTGGTACCCCCATAGTTTAGGTATGGTTTACAAATGCCATGATATCAAATTCAAATAATTGAATGGACTTCGTGTTGAATTCGATTTTTTTAAACCACCTTAGGTTGAATTCAAATGTATACTAGTTCATAGGTAGCTATTTATAAATGTCCATTGTGTAACTTTCGTATGTATAATGTGCTTTACACACACAACATGAACTATACTCACGTTTATATTCGATTGCTAAAGCGATGCATTGTCTGGAGTTCAAAATACTAACTATGTGGATCAATTGTGTCGAATAATAACATAGACATGCTCAAATTCGATAGAATCTAGATGTCTGATGGATCAATGACCGCTCCTTACGCGAATTGCAAATATCATGATCCCATCCTAATATTTGGATACAATTTATATCTTTAATCAATGTGCATAGCAGTCTTTTACGTGTAGTTTCACTCTCCATCGGTGGTCTCTCACACATGCTCACACACTCTCTCCCGAGGTGTCTTTCTCGCACACATTCTCTAGATATAACCCTCCCTCCCTCTCGTAACCATTTACAACTGTTTTCACTAACCTTTATCACAAGCACTCTTTCTCTCGCAAACATGCACACGCACAATCCTAATCGACCCTTTCTATATACATGGACCTGCATACGTGTCTCATGTACACACATTATCTTTACGCCTGTCTCTCATGCATTATCTCACACCTCTCTTCCTAATCGACGAGTATGATTCTAGCAGAGCATTCTGTTGGATGCCCCTTAAAGTTAGGTTGGATGAATAGTAATATCAGAGATAGAGGGGTTACCTTAGTCCGAGAACCTAGGGTTACAAATCCTAGCCGGCTTTGTCAGTGGACACAGAGTACTTCACAATTCTTCTATCTTTGTCTTGTACGACTAGTCATCCACGGGTGTTCCTAAATGTGTCATGGGCCGACCAATGTGGCGTAGGACGGAACCGAACAAAGGGCCTCACCTCGACCCACCGGACCTCACCGGTGACACACCCTCTGCCCCCATGTCTCATTATCTTCTCACACCCACACATACCAACACAAACACCACACACACAGAATAATTCTCCTGGTGCCTCTATTCCCTCCTCCCTTAAATATACACACTCAAGGGAATGGAATCTCTTGTCGTGACGTCATATTCGTCTCTCTCTCTAGACCACCCTCATTTCTCGTGCTATCTCCCCCCCCCCCATCGGCCCCTCTATCCATGCCTCTCTCGAATACGTATACACCCACATACCTCTCTAGGCCCCGCCAAATGCATCAACTACACATTCACACATGTTACATCACGTACCCCATTGATCTAAAAAGCCCTCTCTTCACGTTTATTTCGCATACAACATTCCTTTTGAATAAAGTGTGGCCAAAAAATTATTTTATAGTTTCTACATATATACAACATTACAAAGTTATATGGAGGAGTACGAACGCTAATTTGCATTGCATTGTGCCCACAATGATATTTATTCCGCACTGTGAATTTGTATATTTTATACTATATACAAAGTTAGTCATAATAAAGAGAAACGAAGAGCATCTCTCTCTCCATCGCATACCCCCCCCCCCTGTACGGCCCTTTCACATATGCACACAAAACTATCTCCATGTCCTCTAAAAGTAAGCCCCCAGAAAATTCACGGGTGTTTCATCTTTCTCTCATGATATATGCAATGACGATCATTGTATTTGAAGTGAAAGCACGATACATACATTGGACTTCATAATCCACTCATTACGATCACCGTTTATGTTTAGTGGTTATTATACAGTCATGGGCTCACCGTACAACTTTGTATTTGCTCATGACATGACTAGTTGACCAGTTGAACGCTCCACGTGGCACCTGATCTAGTGTTGCATCACGTCATCTCACTAACAACGTGCCCACCTGTCGACTTGTATCTACTCTACATCTACACTATTATAAAATACTTAAAATACACTCTTATAAAAAACAGAGTTGGTGATGATGGTGTGCCTGCCATCCTGCAATATAGGCCGTCCGATTTATATCTGATGGATAGGAAAGAAACTATGGCAGTTTTGCAAAAAGGTACCCACACACCTCCCATTTGCAAATAAGGCCTTCCCTCGTTCATCCTTTTCTCTCACAGGATAAACAAGTCATACAAATGCATCTTGATGTTACGTGCAACGCACGGGCATCTTGCTAGTAAGAATGAAAACAAACGACAAAAAAATATTTTGACGGTGGTGCGAAGTCATGATCGCGGGCACAGCGGACAAGGTGGCCTTGTATTGGTATGCTGAGCCGTCTGTTTTAACACACAGGAGCTGGTGTGGTGATTATACACACACGCATGCATGCACACGAACTCCATCCACGCAACACTCACACAAACACATGCACCCACGCACGCACGCAACACTCACACGTACACACACAGCCACGCACGCACGCAACACTCACACACACACACGCACGCATGCATGCACACACCAGTACACCACACGACCAACACACACTCTCACGCTCAAGTGCTCAACCTACACGTGCATGCGCACACATCAGGCCCTGACAGACACATACACAACCAGGTGATTCCCGCGCACGGGTTGGAGCCTTGTCGTGCCTACGCAAATTTGTGTTTATCTGACCTTTTCCCTATGTGAACTGACAGGTGGGACCCACAAGGAACATGGTCAATTTAACTAGTCAACATGGCACCACGCAGACTATTTGGCCGGTCAATAGAGTGCAATCCGATGCTGAATTGTGAGCAAGTGACCGGATAATCACCGCAAAACGTATATAGTGACCGTAATCAGCTTATTCTGAAGTTCGGTGACCGTACTACGCTTTTCTCTCTGTAGGCCCTCCAAAACTACATCTCTACACGTTCTCGCATGTTACATCTAACAACTATGCAATACAGCACTACTACTACACTCTAACACAATAAATCATATGTGTTTTTAGTTTTACTATATATCATATTGTTACTTATAATTATTCAGTTTGCATACATTAAAATTGCCTTTGAAATGTATGGCCAGTATCATCTACCGCGCGGGAAAAATCCCGCCCTTTCCTGTTTAATCGGGTTTGTATCGATGGATCATGCGAAACAGCAAAACTAGAGTACTATACAGTACAAGTGACAGTTCACTGGGTCGTCGTGTCGTCTACTCCTCCGTCGTAAGAGTGGAGCGCTCGCTTTCATAAATATTCTAGTCCCTTTCGCCGACATGTGGGACATCAAGCTACCGGGTCCACGTGCCATACCGGAATACAGTGCAGAGCAGCCGGGGTGAAGCACCCCAGTCATGGTGTCGGCATAGTAATGAGCAATGAGGTGTCAAATCACAAAGCTGCACCTTTCCCGCAGTTAAGTTGGAGGGACGAAGTAATAATGATAAAAAAAAGAAGTTTGAGGAACGAAGCAACCATCATTTCACTCGTTGCTGAATCCGCTTCTCCCTCATCTTCTTCAACTTAACCACGTGTTGCTTCTACCGTTGTTCTGCCTCATGTGGGACGCGGATCAGTTTGGTCGCTTCTCCCTCATCTTCTTCAACTTAACCATGTGTTGCTTCTGCCGTTGTTCTGCCTCATGTGGGACGCCGATCAGCTTGGTAAAGCACTGACACGTGGGACCGCATGTTAGCAAACCGCCAGGATAATGTCCTCCGAAAATAAGAAACCTCCCCCGCCATCCGCGCGGCAAAATCACCTCCTTTTTACTAATCTTTGATTCTATAATTTTTTAGATCAATATAATTGAGATTTGTATAGATAGCACACAGGAGCAAAACCAAGTGGTACGGTTAAGGGCATCCACAATGTGTAGCCAAATGTGAAAATAGCTTTTGGCATCATGGGAACCATTGTGGACGGCGTTGCCAAAGCCAAAAAGATGGAACCAAAGCTCCCTAATTGATTGATTGAAGGAATAGAAAAATGCAACATCTCTCCTCTTTCTCCCATGCTTGGACGCATGTAGGAGTAGTATTGTATAGAGCATAGAGTCTACTCCCCTGTCCCTTCTATCATAAATCACAAAGCAGTGAGGCGTCAAATCACAAATCACGGACGAAGCAACTATCATTTCACTCTTCGCTGACTCCGCTTCTCCATCGTCTTCTTCGAGAAACCATCTCACCGCACTAGTACTCCTAGTAGTAGTACTAGTAAAGGACTTCCTGGATGCAAATAAGGCGGTTGTCTCGGCTTGCAAGCGGCACTTGCGAACGACTTACCGTCGTCTCCCTCAATGGTGTTCTCCATCGAACGCACTTCGCCAAACCACAAAAAAAAGTCGTCGACGTCACCGCAATGGTCAAGGAATTCAAATATAGTTACTACCTCCATTTTTTTGTACACAAGGACAGTATATCAAAACTACAATTTTCAAAGGGCCACTAACACTAATCGAGGGAAAATTGATGGGGATAGCAACCAAGGACATTAATATCCCCTGCATGCATGCGGAAGTGAGAAGGTTCGTTTGCATGGCGCTGCATTAATCAAGCAATGAGGAGGGAGATGGTTAGCTCTTTGGTCTTTCGTGAAAAAAATACGCATTAATTGACACGTGAAACGAGGATTTGTATCGAAGGAAAACCCCGCCTTTCTTTTCTAACACTAGTACTCCTAGTACGTACTACCTTCGTCCTGGTTTATAGGTCCCTTTTATAGTTTGTGCCAAATTTTGACTAAAGATTTAACTAACAAAAAGTTAATGCATGTCAAGAAAAATTATCTCATTGGATTCGTATTTGAACATAGTTTTGAAAAATATAATGTTTGGTGACATGCCTGAACATTTTCTTAGTTTAATCTATGGTCAAAATTTGGCACGAAATACAATTGGGACCAATAAACCCGGACAGAGGTAGTACGTACTTATCCTGTTTGGGTCTAGGCCTTGCATTGCCAAACTTCGCCACACATTTTTGCCAAGCTTGCCTAAAGTTTTCAAAATGAGAAGGAGGTACACTTGCGCACGGCTATCGCGGTCGCACCGCACCCTCACACGGTCGCTCCTGCATGCCGCGGTCGCACCGCACCCTCACACTTCGCTCCTGCACACCGCAAATCCAACCAAGGGAACGCACCCTCACTGACACGTGTTGTCGCATGTGAACAAACCAAACTCAACCATCCTATCGCTGACACATAATTTTCGTTCATAGAGTATGTTTATCCAACCGGAGTATCTGTACGGCCCGTGCGGTGGTCTGTTGGGGAAGAAGAAGAGGTGAGGAAGAAGGAAAGAAGGGTTAGGAGACGTAGGATATTCATCCAACTGCCTGAATGGTAGACTCAGGCGACTTGCATAACAAATAGTATGTTTTTACACAGCAAAAGATCCATAATAATAAAAACAACAACATAAAGAAAAACTATCATTGCTCGCAGAAAGAGACGGCCTCGTCGTCTTTGGCTGCCGGTGCGAACCAGCCGTCGCTGCCGACGTGTGTCTCTGCACCATGGTTGTCCTCGGCCTCCAGCTACTCGTGCAAGCGGAGCGTGCGGGCGCTCTGCACGGACAAGAGAACATCCCGGTTCAAGTCGAGGACATCCGGTTCCGCCTACAGGAGGGCCTCGATGGCAGCGGCATCCGCGCGCTCCACGTCAATTCGAGCCTCCGCCGCCCGGTTCAAGTCCAGGACTTCCGGTTCCGCCTGCAGGAGGGCGTCGATGAGAGTGGCATCCGCGCGCTCCATGTCGAGTCGAGCCTCTGCCGCCTGGTTCAAGTCCAGGACTTCCGGTTCCGCCTGCAGGAGGGCGTCGATGAGAGCGGCATCCGCGCCCTCTGCGTCGAGTCGAGCCTCTGCCGCCCGGTTCATGTCCAGGACGTCCGGTTCCGCCTGCAGGAGGGCCTCGATGGCAGCGGCATCCGCGCGCTCCGCCTCAAGTTGAGCCTCTGCCGCCCGATTCACATCCACGACATCCGGTTCCGCCTACAGGAGAGCCTCGATGGCAGCGGCATGCGCGCGCTCTGCGTCGAGTTGAGCCTCTGCCTCCCGGTCCTCCTTTAGTATCGCCATGTTGAACCGCTGGTCCGCCTACACCATGGAGGACTCGGACTCCGGCACGAAGTCGACGTCCATCGTCTCATACATATCGGGGGCCTTCTGCGCTGCGACCTCCGCAGTGAACATTGGATCGGCTTCCTCCTCCTCATAGCTTGGCTCCAGAGAACTCGGGGATTGGCCCGCCGCAAAGCGAGCTTGGGAATGGAGGTCTGTGGTGCCGACCGCCGCCGCGATTTCTGCGCGGTGCTCCAGCGTCAGCATCTTGTAGTAAGTGATCTTGCGGTGCACCATGGTTTTCCGCAAACTAGGGGACACTTGATGCGGGCTAGGGGATCGAAAGGTGGGGGAATGGGCTGGAGATTTGGTGTGGTTTTAGGGCAGTGGCTGGCGTAGGCCGAGCAGCGAAGGTTCTGGTATGAATAGTGGTTCCGGTGACGACCGGTCATTCGGTTTTGACTGTACATCGCTCTTGTCGCGTTCGTGTTGCAGCCCGGCACGCTGGACCCTCCACGTCGCTCACCGAATGGAACGCGCTTCGTCTTGCGTTTTCGCTCGCTTGTGGGACCGCAGTTGAGAGCAAACCGACGTCCCTCCCCCTCCCCCGCCCGCGTCATTTATTATACCACTACTCCCTCTGTTTTATGCGGAGTAAATAAAAATAGAGGGATTATACTACGGATGAGGATCCCCTGACGTGGCCGAACCCATTGAGTAACTGACATGCGGGGCCTAGCATGCATGGGGTCTGCCAGTAAGTGACCGAAAGGGAGGGTAAGGCAGGGATACCTACGTCAGAGGATCCACTTCCACTATACTACTTTGACCAAATGTTAGAGTAATAATATATGACATGCAACTTACACAAATGTTAGAGTAATAATATATGACATGCAACTTACACAAAGCATACAGGGTCTAATGCGTTTTTCGAGGCTAACTTTGACCAAATGTTAGAGTAATAATATATGACATGCAACTTACACAAAGCATATGGTCAATTTCATATGTGAAAGGAGTTTCCAATGATATAATTTTCACATTATACATCTCATGTACTCCCTACGTCTAGGTGAGTAAGTCATCTTACGAAAACCAAATAATCCCAAAACACGTAGGCGCGGTGCATTAACTTCTACCTCATTTCTTGTTTCTTGACATATGAACCAATAAGAGATGAGGGTGCATGTGCATGCTTTTAATGACCTGAGACTATCAAACATGACATGCAGTGGTTAGTTCATTGCATGCAATACTATTAATTAGCAAATAAACATTAATGTCTCTCGTTTTCCCCTCCTCCTTGGTCACGGTGCACAGCCTAAGAGTACTCACCTATGTGAAAAGAGTACTATTAATCTTGTCAATAGTCAAATTGGAAACCATCTCGAGTACAAATCTAGGAGTACGTACGAATCTAACAATATTGATTGGGCGTTGTTGAATGTTGATACCTTTTTTATCATAGTAGAGATACTTTGACTACACATAAAACTTATATGTAAGGTAGAAAGGATAGGAGTGAGTATATTGTATGTTCAAAAACGAAACGAACATTGAATACCCTTTATATATGATTTGCGGATGCTATGATCACCGGTTCAAAATTTTGAATCCGCCTTAGGTATCAGGTGCCCCCACTCGTTCCCTCTCGATTTCATCTCGGGGTCCGGAGATCTATTGAAAGAGGACTAGGGTGGGTACATGCGAATGATACTCGGCGGAATGTTCAAATGAGGCATGCGGGAGGATGGACTCAACTGGAGGGCGACATGATCGATGGAGAAGAGGGTTGGAGAGGAATGAGAAATAATCAAACGCCACATGATTACACTTGAACGGCTCAAATAAGGCCCTGTTTGGTTCGTAAGTCCTAGGGCTTTTTTTAGTCCCAACTTATAAGTCTCAAATCCCTAAAAAGTCCCTACATGTTTGGTTCCTAGGACTTATAAGTCCCTATAAGACCATATTACAACTATAAGTCCCTCCTTAAGAGTCTTATTTCATAAGTCCCAAATGCCCACTTTAAGTCCCTATAAGTCCCTCCTGTTTGGTTTAGATGAGACTTATAGGGACTTTTTTAAGTCCCTAAGCCAATAAGTCCGTGGAAACAAACACCCTCTAAACAATAAGTTGTCTCGCTTGGCCTACATAGTCAAAGGCCTAATGTGCAACGCGGAGCACTCACGCTCGAATATGGCTGGGAAAACAGGGAAAGCGACATGTGGGGCACACCCGTCGGGACGATGTAGCGCAGACTAGTCCAATGGAGGAGCTGGCCCACGACCTCCTTGCCATCGACAACCGTTCATGTGGGTCTTTGGGGCCAACAACGGGGCACAGCTCCAGCATCGCCTCTGGACACGGCGACCGCGGTGAGCGACATGCTCATATCGTTGATAGACACGGTCGGTTCCAGTGTGCCGAGGGTGGCGTTTATGCTGTGGCACGACCAACGGTGTGTTTGGTTTGTCCCGAAGGCTGCCCCATCAAAGCATTGGGTAGCCAAAATTTTGGTTGAGGTATTGGTTGCCCATGATTTGGCCGATATTGGCAAGAAAAATGAACTAGAGTTGGCTAGAGTTCATTGGCATGCCAAAGAAATGGCAACCATCCAAACAAAGACCAATCTTTGGGTCATGAACAAATTTTTGGTAAGGTGCACTTTGGCCACAATCCAAACACACCCCAACACCCGGCTCGTCGCGGATGCACGGGGCGCCGCGACGCATCCGCGGAGTGGTGTAGCGCGGCCAACTGCATCCTTTGGACCTGAGACCATGCCGGGTCGTCTTGCTTTTTCAATGACATGTGGGGATCGCATTTGAGCAAAGGGCATCTCCAACGTTGCCACGACCGCAGTTGACTACCCTGGCACACCAAAGCCCTCGTCCCTCGCGCCGTCGCGCGGTGCATTCCCAGCCGGCGCCAGCTACCCGCATTCATGCCGTCCATTCGTATGTCGTCGTTAAGAGGCTTGGTGCCCGAGGAACCAACTCCGACGACTTAATGATGCACCCGGACGCTTGGCCTCACCGGAATGCGCTACTTAAAGCGGCAACGCCCAGCTAACCTCCACACCATAGCGCATCGTCCTCCTACCTGACACCACATCCGCCATGATTGCAAGTGTGAACGCTCTGAGGGAGAGCTTGTCTTTGGGGATGAAGCTCGAGGTCGCCGCCCTCGCTCAAGTCGCCTCTCGCGACGCAATAGCGGCGTAGCCCGACGCGGACGCGACCGCACAAGCGGTGGCCACGCTGGCGGCCGACGACGGGAGCACCATCAGCCACACGTCCTACTTTCCGCCGTCCAACGTCCCGCACCGCTGAGGTCGGGGACTCCTCCGAGGATGAGTAGGGCATGGGAGGCGGCAGGGCATGGTGTGCCAACTGGCCGGTCTGTATCCCGTGTTCTACTCTTCCTCGCCGGAGACCACACCTTCACTTCACGGGTCTTGAACCCCGCCCCCGTACATAGAGATCGCAGATGGAGGATGTCGGTCGCCGCAGTAGAATAGGTTTAGGGTCGGGTTTCTTTTATTTTTCTGTCTTATAAAAGTTCGAAATGTAATGAAAATCTGCCGTGTTTGCATTAATCTCGGCCGGTGTATATGAACTTTCACAATAATATACATATTGTAGGAGTACTAGTGCACGGAGATCAAGATCTTGTGGGACAAAAGGATGAACGAGGGAAAGCCTTATCTACAAATGTGGAGAGGAGTGCGGGTAAATTGTCATAGTTTCCTTCGGACGGCCTATATTGCAGGATGACAGGCACACCATCATCACCAACTCTGCTTTTTATTGAACCGAGACAAATCTAAAAAAACCAACTAAGCCAACCTCCTAGCATATCGCGCGGGAAAAGACCCGGCCGCGCCGTTTTAGTCGGGATTACCGGATTACTAGTAGTAGTATCGATGGATCGCGCGAAGCAACATTTTGTTTTGAGGGGCCGAAGCACCTAGTTTAAATGGAAAAAAGGTGGTACACTCACAGCACTCCTGTCGCGGTCGCATTGCACCCCACACACGTTCGGTCCTGCACATGGCTCACGCAAACGGAACGTGCTTCGGCTTGCCTCTTCACTAACACGTGGGACTGCACTTGGAGAAACCGACCATGCGCCAAACTCCCCCCGCCCACCGCGCGAAAATCCTCCTCCTCCCCCGCCCCCCACACACAAAAATCCCCCCAAATTCGATTCAACCGCCCTTCGGCCAAATATTCCCCAAAGCCGCCCTCCCCGCCGCGCCGATACGTCGGCGCCGCGGTTCATCGAGGGGATGCACGGCGATCCTCTCGCTCCCACAGTACGCTCTCGTAGACTGCCATCCTCTAGTCGTGCCGCCACCTCTGGCTACGTTCTTGTGAAGGCGCACGGCGGTCAGCTCCGCCACCGCTGGCGACGTTCGTGTGGAGACGCACGGCGGTCAGCTTCTCTCACGATACGCGCATTCTAGACTGAGGCCCCGTTCATGTCGGTGTACCGCTGAATGTTAGCTGATAGACGCTGTTAATCTCACTGTTTGCCGAAGTAGTTTACTGTCAATATGCTCTGCTTAAGAAGCTTCCTTGCCCTATTCTGCACTCAATCTGCTTAGTTGAGATGGCATGCCAAGGCCGATTAGTTGCTAAAATATCCTGCCATATATTTATTGTGACGTAGATTGCCATGGTCTAGTAGCCAATCTGTTAGGTGAAATAGCTCTACACCGTTTTATACTCGATCTTTGTTGCTGCGATGGCCTTCAATAGTTCGATGGCTGTGTGCTCGGGCTCATTGACTGCTGAAACAGCCTGCCATAATTTAGCACTCAAATCTGTTTGCTGAATTAGCCTTACATACATTTCGTTACTTAGATCTGCTCGTCCAAATATCTTGCCATAGCTTTAGACATCGACCTAGGTATTTTTTCTGGACTTCATAAAAAAGCATATATGTTTTTTCTGTAATATCTAGTAGAAGAACTAATTTGTATGTCTAACAAATGGACAGGACTTGGATAACTTCTGCTCGAAGATTCTCCGCTGCATATGTCGAGGGAGTTGAAAACTTCATGAACTTTATCAGAGCTGAGTACGGTGGTTTGAAATCAGATATGCTCTGCCCATGTAGCAGTTGTATGAATTCAGTTACAAGACCCCAGTCAACTGTGCAAAATCATCTACACTTGTATGGGATGTCGGTCACATATACTAGGTGGGTTCATCATGGTGAAGCTGTGAACGTCAATGTTATTGACTATGTGGAAGCAGCAGATCACCATCTTGATCTGCCTGATGCTCAGGTAGAAGAGGAGGAGGAGGTGGTGGTGGCGGAGCCAGTGAGTTTGACCAACATTGAAACAATGCTACGAAATGCTCGTGCATTCCGTGAACTTTCACCTACAGAAGAAAAACGGTGGGCCTACATGTTGGAACAATGCAACATTGCTGTCACCCCAGGAAATAAGCTGTCAGTATTCTCAGCTATGGTCACCTTTCTTCAGGTGAAGACATCTGAGCGGATGACCAAATCATTCGATGCGATGTTGGCTGCTTTCCGCAAATCTTTCCCAGATGCGTCTGAGCTGCCACACACCTACAGTAAAATGAAGAATTTCCTTTGTGCAGTTGGAATTGGATATGATATGATCCATGTTTGTAAGAATAATTGTGTTCTGTTTTGGAAGGATTATGCCAACTTAAGTGAATGCCCGAAATGCAAATCATCAAGATGGAAAGATGGTGATGCTGTGAAGAGGGTTCCTCATAATGTTCTAAGACATTTTCCAATTACACCAAGATTGCAGAGGTTGTTTCATGATGCTGAAACAAGAGAGGATGTACTGTGGCATTCTAGGAACCAGGAGTACGGAGATCAGAATGTAATGAGCCATCCATCTCATGGTAGTGAGTGGAAAAGCTTCAATGATAAACACAAAGAGTTTGCTGCTGACCTGAGAAACATTAGACTTGGCTTAGCTTCAGATGGATTTAACCCATTTGGCCACCAGAGCGCCACATATAGCATGTGGCCAGTGCTTGTTATCCCTTACAACATGCCTCCAAATGTCTACACCAAAGAATCAAACTACATGATACCCTTGCTCATCCCAGGTCCAAAAAGTCCTGGAAAGGATTTTGATTTGTTCATGGAGCCTCTTGTGGAGGAACTTCAACAGCTATGGAAGGGTGTTCTCACTCGAGACCTATATAGCAGCCCACCAGCTGATTTCTTTCTACATGCTGTTGTAATTTGGTGCATCCATGATTATCCGGCTTTGGGCACTATGTCAGGGCGAACGACACATGGTTACAATGCATGTGTTCGCTGTGACAGGAATCCGATGTCATACGCAATACTTAGCAAGATCTGTTACATTGGACACCGCCGTTTTCTTTCCAAGGACAAGCCGCATCCTAGAAAATACCGAAGACATGTGTTCAATGCAAAGCATGAAAACCGTGATGCGCCAAAGAGGCTCACCGCCGATGAGTTGCAAGTGGAATTAGAGAAGGTCAGGCATATTACACCAGGAAACCATCCTGGTAATGGTAGCGGGAAAAGGAAGCGTGGCACGGTAGAAGAGAGATTATTGTTTACCCGCAGGTCAAGTTTGTGGGACTTGTAGTATTGGAAAGATTTGGATCTGCGGCATAATCTTGATGTGATGCACATCGAGAAAAATATATGTGACAGCATTATCGGCACACTTCTTAACATTGAAGGCAAGACGAAAGATACCTTAAAATCTAGGATTGATTTGACACACCTGGGTATCAGAAAGGATTTGCAGGTGCAAGATGAAGGTAAACCACGGGATATGGCACTAGCTGTGTACGTCTTGGACAAGGTAAAAAGAAAAGAATTATGCGAGGTCCTGTCACGTGTGAGATTCCCACATGGATTTGCTTCCAACCCTGAAAGGAGAGTCAGTGGAGATGGAAACAAGGTACAAGGGTTGAAAACTCATGACTGCCACGTCCTACTTCAAAGGGTTTTACCTGTTATCCTTAGAGGATTGGGCCGCCCTGACTTATACAGAGAAGTTGCAGAGTTGGGACAATTCTTCAGGGAACTCTGCAGTAGAAATATCAGGATAGATGCTTTGGAGCGTCTTAGAGACAAGATACCAACTATCCTATGCGACCTTGAGAAGATATATCCTCCAGCCTTCTTTGATGTGATGGTGCATTTGGCTGTTCATCTACCTGATGAGGCACTACTTAGAGGTCTAATACAGTATGGCTGGATGTACCCTATTGAAAGGCGGCTAGGCACTTTCAAGGGCTATGTCAAGAACAGAGCTAGACCCGAGGGTTCCATTGCAGAGGCCTACATTGCTACAGAAGCGTTGACATTCTGCTCAAAATACATTGAAACAGCTTATCAGCTTAGCAAAGAGGTGGGTGAAGACAATCCCGGGCTCAATGTTTTCGATTATTCTGTTCGAGTTACAGGGAAGAGTCGACAAGAGCACAAACCTAAAGATTTGGACAAAATGGTTTGGTATGTGTTGAATAACTGTCCTGAGATACTACCTTATATCAAGTAAGTGCAGTACTGCAGCTTATACATCATAATCTACTAAACTTGCAGCACATTCTTATATATTTAGATGTTTGACGCGATCACTATGTTGTGCAACATGTACAAAGAGGAGTTACTGCCGCAAAATCCAAGAAACATTGACAAATTGGTTAAGGCAGGATTTGCGAAATGGTTCAAGAACCATGTAAGCTTTTGAAGTGCACTGTCAGTTTTTTTAATATATTGAGTACATAAGATGATTAGCTTGTCTATTTTCTAACCATAGGTTAAGAAGATGCGGGAGGATGGGCAGGCAGTTGATGATGCCCTTTACTCACTAGCAATGGGTCCTGATACTCGGGTAAGACATTATGAATCTTGCGTTGTTGGAGATGTGCGCTACAACACCCTTGCACGAGACGAAGGCAGGAAGACACAAAATAGTGCCATCATGAGCACGGATACGTATGACAAAGAGACAACAGAAATGTATGCTAACATAACAGACATTGTTTAGTTGTAGTATATCTCCAGTTTCGAGGATCATCGGTGTGTGGTTCTGTTGTGTTGTCGTTGGTATAACCTGTTTTCCAGGATCGCAAAACCCAGAGCTGATGATTATTTCAAATCCATCAATGTCAAGGCGGTGTACCAGACCAACGAGCCTTTTATTTTGGCAAATCAAGCAACACAGATATTTTTCTTGGAAGACACATTTGCACGTAGCGATGACTGGAGAGTATTGCAAAGGTTTGAGCAGAGGAATTCTTTTAATGAAGTTGCACAACAAGATGATGCTTACACTGCTCCTGATGTACAAGATAACACAGATGTTCCTAATATCTTTGAGAACCATCACGTCAATGACGCCGGCGAAAAGATTGCCTGTCGTGCTATGGACATACAAGAGTTGATCAAGAAGAAGCCAATGTTCGAGGACGTTGAGGACAAAGAAGAAGATGACACCGTGGGGAATTACGATTCAGACTGATACACATGGCGAAGATGTTGACGCTGCTGCTGCGGATGATGATTACATTGCTTTTGTCGTATTTGCCTGTCAGAAGACGTTTTTTTATCTACTATGTGAAATTGTGTTTGCTATGACAACTGAAACCTGATGAACATGTTGTTTAATATTTTGCTGTGAGAACATCACTTGTTATGTATGCTGATTTATGTTTGGTGATTGTATGACAACTAAAACATGAAGACATTGTTGTTTAGTTGTACTCATATTTGGCTGTGAAACTTGAATTTGATAACATAGTTTGTTGTTGGACTGCAATTTGCTCGACGTCTTCGAATGAGAACAAAGCTGACCCGACAGGGCCACTGCTATCTATTTATTTATATGAGCAAAAGGGGATACCCCCTTATTTCTATTAATAGAAATCATTAGATGTTCACAACACTACGCTCAGCCTGCTACACAGGTTTCATTCATTACTAGTTTCAGCAAAGTGCTCATGTCGTAGCCACTGAATACATCACGAGTGCTACATACACTGCAAATAAAGAGACAATCATCCTACAGAGCACATCGATTTTGCCCATTATCTTCACAAGCTCTTTCATCTCCTCATTGCTGTCAAGGTCGTTCAGCAGCTGTTGCTTGGCCATGATCAGAGGAACTGCGTCTTTAACCTTCTACTCTGCATCTTCCTCTTCTGTCGTTCCTTCAGTTACTTGTCCAACACCCAACCTGCTGGTATTGGGATTCCTCGGCTAACCAAATAATTAGCATAGTTGCATTCCCCCACATCAGCAACTTCCCAGAAATACAAATCACACAAATCTTCCCTTTTCTGCATGAATCAAATTGGAAGATCATCAACCAAAATATTAGAAAATCAGCAACTGAAAGCAGCAGAACAACACTTAAACATATTATTACCCCATGATTCGGGCATTTGTAGAAGACTCGGCCAGTGTTGCGGATTGTGGTTGAGATGCGACGGATGACTCTGCGTGATTTGTAGCAGTGGCACCACACCAACGGCAGCGGGTTGCGATGAGCAATCGGCTGCGGTGCGCGTGCCAGCGAGGGTGTGATGAGACCCACAAGCGATGGTACGGGTGGCAACTTGGCGCATATCTGGTTGTTGCCTGCTGAAGAGCAGGTGGACGAGCAGCCAGCGGACATGGTTGCTGCGGCCAGAGCTTCTGATGCTAGGCAGAGTAAGTAGAGAAGAGGAGAAGCGAATGTTGGATATATCAGTTTCATTACTTGCAGAGTAGCATAGCACCATATATAGCCATAGTCTAGGTTTGGATTTGAACCAGCTACAGGAGCACGTCTTTCTTTTTTCTAAAACTCGGCAACGTCTCTTTACTGGTACACTAACTTGTTCTGTACGCCTTCCCAAGTCTTTAATTTTCTTTCCCTTTTTTTGCGAGGAAGGAAGGAGGACAAAATTGAGAGTTCCTCGGACTCGAACCCAAGACCTCTCGGTTGAAAACCAAGGGTGCTAGTCACTTATGTGGCGAACGTTCCCTGTGAGGAGGACGGCAGATGAGCGCATTTTCCTCGCGGTTTTCTTCCTATATGTAAAAAAGTATGCTACTTGGTGTCCGCTTAGTCAAAAAACGATTGTGCCGACCTTGACCA
Organism: Triticum dicoccoides; assembly: GCF_002162155.2. Classification (NCBI taxonomy): domain Eukaryota; kingdom Viridiplantae; phylum Streptophyta; class Magnoliopsida; order Poales; family Poaceae; genus Triticum; species Triticum dicoccoides. The sequence continues at coordinate 649,161,306 of NC_041381.1, read as the reverse complement.
TTCGATTGGCATTCAATGTCTGTCGCGTTTCTTCAGTATCTTCTTCCTCGAGTCGTCAAAGCCAAACCAGCACCGGCGGGACCGCCTGCTCCCGCCTCCCACAGCTGGTTGTGATCTTCACCGGCTCCTGTTCGTTCCCGTACGAGGCCTCACCATCGTCCTTCGCGCTTGCCGCGGCGCCGCCCTCCGTTGTTGTCAACATGGTCAACAACTGAGAGGGAAAAGGAGATGATTGTACATGGTGAGGACGATAGTAGGGACCCAGCAGCGCGCATAGTAATTTTGTTTTTTCGGGATGGAGAAGGGTATCAACTGGGTTGTGCGGGACCCGTGGCCCGTCTAGCCTAGGATTTTATTCCATATGTTTAGCACATGACCAGCCCAGTTTGTGTTTTTCCTTTCTGAAAAATGGCTAGCCAGCTATTTTGTTTTTTTGCAGAATAACCAACATAGGCCTACTTGCTTTTCTACGCCTTGCTGGGCCGGAAATCTTTCAAGACGAGGAGGGATGCATTTTGCCTAGAAAATGGGCTATAAGTAATAAGAAATGGGCTATAAGTAATAAGAAATGGGTTATAAGTAATAATAAATGGGCTATAAGTAATAATAAATGGGTTGTAAAATGAAAAAAATACAGCAAACAGGCAATTAGTTCCCAAATACTGTTTTCTTTCGGATTTTGATATTTTAAATTTCATTGTTTTTGTGCAGGTAAAATTTGATTGAATTTAAATTAAGGTATATTTAGATTTAAAATTAATTTGAATCCGGCTAGAATTTCGGGCTGTATGCTGTTTGGGACAGATTTGGAGGCTGACTTGTGGGTCTACTAGGTTGACGTGTACTTTGGCTTTGTCAACTTAGTCCACAAACGATTCTAGCAGCAGTGACCATTGGATGTTAATCCAACGGCCGTGATGCTTCTTCAATATCTGATCTTCTTGCTCCAGCCGCCCAAACCAGCTCCGATGGCACTGCCTGCTCCCGCCTCCCGTGGCCGGCTGTGCTGCCACACAGGCCGCACCACCCCACCCTACTTCATTGCTAGCCAGGCCATTCCTCTACTCACCCACACCTCCTGTTATTTTCCGGCGACGGCAGCCGGACCAGTAAACCCTCGTACTCCCCACCGCGTGGGCCACCATTGCCGAGTCTTCCCTGGCTCCATGTCATTCCCTTCCTAGGCCTCGCTGTCGTCCACCGCCATGGTGCTCTCGGCGCGGCCTGGTCAACGTGGTCAATGAACGACATCCATTGGTTGTGGACTCTACGCGCAAAATAATGATTCCTCCACTTGACAGCTGGGACCCACCGGAAGGGCCTCTGTATTTCGCGAAAAAAACGTTCCCCCCACTGACATGTCGGACCCACCAGCTATATCTTCGCATGCAAGGAAGTGCCTCCTTATTACGCACAAAAAAATGAATACCCACCCTGCTAGATGGGACCCACCATAGTGGGAGGATGACTTGTGGGCCAACTAAGTTGACGGGGACGGAGGGCTTTGTCAACTTAGTCAATATGAATGATTCTAGCTCCAGTGACCGTACGATGTCCATCCAACGGCCATAGTGCTTCTTCAACCTTTGGTCTTCTTGCTCCAGCCGCCCAAAGCAGTGCCGGTCGTGCCGCGTGCTCCTGCCTCTCGTGGCCGGCTGTGATGCCGCGGAGGCCTCACCGCCCCCTACTACTCCCACCGCTGGCCCACGGTATTCCTCTACTCACCCACACCCCCTGTTATTCTGCAGCGACGGCAGCCTCACGCCACAGCCAAACCAGTGAACCCTCGTACTCCTCTCTGTGCGGGCTACCACTGCTGCGTCTTCCCCGGCTCCGTGTTGTCCCCTTCCTAGGCCTCGCCATGGTCCAGACCACCGCCCTGGTGCTCTCGGCGCGGCGTGGTCAATGTGGTCAACGACCGACTTCCATCAGAAGAGTACTGTACGTGGAGAGGCCGACAGCTGGGTCCAGACGGCCGCAAGGAAGTGCCTCCTTATTATGCGCAAAATAATTATTCCTCCACCTGACAGCAGGGACCCACCGGACGGGCCAGCATATTTCACGAAAAAAATGTTTCCCCCCTGACTGCTGGGACCCACCGGACGGGCCAGCGTATTTCACGAAAAAAACGTTCCCCGCGCTGTCAGCTCGGACCCACCGAAAGTGCCTCCTTATTACGCACAAAAAATGAATACTCCCCTTGCTAGCTGGGACCCACCATGGTGGGAGGCTGACTTGTGGGCCTACTAAGTTGACTGGGACGGGGGCCTTTGTCAACTTTAGTCAATATGAACGATTCTAGCTCCAGTGACCGTACGATGTCCATCCAACGGCCGTAGTGCTTCTTCAACCTCTGGTCTTCTTGCTCCAGCCGCCCAAAGCAGCGCCGGTCGTGCCGCCTGCTCCTGCCTCCCGTGGTCGGCTGTGCTGCCGCGGAGGCCTCACCGCCCCCTACTATTCCCACCGCTGGCCAGGCCCTGCGACGACGGCAGCCTCACACGACAGTCAAACCAGTGAACCCTCGTACTCCTCTCCGGGCGGGCTTCCACTGTCACGTCTTCCCCGGCTCCCCGGCATCCCCTTTCTAGGCCTCGCCGTCGTCCACCGCCCTGGTGCTCTCGGCGCAGCATGGTCAACGTGGTCAAGGAACGACTTCCATCGGACGTGAACTGTACGTGGAGAGGCTGACAGCTGGGTCCACGGCCGCAGCAAGGAAGTGCCTCCTTATTACGCGGAAAATAATGATTCCTCCACCTGACAGCTGGGACCCACCGGACGGGCCACTATATTTCGTGAAAAAAACATTTCCTCCTGACTGCTGGGACCCACCAGCTACATCTTCGCACGCAAGGAAGTGCGTCCGGGCAAAAAACAAAACGATTCACCCCCCTGACCGCTGGGACCCACCAGCGACACCTTCGCACGCAAGGAAGTGCGTCCGGGCAAAAAAAAGATTCGCCCCCCTGACTGCTGGGACCCACCAGCTACATCTTCGCACGCAGGGAAGTGCATCCGGGCAAAACAAACCAAAACGATTCGCCCCCCTGACTGCTGGGACCCACCAGCTACATCTTCGCACGCAAGGAAGTGCCTGACAGTCGGGACCCACCTGGTCGAAGCGTACATAGTGTTGTCATTCTGGTCATGAACGTGTACGTACATATATACTGGTGGATGTAGAGGCACACACGTGTCGTAGTAGAGGCACGCATGTAGCATGTACACGTACGTACAGCAGCGAGGGTGCAAGAAAGAAAATACGGCCACGTACGTACATACGGGCAGGGTCTCTAACGCCTATCGCTCATACATACATGGCTGGCTCGGAACGGAGAAACAGCGTCGTCGTCGTGTTCATGGGGAGCCAACCGGCTGGGTCGGAACGGAATGCGTGGTCGTGTTCATCGGGAGGGCTTGGACGGAACAGGCGAACGAGGCCTGGCGTACCGCACAACGGAGGAAACGGCCTTGTGTTCGACCGGCCACGTTCGAAACGGGGTCCTGTTGATCGGGAGGGGCCTGGCGTACCGCAAAACGGAGGAAACGGACCTCCTACGGTCGAAACGGGGGTCCTGTTGATCGGGAGGGGTGTGGCGTACCGCAAAACGGACGAAATGGATTTGTGTTGGAGCGCTACGGTCAAAACGGAGGTCCT
>NC_041381.1:649150567-649156761 GCF_002162155.2 Triticum dicoccoides | reverse complement strand
TCGGCTTTAGTTAGCAGCAGTAGCGAAGGAATTGCTCCATCGTGTTCAGTTAACAGCCATCGATCGATCGCTCGGGTTCAGTAACGCGTAGCCTGCAGTGCAATCGTTCGAGTTCAGTTAGAGCCCAACGCCTCGCTCGGCTTCAGTTACAGCAAACGCCTCGCACACACGCGCGTACGTACGAGAGAAACGCGCGTCGCTCCGCCCCCGACCTCCCATCGTAACCGGCAACTCCCCAAAAGTTTCCTCCCCTTCGCTTCTACCACGGTTTTTTCCGTCATGGATGGCCCAAAGAATCTCATGCAGCTGCGTCTCCGGCCCGCCCAGGACGAAAAGCCCATTTTCTGTCATGATTTTTTGTCATAGAAGTAGGAGCCCACCACATCTATGATGATACCGGGTTTTGTCACAATTATCGTCATAGAAGTGTCATATGTATGACAGAAAAAATTTCGTTCGGCCCAAAATGTCACGGATGTGTCTTTTTTTTGTAGTGTTGCGGGCGGCCGCCTTGGATGACGACGCCATAGGAGGAGGCGGCACGCAAAAGCACCGGGCCGCGCCGTCCATGTTCGGCAGCCGGCCAAAGAAGCCCAAGAGCTCGGCCGCGGCGACCAAGCGGAAGGAAGCGGCTGCGAAGGCAACCCGCTTCCGCAAGGTAGTGAAGGAGCCACAAATGGTTTCTGCGTAAGTGCCGATTCCCTCGTGCATTCCTTCTTCCTTCTTGCCAATGTTCTTCTGATCTTTCTTTGTCTTACATAACACAGAGCTCCGCTCTCTCTCTCGAGCGGTCTGTCGCGGCCTCCGTGCTTGGGGCGGCGGGAGGCTCCACCAGCACCCACCACGTGGACCCTCACGCCGAGCTTCAGGCGGCAATGGAGAGGAACGCGCGGGAGGAGCGGGAGGAGGAGCAGCAGAGGGCGGTTGCCGCCAAGGCAGCACAGGAGGCGACAGAAGAGGTTGCGAGGGTGCAAACCGACGCTGCGGCCAAGGCCCAGGCCGATGCCGCAGCTGCAGCGCAGGCGGAGGAGGCCTTATGCAACCAACTTTCGCAGCTCGTCATTCCTCTCCGTGCCGTGGCACCTGAGGTCCCGATGGTGCCGCCAGAAGGAGCCGGCGGCGACCAGCGGTTATGGAGAGGGAGGAGGGCGACACCGTTGCCCTGGAGAAGGAGGTGACTCTGCCAGCACCGGCTGCGGCGGACCAAGGCGGCCAGCCGAGCCCGCCACCCGTGTCGTCGGCTGGAGGCGGGCCGGCTGCAAGGGCAGACCTCGTGGTCCGAACTTCGGCACGCTAGCACGCAGGAAAGGCGGCCTCGGTGTCGTACCCACAGAAGGCCAGGGGCTCAAGCTCGTTGACCTAGGAGCTGGAGACGGAGAGCGTCAGCTCGCCGGAATGGACGCTGGGAGGCAAGACGGCCGTGTTGAACGAGGCGGTGCAGGACGTCCGGACTCGGCTTCAGGCTCAGGCCGCCGCCTTGAAGAGCTACAACCAGGAGTTCCTAGCGACGTGGACAACCATCTGGGTAAGCCCCTCTCTTTTTGCTTCTTGCTCTTGTATTCTTCCGTGGGGGCGCATCAGCGCACTCACTGGGTGTAGTCCCCGAGTTCTAGGTCGGCTGCTGAGGAGGCGGCCTGGAACTTCTAAGTAGACTCGGGTGCTGACTTGTCTTTATTTGTTTGTCTGTCCTCTTTGTAGGACTATCATAACCTGCGTGCGGCCGCCTTCAACTCCCATGTCCGGGAGCTGACTCAGAAGACCGTCGACTTATCTGAAAGCCGGAGTAAAGTTTTTAGACTAAGTTCATGATAATTAAGTTCATCTAATCAAATTATTAATGAACTCCCACTCAGACATACATCCCTCCAATCATCTAAGTGATACGCGATCCGAGTCAACTAGGCCGTGTCCGATCATCACGTGAGACGGACTAGTCATCGTCGGTGAACATCTTCATGTTGATCATATCTGCTATATGATTCATGTTCGACCTTTCGGTCTCTTGTGTTCCGAGGCCATGTCTGTACATGCTAGGCTCGTCAAGTCAACCTAAGTGTATTGCGTGTGTAAATCTGGCTTACACCCGTTGTATGCGAACGTTAGAACCTATCACACCCAATCATCACGTGGTGCTTCGGAACAACGAACCTTCGCAACGGTGCACAGTTAGGGGGAACACTTTCTTGAAATTTAAGCCAGGGATCATCTTATTTATGCTACCGTCGTTCTAAGCAAATAAGATGCAAAACATGATAAACATCACATGCAATCAAATAGTGACATGATATGGCCAATATCATCTTGCTCCTTTTGATCTCCATCTTCGGGGCGCCATGATCATCATCGTCACCGGCATGACACCATGATCTCCATCATCATGATCTCCATCATCGTGTCTTCATGAAGTTGTTTCCCCAACTATTACTTCTACTACTATGGCTAACGGTTTAGCAATAAAGTAAAGTAATTACATGGCGTTATTCAATGACACGCATGTCATACAATAAATTAAGACAACTCCTATGGCTCCTGCCAGTTGTCATACTCATCGACATGCAAGTCGTGATTCATATTACAAGAACATGATCAATCTCATACATCACATATATTTCATTCATCACATACTTTGGCTATATCACATCACAAGGCACATGCTGCAAGAACAAGTTAGACGTCCTCTAATTGTACTTGCAAGTTTTTACGTGGCTGCTATAGGTTTGTAGCAAGAACGTTTCTTACCTATGCCAAAAACCACAACGTGATATGCCAATTTCTATTTACCCTTCATAAGGACCCTTTTCATCGAATCCGATCCGACTAAAGTGGGAGAGACAAACACCCGCTAGCCACCTTATGCAACTAGTGCATGTCAGTCGGTGGAACCTGTCTCATGTAAGCGTACGTGTAAGGTTGGTCCGGGCCGCTTCATCCCACGATGCCGCCAAAACAAGATAAGACTAGTAATGGCAAGTAAATTGACAAAATCTACGCCCACAACAAACTTGTGTTCTACTCGTGCATAGAAACTATGCATAGACCTAGCTCATGATGCCACCGTTGGGGATCATTGCAGAAATTAAAAAATTTCTACGCATCACCAAGATCAATCTATGGAGTAACTAGCAACGAGAGAGAGGGGAGTGCATCTTCATACCCTTGAAGATCGCGAGACGGAAGCGTTGCAAGAACGTGGATGAAGGAGTCGTACTCGAAGCGATTCAGATCACGGTGGATTCTGATCTTAGCACTGAACAACGGCACCTCCGCGTTCAACACACGTGCAGACCGGTGACGTCTCCTGCGCCTTGATCCAGCAAGGAGGAGGGAGAGGTTGAGAAAGATGGCTCCAACAGCAGCACGACGGTGTGGTGGCGATGCAGTGGCAGTTCTCCGGCAAGGCTTTGCCAAGCTCGCGCGGAGCAGGAGAGGTGTTGGGGAGGGGAGGGGCTGCGCCTTGGATGTGATGCTACAGCCCTCCCCTCACCCCTCTATTTATAGGGAGAAGGGGTGTGACGCCCCCGATTTAATCGTACACTAATCATGCACGCAAATGTGTACGATCAAGATCAGGGACTCACGGGAAGATATCACAACACAACTCTACAAATAAAATAAGTCATACAAGCATCATAATACAAGCCAGGGGCCTCGAGGGCTCGAATACAAGTGCTCGATCATAGACGAGTCAGCGGAAGCATCAATATCTGAGTACAGACATAAGTTAAACAAGTTGCCATAAGATGGCTAGCACAAACTGGGATACAGATCGAAAGAGGCGCAGGCCTCCTGCCTGGGATCCTCCTAACTACTCCTGGTCGTCGTCGTCAGCCTGCACGTAGTAGTAGGCACCTCCAATGTAGTAGTCGTCGTCGACGCTGGCTCCTGGCTCCTGGACTCCAGCATCTGGTTGCGACAACCAGAAAGAAAGGAAAGGGGAAAAAGGGGGGAGAAAGCAACCGTGAGTACTCATCCAAAGTACTCGCAAGCAAGGAGCTACACTACATATGCATGGGTATATGTGTAAAGAGGCCATATCAGTGGACTGAACTGCAGAATGCCAGAATAAGAGGGGGATAGCTAATCCTGTCGAAGACTACGCTTCTGGCAGCCTCCGTCTTGCAGCATGTAGAAGAGAGTAGATTGAAGTCCTCCAAGTAGCGTCTCCAAGTAGCATATCCAGGTAGCATCTCCAAGCGCATCTCCAGTCGCATCGCATAGCATAATCCTACCCGGCGATCCTCTCCTCGTCGCCCTGCGGAAAAGCGATCACCGGGTTGTCTGTGGAACTTGCAAGGGTGTGTTTTATTAAGTATCCGGTTCTAGTTGTCATAAGGTCAAGGTACAACTCCAAGTCGTCCTGTTACCGAAGATCACGGCTATTCGAATAGATTAACTTCCCTGCATGGGTGCACCACATAACCCAACACGCTTGATCCCATTTGGCCGGACACACTTTCCTGGGTCATGCCCGGCCGCGGAAGATCAACACATCGCAGCCCCACCTAGGCAAAACAGAGAGGCCAGCACGCCGGTCTAAACCTAAGCGCACAGGGGTCTGGGCCCATCGCCCATAGCACACCTGCACGTTGCGTGGGCGGCCGGAAGCAGAACTAGCCCCCTTAATACAAGAGCAGGCTTACGTTCCAATCCGGTGCGCGCCGCTCCGTCGCTGACGTCTGAAGTGCTTCGGCTGATACCACGCCGTCGGGATACCCATAACTACTCCCGCATAGATGGTTAGTGCGTATAGGCTCGTAGCCAACTCAGATCAAATACCAAGATCTCATTAAGCGTGTTAAGTATCCGCGAACGCCGAACAGGGCCAGGCCCACCTGTCTCCTAGGTGGTCTCAACCTGCCCTGTCGCTACGCCACAAAGTAACAGTTGGGGGCCGTCGGGAACCCAGGCCCACCTCTACCGGGATGGAGCCACCTGCCCCTTCAGCCCCCATCTCCGAACAGTATCACAGGTAATGTAACTGTGTAAAGTATATAATATATGCCCGTGATCACCTCCCGAAGTGATCACAGCCCAGTAGTATAGCATGGCAGATGGACAAGAATGTGGGGCCACAGATGAATGTACTAGCATCCTATACTAAGCATATAGGATTGCAGGTAGGGTAACAACAGAAGTAACAAGGATAGGCTATGCAGCAGTATAGGAGTATCTGAAAGCAGTAACATGCTACACTACTCTAATGCAAGCAGTATAGAGAAGAGTAGGCGATATCTGGTGATCAAGGGGGGGGCTTGCCTGGTTGCTCTGGCAAGAGAGAGGGGTCGTCAACTCCGCAGTCGAACTGGGCAGCAGCAGCGTCGGTCTCGTAGTCTACCGGAGAGAAGAGGGGGAAGAAACAATGTATACCAAGTAAACAGATGCATATTGATGCATGACATGTCAAGAAGCGATGCTAGGCGTGCCCTAACGTGGTATAAGGTGGTACTGGTCAAGGGGGGAATCATCCGGGAAAGTATTCCCGGTGTTTCGTGTTTTCGGGCAGAGGAGCCGGAGGGGGAAAGTTGCGGGTTCGATAGGTTAGGGGGGTGTGGTGGACGAACGGACTGCGTATCCGGAATCGTCTCGTCGTTCTGAGCAACTTTCATGTTGAAAATATTTTAATCCGAGTTACGGATTAAAAGATATGATTTTCTAAAGATTTTAAAACATTTTCTGATTTTAATTATATATTTAATTCCAACCTTATCCAAAACAGTGTGTGATGACGTAGGCATGACATCAGAGTGATGTCAGCAGGTCAACTGGTCGGTTGACCAGTCAAAACTAACATGGGGGACCCACCTGTCATAGATAGTGGGTTAAACAGAGTTTAAACTAATCTAAAATTAGTTAGTAAACCTACTGGGCCCACCTGTCAGTGTCTAATTAAGTTTTAGTTAATTAACTAAATTAATTAGCAGTTTATATATTTGTTTTATTTGTTTTATGGCATGGGCCCGCATGTCAGTGCCACTGGGCTGCCCAGTCAGCACGTTGACCCAGTCAACAGGTCAACAGGGGGCCCTGGGCCCACCAGTCAGTGGCCCAGGTGGCGGGACCCGCGGTGCCAGGTCAGCAGGGGCGGTTCCCGCCGCCGGCGACCAAAAGCACGGCGCAGGCCCGCCGGAGTTCGCCGGAAAATGCACACAGTGCACGGATCCGCGCGCGCCTGGGCTCGTTCGAACGAGCGCGCA
>NC_041381.1:649142021-649149088 GCF_002162155.2 Triticum dicoccoides | reverse complement strand
GGGCGGATCTGAGGAGCGAGCGGGGGGGCGGAGATCGAGGAGGAGAGCAGGGGGGCAAGTGGGGAGGGGAGCCCGAGAGGGCGCGGCGTCAGCGCCCTTATCCTCTCCACGGGCCTGTATCGGCGCGGGGCGGCGAGCTGGTCCGACGGCGACGCGGGCGCGGTCGGACGAACAGTGGGGGGGTGTGGGGAGGTGGTGACAGGGGTGGGGAGGTGGCAGCTGGGCCACCTGGGCCACCGGGTGCGTGGGAATGGGCCGAATCCCAGGGGGTCTTTCTCCTTTCCTTTTGGTTTAGTTTTAGTTTTTCTGTTTTTGCTTTTATTTATTTTCTTTTCTGTTTTAAATCACTTTAAATTATTTAGACATTTTATAAAAATGTGTTTGCTGCACCATAATTACCTTTGTAATATTCGACAACCACCGAACATTTTTGTTTTAATTTTTGATAACTTTTATTGCTATCATTAATTTGAATACGAATTTCGAACGGTTTCGAATTATTGCGAGGATAGTAACAGTAACCGAGGTGTCATGGCATGATGAGCGTGGAATTACTGTAGCTTAATTATCCGGGCGTCACAATTCTCCTCCACTACAAGAAATCTCGTCCCGAGATTTAAGAGGGGGACTAAGGGGGAAAGTTTGGTAACGAATCTAGCGGGTCTTCTCATCCTGGCTTGCTCTTCTCGAAGAGGTTGATCCCTTTCGTTGATATCTTCATTTCTCTGTTTCAAGCCACCATGATCAAGTTGTCATCCTTTCTTCAGGAACTTTCACCGCACTTACGAAAGAATAAAGGGGCTGGGAGAACAGACCTCTACAAGGTTGACTAACTTGTTGATAACATCGGGGACGGTGGGGGAAGTAACTCTCGAATTAAAAACCCTTAGACATTATTGAGAACAAAGTGAGGAGGTATCCTGAGAAGTTTTGAGTAGATAGACAATCGTTCGTTGCCTGAAACAGGGTGTGAAAGGGGTTCAGTGCAATGGGAATAAGTATTGCGCCTGATACCATAATATATCACTAGGCAGGTGGCCCGTGAATTACATACAAAGTCAAGCGCGAGGAATAACTTTGACAATGGGTTGTACAGGAGAGTCAGGTTTTGATCCTGTGGAACTGTGGGTTATGGGCCCACCATGTGCGTTAAAGTAAGAAGGTCGTTGACATCTTGCACGATCATGTAAGTAAGGCATGTCAGAGGATAGCCCGTCAGTTATGTCGGCACCAACATCGGTACCAAGGGCGAGGGACGAAGAGAACCATTCTCCTGCTCGTTGAACGAGGCGGACCATTAGGCAAGTTCTCGTCCATCGATGGTTACCGGAATGTCATCAACAATAATAACAGGGTCTTACCGACACGATTGCACACCTAGGTGTGTACAAAAGCAGAAGAATATTACTGCTTAGATCATATAGATCACCAGAAAGGTTAAACAAAACAATGGAAAGAAAAAAAGGTGATCATCAGATTAAATGGAACAATGGAAAGAAAAATGTGTTTAAACACATTATTCAGGGGTATATCCTTCCCAAGGACAAACAGAGCATGATATCCACAACAAGATATAATGTAGAAAACTCTTTAGGTAGGGGAGAGAATTTTCATGACATTGCCCATACAACGGTGTTTGGATAATTGAGCAGGAAACATTTATCATTGGGCTTCAAATGTTCTTGTTGAAAATTGGAGTACCATAGACATGCTTCGAGATAGCATTGACATGGTCTTCGAGCAAAAGGTCAGACTTTAGATATAGGAAGGATCCATTAGGAACAACTTGTAGGATAAGTCTTACAATTTCCTCAGGGAAGAATGGCTAAACTTGCTAAAAAGGATACTACAATAATAGGTCCTCCACCCAGGGGGGGGGTGCTAGGCATGACATCATGTTACCAGGTCATCAAAGGACCAATGTTATAACTCTTGAAAATATGTTCCAACCATCATATCTGATGGAGATTCAGATATGATGGGTGTCAGGATACCTCAGGCTCAGGATGCCCGAGAAGAAAGGTGCAACACAAATTGACGGGATGACACTGTAAGATTCTCGGGAAATGAACTAAGAAGTGATTTCCGTTAACAAGAGTTCATCATTAACCCAAGGAGAGGATGATGAGGTGGCTGATGGACTCAGCGATAATTCAACGAGGTATCCAAAAGATGGATCTCCACAATTATGTGGATAAGGGGATGACATCTGTCAGATGAAACAATAAAATGGGATATGCTCAAGGAAAACATACATAATTAAACATTGGTTGAACGGTGCGCCCGAAATACGGGTTGGGTTGCACGACCAAGGTCGGAATGGTGATTCAATAATCAATCGACTAAGAATGAACGGCCGACTATTAACTTCAAAGCAATAGGGTTGCTAGGAGTGCAGGATCCAAACAGCACCGTTCACTTGTTGGTACCCCATTTGGAATCAACACGAGGACCATGAAAGAGTGGTGATGGTGAGTAGTATCACTATACCAAGAACTCTTTAAGAGGTGGAGCAGTCCTCACAACATCCTTGATACCAAAAGGTGGTAATACTCCAAGGTAAGAAAGAACAAATGCTGAATAGTAGGGATCTCAAGGTATAACTCAAAACACGAACAAGTTTGTGTTGAACGGAAGGCAAATAAGTGGTCAAAGGTAACACAAATCATCAGGTGCAAGGATGGTATTTCTCATCATGAACTCAATTGATATCCTGGAAGAGCTCATAAGGTTGATGATGATCACGACGCATTTGTCGAGAGATTTCATGAAGATGTAATCAATCAGTGATGACATCAAGTCAAAGGAATAATGAAGCGGAAGGTTATTGGAACCATGGGTAGGACACAAACTCGAAATCAAGCTTGCTGTCCAAGGACCAACGGTATGACGAGGAAGATCGATTGTAAGATTAGCTCACCGTCGAATTTTGTGCTCCGAGGAGAAGGACCCGGTAGCACAGTTAAAATTTAGCATGTTAATGATATAGCCGATCAGGCTAGGAATGATGTGATCGGGTGCAAACTCGTACTTATAGAAGCTTACCGAAGGGTTGTTGAACCGTAGTGTGGACTCGGTTCAGATATTGGTGTCTTTGAGTGTTTAGTAATTCAGAGCCCGTGAAAATTGGAATCAGTGGGAACGTAGCACTTGATGAAGAACTCATAAGAAGTTATGCAGTTCCATGATAATCTCGAGATACCATGGGGTAATACTCGACGACAGATCAAAGTAGAGGTTGTACCGGGGTATTGATCCACAGAAGACAAGTGCTTACACTTGCATCGAAAATGGTATTTAAAGGAGAACATGGTCGGAACCACGATTGTAAAAGGCCATACCCCAGATATAAGATGAACTTATATCAAGGGAATAATTGATTTTAAAAGGAGCTTCGATGAGAAGATGTACATCGGGTCCATGGGCATGAACACAAAGTTCAAGGTCGACTCCCACTTCTCCAAGGCATAACCTTTCATCCACTTCTCGCGTTCGATTAAGTTGCAGTGTTGAAATTTTATTTGGCGAAGCACCAGAAGAGTATGACTCGTGAAAACTTTCGGGTTCACACGGTCTAGAGAAAGCATATGTTCAACCCTTAGTGGCTTCTTAGAAACATATACCACAAGTTTCAAGAGTAAATAACACAAGCCCGAAAGCAGAGTATGGTTGGCCAAGCGGAGGATACGACTTAACAAAGGCATTAGGTATCAGGGGAAGAACTCACAAAGTGATCAAATGTGAAGGACACTGTCGGATAATAATCCAACAGTGGATATGGTGATCCACAATGGGGCTGATATGAGTATCGATACCCAATCAGAGGAAGAAAGAATGCACGGGCATCATATTATAGGACAACTGAATAATTTGATGCTTAGATAACAAAGGAATTAAGATTTCCAAAACAAAGGATCAGAAGCAGATGTTCTGACCAAGGATGGATAAGTTCAATAGACTTAGGGGCACAACCGACGGCAATTTAATTGGTTGATAATCAGCTCATGTCCAAAATGACGTCTGAGCCGGAGGGATGAATTCTAGGACCTGATTGAGGATTGCGAGCATTCACAACCTATTGAATTAACAGGCCCAAATGATAATGACAAGGGATGTCAATAAGACTACGAGACTTATGGGATTAACCATAATGCGAGCAAGCAAGAATTTCAAGAGCCAAAGGCTCCAGAAGATTTTCGGAAGATCGAATAATATTTTGAAGACTTCTGTGAAACTCATGAACAACTGGGGATGAGCGGATACTCGATAAGTGCAATAATTAACCATAGGGGTATTCAAGTGACAAAGAACAGCAAGGCAGTAAGCTCAAAGGATTATCGAAACAACGACGAGTTTTTCAGGTTATCTTGTAATAACAAGACCAACTGGGGATGAATGTAAGAATAACAACTGCAAGTAGTTATCCATAAGGGTTTGCGGTGGAAGGGGAATTGCAAATGCGATGAACACAAGTTCTCGGGTTAACAGCGGAGAGTATCTTCAGGGTCTTCTGGTGCAGCAGACGATCATCAGTAACAAGGGGCTCTCCGGGTGAAAGTGATAACGAGATCCTATTGTTAGATTTAGTAACTTCATTTAACCCGAATAGAGGAGAGATCAGAGTCCCAGAGTAAAGGTCGAGGAGTAAAAGATCCTAATACCACCCAATGGCGACGTGGGCCCGTAAGGCACACAGCCAAGTTAGTAAAAGTTTTTGTAATGTCTAGACTCGACTTCGGCCAAGGAGTTGGAAGGGGGATTCCTACAGGCAGTCGGCTCTGATACCAACTTGTGACGCCCCCGATTTAATCGTACACTAATCATGCACACAAATGTGTACGATCAAGATCAGGGACTCACGAGAAGATATCACAACACAACTCTACAAATAAAATAAGTCATACAAGCATCATAATACAAGCCAGGGGCCTCGAGGGCTCGAATACAAGTGCTCGATCATAGACGAGTCAGCGGAAGCATCAATATCTGAGTACAGACATAAGTTAAACAAGTTGCCATAAGATGGCTAGTGCAAACTGGGATACAGATCGAAAGAGGCGCAGGCCTCCTGCCTGGGATCCTCCTAACTACTCCTGGTCGTCGTCGTCAGCCTGCACGTAGTAGTAAGCACCTCCAATGTAGTAGTCGTCGTCGACGCTGGCTCCTGGCTCCTGGACTCCAGCATCTGGTTGCGACAACCAGAAAGAAAGGAAAGGGGAAAAAGGGGGGAGAAAGCAACCGTGAGTACTCATCCAAAGTACTCGCAAGCAAGGAGCTACACTACATATGCATGGGTATATGTGTAAAGAGGCCATATCAGTGGACTGAACTACAGAATGCCAGAATAAGAGGGGGATAGCTAATCCTGTCAAAGACTACGCTTCTGGCAGCCTCCGTCTTGCAGCATGTAGAAGAGAGTAGATTGAAGTCCTCCAAGTAGCGTCTCCAAGTAGCATATCCAGGTAGCATCTCCAAGCGCATCTCCAGTCGCATCGCATAGCATAATCCTACCCGGCGATCCTCCCCTCGTCGCCCTGCGGAAAAGCGATCACCGGGTTGTCTGTGGAACTTGGAAGGGTGTGTTTTATTAAGTATTCGGTTCTAGTTTTCATAAGGTCAAGGTACAACTCCAAGTCGTCCTGTTACCGAAGATCATGGCTATTCGAATAGATTAACTTCCCTGCAAGGGTGCACCACATAACCCAACATGCTTGATCCCATTTGGCCGGACACACTTTCCTGGGTCATGCCCGGCCGCGGAAGATCAACACGTCGCAGCCCCACCTAGGCAAAATAGAGAGGCCAGCACGCCGGTCTAAACCTAAGCGCATAGGGGTCTGGGCCCATCGCCCATAGCACACCTGCACGTTGCGTGGGCGGCCGGAAGCAGAACTAGCCCCCTTAATACAAGAGCAGGCTTACGTTCCAATCCGGCGCGCGCCGCTCCG
The DNA here is from genome assembly GCF_002162155.2 of Triticum dicoccoides. Classification (NCBI taxonomy): domain Eukaryota; kingdom Viridiplantae; phylum Streptophyta; class Magnoliopsida; order Poales; family Poaceae; genus Triticum; species Triticum dicoccoides. The sequence continues at coordinate 649,143,140 of NC_041381.1, read as the reverse complement.
TCGCTGACGTTTGAAGTGCTTCGGCTAATACCACGACGTCGGGATACCCATAACTACTCCCGCGTAGATGGTTAGTGCATATAGGCTCGTAGCCAACTCAGATCAAATACCAAGATCTCGTTAAGCGTGTTAAGTATCCGCGAACGCCGAACAGGGCCAGGCCCACCTGTCTCCTAGGTGGTCTCAACCTGCCCTGTCGCTACGCCACAAAGTAACAGTTGGGGGCCGTCGGGAACCCAGGCCCACCTCTACCGGGATGGAGCCACCTGCCCCTTCAGCCCCCATCTCCGAACAGTATCACAGGTAATGTAACTGTGTAAAGTATATAATATATGCCCGTGATCACCTCCCGAAGTGATCACAGCCCAGTAGTATAGCATGGCAGACGGACAAGAATGTGGGGCCACAGATGAATGTACTAGCATCCTATACTAAGCATATAGGATTGCAGGTAGGGTAACAACAGAAGTAACAAGGACAGGCTATGCAGCAGTATAGGAGTATCTGAAAGCAGTAACATGCTACACTACTCTAATGCAAGTAGTATAGAGAAGAGTAGGCGATATCTGGTGATCAAGGGGGGGCTTGCCTGGTTGCTCTGGCAAGAGAGAGGGGTCGTCAACTCCGCAGTCGAACTGGGCAGCAGCAGCGTCGGTCTCGTAGTCTACCGGAGAGAAGAGGGGGAAGAAACAATGAATACCAAGTAAACAAATGCATATCGATGCATGACATGTCAAGAAGCGATGCTAGGCGTGCCCTAACGTGGTATAAGGTGGTACTGGTCAAGGGGGGAATCATCCGGGAAAGTATTCCCGGTGTTTCGTGTTTTCGGGCAGAGGAGCCGGAGGGGGAAAGTTGCGGGTTCGATAGGTTAGGGGGGTGTGGTGGACGAACGGACTGCGTATCCGGAATCGTCTCGTCGTTCTGAGCAACTTTCATGTTGAAAATATTTTAATCCGAGTTACGGATTAAAAGATATGATTTTCTAAAGATTTTAAAACATTTTCTGATTTTAATTATATATTTAATTCCAACCTTATCCAAAACAGTGTGTGATGACGTAGGCATGACATCAGAGTGATGTCAGCAGGTCAACTGGTCGGTTGACCAGTCAAAACT
>NC_041381.1:649125219-649137467 GCF_002162155.2 Triticum dicoccoides | reverse complement strand
TAATCAATCAGTGATGACATCAAGTCAAAGGAATAATGAAGCGGAAGGTTATTGGAACCATGGGTAGGACACAAACTCGAAATCAAGCTTGCTGTCCAAGGACCAACGGTATGACGAGGAAGATCGATTGTAAGATTAGCTCACCGTCGAATTTTGTGCTCCGAGGAGAAGGACCCGGTAGCACAGTTAAAATTTAGCATGTTAATGATATAGCCGATCAGGCTAGGAATGATGTGATCGGGTGCAAACTCGTACTTATAGAAGCTTACCGAAGGGTTGTTGAACCGTAGTGTGGACTCGGTTCAGATATTGGTGTCTTTGAGTGTTTAGTAATTCAGAGCCCGTGAAAATTGGAATCAGTGGGAACGTAGCACTTGATGAAGAACTCATAAGAAGTTATGCAGTTCCATGATAATCTCGAGATACCATGGGGTAATACTCGACGACAGATCAAAGTAGAGGTTGTACCGGGGTATTGATCCACAGAAGACAAGTGCTTACACTTGCATCGAAAATGGTATTTAAAGGAGAACATGGTCGGAACCACGATTGTAAAAGGCCATACCCCAGATATAAGATGAACTTATATCAAGGGAATAATTGATTTTAAAAGGAGCTTCGATGAGAAGATGTACATCGGGTCCATGGGCATGAACACAAAGTTCAAGGTCGACTCCCACTTCTCCAAGGCATAACCTTTCATCCACTTCTCGCGTTCGATTAAGTTGCAGTGTTGAAATTTTATTTGGCGAAGCACCAGAAGAGTATGACTCGTGAAAACTTTCGGGTTCACACGGTCTAGAGAAAGCATATGTTCAACCCTTAGTGGCTTCTTAGAAACATATACCACAAGTTTCAAGAGTAAATAACACAAGCCCGAAAGCAGAGTATGGTTGGCCAAGCGGAGGATACGACTTAACAAAGGCATTAGGTATCAGGGGAAGAACTCACAAAGTGATCAAATGTGAAGGACACTATCGGATAATAATCCAACAGTGGATATGGTGATCCACAATGGGGCTGATATGAGTATCGATACCCAATCAGAGGAAGAAAGAATGCACGGGCATCATATTATAGGACAACTAAATAATTTGATGCTTAGATAACAAAGGAATTAAGATTTCCAAAACAAAGGATCAGAAGCAGATGTTCTGACCAAGGATGGATAAGTTCAATAGACTTAGGGGCACAACCGACGGCAATTTAATTGGTTGATAACCAGCTCATGTCCAAAATGACGTCTGAGCCGGAGGGATGAATTCTAGGACCTGATTGAGGATTGCGAGCATTCACAACCTATTGAATTAACAGACCCAAATGATAATGACAAGGGATGTCAATAAGACTACGAGACTTATGGGATTAACCATAATGCGAGCAAGCAAGAATTTCAAGAGCCAAAGGCTCCAGAAGATTTTCGGAAGATCGAATAATATTTTGAAGACTTCTGTGAAACTCATGAACAACTGGGGATGAGCGGATACTCGATAAGTGCAATAATTAACCATAGGGGTATTCAAGTGACAAAGAACAGCAAGGCAGTAAGCTCAAAGGATTATCGAAACAACGACGAGTTTTTCAGGTTATCTTGTAATAACAAGACCAACTGGGGATGAATGTAAGAATAACAACTGCAAGTAGTTATCCATAAGGGTTTGCGGTGGAAGGGGAATTGCAAATGCGATGAACACAAGTTCTCGGGTTAACAGCGGAGAGTATCTTCAGGGTCTTCTGGTGCAGCAGACGATCATCAGTAACAAGGGGCTCTCCGGGTGAAAGTGATAACGAGATCCTATTGTTAGATTTAGTAACTTCATTTAACCCGAATAGAGGAGAGATCAGAGTCCCAGAGTAAAGGTCGAGGAGTAAAAGATCCTAATACCACCCAATGGCGACGTGGGCCCGTAAGGCACACAGCCAAGTTAGTAAAAGTTTTTGTAATGTCTAGACTCGACTTCGGCCAAGGAGTTGGAAGGGGGATTCCTACAGGCAGTCGGCTCTGATACCAACTTGTGACGCCCCCGATTTAATCGTACACTAATCATGCACACAAATGTGTACGATCAAGATCAGGGACTCACGAGAAGATATCACAACACAACTCTACAAATAAAATAAGTCATACAAGCATCATAATACAAGCCAGGGGCCTCGAGGGCTCGAATACAAGTGCTCGATCATAGACGAGTCAGCGGAAGCATCAATATATGAGTACAGACATAAGTTAAACAAGTTGCCATAAGATGGCTAGTGCAAACTGGGATACAGATCGAAAGAGGCGCAGGCCTCCTGCCTGGGATCCTCCTAACTACTCCTGGTCGTCGTCGTTAGCCTGCACGTAGTAGTAGGCACCTCCAATGTAGTAGTCGTCGTCGACGCTGGCTCCTGGCTCCTGGACTCCAGCATCTGGTTGCGACAACCAGAAAGAAAGGAAAGGGGAAAAAGGGGGGAGAAAGCAACCGTGAGTACTCATCCAAAGTACTCGCAAGCAAGGAGCTACACTACATATGCATGGGTATATGTGTAAAGAGGCCATATCAGTGGACTGAACTGCAGAATGCCAGAATAAGAGGGGGATAGCTAATCCTGTCAAAGACTACGCTTCTGGCAGCCTCCGTCTTGCAGCATGTAGAAGAGAGTAGATTGAAGTCCTCCAAGTAGCGTCTCCAAGTAGCATATCCAGGTAGCATCTCCAAGCGCATCTCCAGTCGCATCGCATAGCATAATCCTACCCGGCGATCCTCCCCTCGTCGCCCTGCGGAAAAGCGATCACCGGGTTGTCTCTGGAACTTGGAACGGTGTGTTTTATTAAGTATCCGGTTCTAGTTGTCATAAGGTCAAGGTACAACTCCAAGTCGTCCTGTTACCGAAGATCACGGCTATTCGAATAGATTAACTTCCCTGCAGGGGTGCACCACATAACCCAACACGCTTGATCCCATTTGGCCGGACACACTTTACTGGGTCATGCCCGGCCGCGGAAGATCAACACGTCGCAGCCCCACCTAGGCAAAATAGAGAGGCCAGCACGCCGGTCTAAACCTAAGCGCACAGGGGTCTGGGCCCATCGCCCATAGCACACCTGCACGTTGCGTGGGCGGCCGGAAGCAGAACTAGCCCCCTTAATACAAGAGCAGGCTTACGTTCCAATCCGGCGCGCGCCGCTCCGTCGCTGACGTCTGAAGTGCTTCGGCTGATACCACGACGTCGGGATACCCATAACTACTCCCGCGTAGATGGTTAGTGCATATAGGCTCGTAGCCAACTCAGATCAAATACCAAGATCTCGTTAAGCGTGTTAAGTATCCGCGAACGCCGAACAGGGCCAGGCCCACCTGTCTCCTAGGTGGTCTCAACCTGCCCTGTCGCTACGCCACAAAGTAACAGTTGGGGGCCGTCGGGAACCCAGGCCCACCTCTACCGGGATGGAGCCACTTGCCCCTTCAGCCCCATCTCCGAACAGTATCACAGGTAATGTAACTGTGTAAAGTATATAATATATGCCCGTGATCACCTCCCGAAGTGATCACAGCCCAGTAGTATAGCATGGCAGACGGACAAGAATGTGGGGCCACAGATGAATGTACTAGCATCCTATACTAAGCATATAGGATTGCAGGTAGGGTAACAACAGAAGTAACAAGGACAGGCTATGCAGCAGTATAGGAGTATCTGAAAGCAGTAACATGCTACACTACTCTAATGCAAGCAGTATAGAGAAGAGTAGGCGATATCTGGTGATCAAGGGGGGGGGGCTTGCCTGGTTGCTCTGGCAAGAGAGAGGGGTCGTCAACTCCGCAGTCGAACTGGGCAGCAGCAGCGTCGGTCTCGTAGTCTACCGGAGAGAAGAGGGGGAAGAAACAATGAATACCAAGTAAACAGATGCATATCGATGCATGACATGTCAAGAAGCGATGCTAGGCGTGCCCTAACGTGGTATAAGGTGGTACTGGTCAAGGGGGGAATCATCCGGGAAAGTATTCCCGGTGTTTCGTGTTTTCGGGCAGAGGAGCCGGAGGGGGAAAGTTGCGGGTTCGATAGGTTAGGGGTGTGGTGGACGAACGGACTGCGTATCCGGAATCGTCTCGTCGTTCGGAGCAACTTTCATGTTGAAAATATTTTAATCCGAGTTACGGATTAAAAGATATGATTTTCTAAAGATTTTAAAACATTTTCTGATTTTAATTATATATTTAATTCCAACCTTATCCAAAACAGTGTGTGATGACGTAGGCATGACATCAGAGTGATGTCAGCAGGTCAACTGGTCGGTTGACCAGTCAAAACTGACATGGGGGACCCACCTGTCATAGATAGTGGGTTAACCAGAGTTTAAACTAATCTAAAATTAGTTAGTAAACCTACTGGGCCCACCTGTCAGTGTCTAATTAAGTTTTAGTTAATTAACTAAATTAATTAGCAGTTTATATATTTGTTTTATTTGTTTTATGGCATGGGCCCGCATGTCAGTGCCACTGGGCTGCCCAGTCAGCACGTTGACCCAGTCAACAGGTCAACAGGGGGCCCTGGGCCCACCAGTCAGTGGCCCAGGTGGCGGGACCCGCGGTGCCAGGTCAGCAGGGGCGGTTCCCGCCGCCGGCGACCAAAAGCACGGCGCAGGCCCGCCGGAGTTCGCCGGAAAATGCACACAGTGCACGGATCCGCGCGCGCCTGGGCTCGTTCGAACGAGCGCGCAAAGGCGCATCTAGCGGGGACGGTGGCGTGGCCGGAGGAGGACCGCAGCGTCACCGGTGACGAGCGGGGCGGACGCCGGCGTTCGGCCGCGAGAGGGAAACGGCGCTGCAGCACGGCGGCAAGTACCCTAAACGGTCAGGAGGCCTCTACGGGCGCGTGCGAGCACAACAAGCATGAGCCCGGGACCAAATGGTCACCGGACGGCTGCCGGCGACGAGCGCGTGCGGTGACGCGTTCGGGCATTCACCGAGCTAGGAGCTAGCGGCCACGGAGCAGCGCGCGAGCGGGCGCGTTGGGTTCCTGGGTGCACCAGGAACAAGATGCCGTGCTCAGGAGAGCACGACGGAGAGTACGGCCACGGCGGTGAGGCGATCCACAGCGACGGGCTCTCGGCAATGGCGAATAGGCAGCTACGGTGCGCGAGGGAAAAGGAGAGCGGGGCGCGGGAGCTCACCGAGTGGGCGCACGGGGGCCCGGTGACGGATTAGTAGCAGCAGCGGCGCGACGTAGACAGGAGGTTGGCGTTGGTCGGGGTCGATGGCGACAGCGGCGACCCGAGGAAGACGACGACGGGGATCCCGCGCTGTAGAGCTCCCCGGATCCTAATCATCAGCGTGGAGGACGTAGAGGAGGATGACGGTGCTCGGAGACTAGTTGGAGGGGCTCAAGGACGACGGTGGCCATGGTTAGCACGGCGGCGCGGCCATGGGCGCGCTGGGCGGATCTGAGGAGCGAGCGGGGGGGCGGAGATCGAGGAGGAGAGCAGGGGGGCAAGTGGGGAGGGGAGCCCGAGAGGGCGCGGCGTCAGCGCCCTTATCCTCTCCAGGGGCCTGTATCGGCGCGGGGCGGCGAGCTGGTCCGACGGCGACGCGGGCGCGGTCGGACGAACAGTGGGGGGGTGTGGGGAGGTGGTGACAGAGGTGGGGAGGTGGCAGCTGGGCCACCTGGGTCGACCGGGTGCGAGGGAATGGGCCGAAGCCCAGGGGGTCTTTCTCCTTTCCTTTTGGTTTAGTTTTAGTTTTTCTGTTTTTGCTTTTATTTATTTTCTTTTATGTTTTAAATCACTTTAAATTATTTAGACATTTTATAAAAATGTGTTTGCTGCACCATAATTACCTTTGTAATATTCGACAACCACCGAACATTTTTGTTTTAATTTTTGATAACTTTTATTGCTATCATTAATTTGAATACGAATTTCGAACGGTTTTGAATTATTGCGAGGATAGTAACAGTAACCGAGGTGTCATGGCATGATGAGCGTGGAATTACTGTAGCTTAATTATCCGGGCATCACAAGGGGGAAGGGGGCCGGCCCTTCTAGATGAGATCTAGAGGGGGGCGGCGGACAAGGGGCGCCCCCTTTAGGGTTCCCCCCAACCCTAGGCGCATGGGCCCTGGGGGGTGGCGCCCAGCCCACTTAGGGGCTTGTTCCCTTCCACCTACATCCCATAAGGCCCTCCGGGACAGGTGAACCCCCGGAACCCCTCCGGTGGTCCCGGTACAATACCGGTATACCCTCGAATATTTTCGGTGACCGTATGATGACTTCCCATATATAAATCTTCACCTCCGGACCATTTCGGAACTCCTCGTGACGTACGGGATCTCATCCGGGACTCCGAACAACATACGTTAATCACATACAAATCTTCCTTATAACCCTAGCATCATCGAACCTTAATTGTGTAGACCCTACGGGTTCGGGAATCACGCAGACATGACCGAGACAGCTCTCCGGCCAATAACCAACAGCGGGGTCTGGATAACCATGTTGGCTCCCACATGTTCCACGATGATCTCATCGGATGAACCACGATGTTGAGGATTCAAGTAATCCCGTATACAATTCTCTTTGTCAATCGGTATGTTACTTGCCTGAGATTCGATCGTCGGTATCCCAATACCTCGTTCAATCTTGTTACCGGCAAGTCACTTTACTCATTCTGTAATGCATGATCCCGTGACTAACCACTTAGTCACATTGAGCTCATTATGATGATGCATTACCGAGTGGGCCCAGAGATACCTCTCTGTCATACAGAGTGACAAATCCCAGTCTCGATTCGTGCCAACCCAATAGATACTTTCGGAGATACCTGCAGTGCACCTTTATAGTCACCCAGTTACGTTGTGATGTTTGGTACACCCAAAGCACTCCTACAGTATCCGGGAGTTACACAATCTCATGGTCTAAGGAACTGATACTTGACATTAGAAAAGCTTTAGCAAACGAACTACACGATCTTGTGCTATGCTTAGGATTGGGTCTTGTCCATCACATCATTCTCCCAATGATGTGATCCTGTTATCAATGACATCCAATGTCCATAGTCAGGAAACCATGACCATGGGTTGATCAACGAGCTAGTCAACTAGAGGCTCACTAGGGACATGTTGTGGTCTATGTATTCACAAATGTATCACGATTTCCGGTCAATACAATTACAGCATGAATAGTAGACAATTATCATGAACAAGGAAATATAATAATAACCATTTTATTATTGCCTCTAGGGAATATTTCCAACACTCTGAGGGGGCCACGAGGTACGGGGCACACCCTACCCCCTTGGGCGCGCCCTCCACCCTTGTGGCCATCTCGTTGAGTCTTTGACTTCATCTCCAAGTCTCCTGGTTTGCTTCTGGTCCAAGAAAGATCATCGTGAAAGTTTCGTTCCATTTGGTATTCCTTTTCTGTGAAACACTAAAGGCAAAAAACAGAAACTGGCACTGGGCACTAGGTTAATAAGTTAGTCCAAAAAATAATACAAAATAGCATATAAATGCATATAAAACATCCAAAACAGATAATATAATAGCATGGAACAATCAAAAAATATAGAAACGTTGGAGACGTATCACATGGCACATGTGCCGGACTGGACACGCATACGTGTGCCAAGAGGGAACGTTCTTGATGGGCCGACGAGGATGTTGGTTCCTTTGAGTGGGGTGTATGTGAGAGTCTGGCTTAACAGAAATGATAGACTACTCATATCAATAAGGAATTCCTTCTTTTCCAGGAGCCCATTCGAAAAGAACTCCAAAGTTAAGCGTGCTTGGCTTGGGGTAATTCTAGGATGATGCCCCTAGTGAAACTATGTATCCCAGTCCAATCAACACCCCTTGCTTTCATTGTCGATCTCTTGATTTACTATTACCTATAGTCTTAATTGTTTATTCATTGTCATCATTTATCAATTTCTATCACACCGTATGTTTAATCCTTGTAACTAGCTAGACAAGATGCCTGACAACCAATGTGACCCATTGGGGACAAGCAGAAGTCGGTTGGTTGTGTGAAAGTACTTATCCTTGACTTACTTATGGTAGTTCCTACCATCAATAAACCTTGGTTCTCTACTCGAGAAATGCTTGTTGCTGGACTATTTCAACCCTTCCACTTGGGGGTTTCCAACAACTTTTGCCGAAGTATCATGAGTTAGCTCCGTTGGACGCATTGCTAGATCAGAAGAATAGTCAGGAGCCATGCGACATGCGAGGAGTTGGCCCAACGCCTGGTGCATTGAGCCAGATCCCTCCGACTCATTGCCAACTAGACTGCCAGTCGGGCGTTGCGTGATGTGTCATGAGTCGTCCGTTGGACCAACGTGCGGCGCGACAGCTTCTTCCAGTGCATTGCCGGATCAAACGGCCAATCGAGCTTTGTGTGACACGTCTAGATTCGTCTATTGTCCCAACGTGTGGTGCACTGAGCCGACTCTCTCCAGCAAATCACCGGATCAGGCGGCCAGTTGGGCGTGTGACGTGCAAGGAGCCATCCATTAACCCAACACGTGGCGCATTGGGCCAACTCACTACAAGAAATATGTCAACTAGTGACCTTTTGACAGTGACCCTGGAAGAATTGGTCATAGATCTATGACCATTTCAGACCAATTGGTCAAAAGCTATTCGGGGGGCTCCAAACCCTAAACCATTGTGACCATTTTGGTCAGAAAGGTCGTAATTTCCTTACACGAAATGGTCACAAAGCAAACAGTGCTAGTCCGCTGCCTTATTTCTAGTTGTTAATGACCAATATAGATGGTCATAGCCTTGTAGATTGTGGTGGGTTGTGATGACTAGGCGCCATCTCATCAGTTTTGCCTATGTGTCATGTCCATGTGGCAGTTTTTGCCCTAGGTTGTGAAGCAACCTATATTTCTGTTATTCCAAAAATTCCCAAAAAATTCTCATAAATGTTTTGGATCATATCTTCATCAAATATGTCAAAAACATTCCTTGCCTAGTTCAAAAATAATTCGAAAATATTCATTTTCCTATTCTGTTCAGAGCAGCACTTTGTGAAGGAAGTACCACTTTGGCATGTCCAAATGGTATCCATTTTATACAGTGCTTTCCTATGCCCAAGTAACCATCCTCCACCAAATGCCAGCTCAATCCATTCATTATTTTGAGCCCAGCTTCAACATTCATATTTATGTCCAGTGTGGTACTTTGTAAAGCAAGTACCACCTAGGCTCCTCCTTTTGAGGTGAAAATTTGCGAAGACGGCCTTTTTAGTAACTGATCATCCTTGGCCAAAACTCACGCCCATTAGCCATGTGCATTTCCCGTACCACAAATCAAACACTTGGCTGCTTATTCATGTTTGAGCATCGATCGGTCTCCTCGTGAGAATCTTATGTTGCATTTTCTTCCTAGCACCTACCTGGGGAGTGCCCAACCCACTAGACATGCCTAGGCTGCCCAGAACACATGGCAACGCCACGGTCACGCGGTGACCACGCGGCGGGCATGCGAGCTTACGCGCTCTAGAGTTGGGCCCTCGGCCACCGTCCAAACCTCGATGTCTCGCCATCAAACCATGTATTTCTGATTAAATATATTCTTATTTACCTAGAAATGATTTTGGGAAAAAATAAAGAGCAAACTATGAGGCAGCTGCAGTTCAAATTTGACCTGTTTCCATCTAAATCGGCGGCAATTTGTCTTTTTCACCAGAGGTGGATCAAAACTTTTTTCACCCAACCATTTTGTCAATTGTGCATTATATATGGCCTAGTATTTTATAAAATTGATTTGGTCCATTTTTGCAACAATTATTTGGTAGTTCCTTCACAAAAAAACCTCCTTTTGGGCACTCGGAAAATGAAAAATGAATTTTCCGTACAAAGAAAATGAAAACTTCCTTTGTCAACATTGTTTGGAATTCCAAGATGTACCCTTGTGCACAATATGAGATCATTTGAACAAACTATGCCATGAATGTGGCCATAAGATTGATCATTTAGGGTGAAAGCCATGAATCTTCACGCATGATAGCTCATTTCTGAGAACACTTTTTTAAAATAATTATTGTATTACAAGTTTATTATTTTTCCTGGAAACTTGGTCACATATAATGACACAATGCGAAGGTTTTCCAATTTTTTGATTTTTTTGAATTTTTTTATGCCCGTTTCAAAATGCGGTCAAAACGGCGGGCTTGACCGTTCCTAGCTAGTGGTTGGATCTTGGAATTTTTTTGGTGTTTCTATGATTAAATAGATACTTATGTACCTAGAAATGATTTTTAGAAAAAATAAAGAGCAAACTACAAGGCATCTACAGTTCAAATTTGACCCGCTTCCAACTGAATAGACGGAAATTTGTCTTTTACACGAGAGGTGGATCAAAACTTTTTACACCCAACCATTTGGTCAATTTTGCATTAAATATGGCCTAGTATTTTAGAAAAATGATTTGGTCCAATTTTGCAACAATTATTTGGTAGGTCCTTCACAAAAAAACCTCATTTGGGGCAATCGAAAAATGGAAAATGGTTTTTCCGTGCACACAGAAAATGAAAACTTCCTTAGGAAACATTGTTTGCCATTCCAAGATGCACCCTTTGGCACAATATGAGATCATTTGAACAAACTATGCCAAGAATGTGGCCATAAGATTGATCATTTGGCTTGATAGCCATGAATCTTCACACATGATAGCTCGTTTCTGAGAACACTTTTTTAAAATAATTGACGTATTGCAAGTTTGTTATTTTTCCTGGGAACTTGGCCACATATAATGACACAATGCGAAGGTTTCCCAATTATTTGATTTGTTTTGAATTTTTTATGCCCGTTTCAAAATGCGGTTAAAACAGTGGGAATGACCGTTCCTAGCTAGTGGTTGAATCTTGGAATTTTTTTGGTGTTTCTCTAATTAAATAGATACTTATGTACCTAGAAATGATTTTTGGAAAAAATAAAGAGCAAACTACAAGGCAGCTGCAGTTCAAATTTGACCCGCTTCCAACTGAATAGACGGAAATTTGTCTTTTTCACGAGAGGTGGATCAAAACTTTTTACACCCAACAATTTGGTCAATTGTGCATTAAATATGTCCTAGTATTTTAGAAAAATGATTTGGTCCAATTTTGCAACAATTATTTGGTAGGTCCTTCACAAAAAAAACTCATTTGGGGCAATCAAAAAATGGAAAATGGTTTTTCCGTGCACAGAAAATGAAAACTTCCTTAGGAAACATTGTTTGCCATTCCAAGATGCACCCTTTGGCACAATATGAGATCATTTGAACAAACTATGCCAAGAATGTGGCCATAAGATTGATCATTTGGCTTGATAGCCATGAATCTTCACACGTGATAGCTCGTTTCTGAGAACACTTTTTTAAAATAATTGTCGTATTGCAAGTTTGTTATTTTTCCTGGGAACTTGGCCACATATAATGACACAATGCGAAGGTTTCCCAATTATTTGATTTGTTTTGAATTTTTTTATGCCCGTTTCAAAATGCGGTCAAAACAGCGGGAATGACCGTTCCTAGCTAGTGGTTGAATCTTGGAATTTTTTTGGTGTTTCTCTGATTAAATAGATACTTATGTACCTAGAAATTATTTTTGGAAAAAATAAATAGCAAACTATGAGGCAGCTGCAGTTCAAATTTGACCCGCTTCCAACTGAATCGGTGGAAAATTGTCTTTTTCACGAGAGGTGGATCAAAACTTTTTACATCCAACCATTTTGTCAATTGTGCACTAAATATGTCCTAGTATTTTAGAAAATTGATTTGGTCCAATTTTGCAACAATTATTTGGTAGGTCCTTCACAAAAAAAAACCATTTTGGGCACTCGGAAAATGAAAAATGATTTTTTCGTGCAAAAAAAATGAAAACTTTCTTAGGCAACATTGTTTGCCATTCCATGTTTGTTATTTTCCTGAAAGGTAGTTCACAATTGGTGACACAATGAGAAGGTCTTTTATTTTTTTGAATTTCTGTGATCATAAAATAGCTTACATGATTTTAACATCTTATTTTTAAATCTATCACGACCAATTTAGTTGGTCATAATGTTGTATTGCGTTCTGATTGGTCCGTGGACCAGACACGCGGATCATGCACGAAACACCGTTGGATCCTCTCGGATCCAACGGCAGCCCTCACCCCTCGCCTCCCCCACCAACCCCACGTGAGGCGAAACCCTAGCTCTCTTCTCCCCCATTTCCATCCACCACCACCACCACCACCCCCCCCCCGCCGCCTCCTTTCTTTCTTTCTTTCTCTCCCTCCCCCCTCT
>NC_041381.1:649115358-649124805 GCF_002162155.2 Triticum dicoccoides | reverse complement strand
GCTCGGTCCGTCCCGCCGTTCGCCTCCTCCTTCGACTCCACACTCTCCTTCCACTCCACCCTCTCCTTCTCTCCATGTCAAAACCCTAGATCGACGCTATGGCCACCTCACAGGCGGCGCGTGCAGGTGAGATCTGGTATTGCCCCCCCCCCTTTCTTCTCCTCCTCCTTCTAGATTTCTTCAGCTTGCTCGAATCTCATTGCGTTTGTGCGGGTTTGTGCAGGCCATCCAAGACGGTGGGGCCATGTTCGCCTCGTCTGTGGGGACGGAGGCGGCGGCGGTTTCCAGGAAGATGGTGAACCTCAGCTCCCCTCTCCGGCGGCGCTGCAGCAGCAAGATGGTGAAGGGATGCACCGGCCAGCGCGTGAGGCTCTACGTCCGCGGCACCATCCTCGGATACAAGAGGTGAGAAGCTCCCTCCGCCGGCGCGACTCTGCTCCTTCTCCCTCGCGTGGGTATCTGAATTCCTGGTCTTGGTTGGGCGCGCAGATCCAGGCAGATCCAAGTGAACACCAGGGAGGACGTGGCCTGGTACGGCAGCAAGAGGATGGCCTGCGTCTACAAGGCCAAGACCAAGCAACGACACCAACTACCACTACATCTGGGGCAAGGTCTCCCTCTCCCACGGAAACACTGGTGTCATCCACGCCAAGTTCACCCCCGCTGAGGCCATGGTGAGTTGTTGGGTCGAACTTCTCCGGTTGTCTGTTTCGGTGGCATGCATAAGATTTAAACAAACTAAATTGAGCTATATACCTTCTGTGATATCTAGTTCTGTGCCACTGTTTATGGAGTTGTGAGACTTGTCGTGTGTGTATTAGACCCCGCTTGCTTGTTCAGGGGATATTTAGGGTCGAGATAGTGTCACACATGTGACTGGACTGCAGCAAGTCTGAAACTCCAGACTCTACTTCATGTTGCTGTTATTTCTTGAAGCCTTGAATAGCTAAACTTGGGCACCACGTACGTCTCCTCCCTGTAATTTGATGTACTGACTTGTGTTGCCTGCTGAGTGCTGACGGTATTAGGTTCATTATGTTGTTGTAGCATGTGTCTGAAACATGGACAAATGGGCACCCTTTAGGGTATTCTGTGACCCTCTTTAGTTCAACTAAATGAACTGGTTTGAAGTCTGAACCTCTCTTATGTACTCCATGTTTACTGAATTTCACTGAATTTACTGAATGTGCATGTGAATCTCAAAATTATCCATAGTGTGTGTGTGTGTGTGTTCGAGTGTAGGAGTGCAAATGGGCACCCTTTAGGGTATTCTGTGACCCTCTTTAGTTCAACTAAATGAACTGGTTTGAAGCTCTAGTATGCTTAGAGTGACTGGTTTCATTAGTCTCTTAATCGACAAGTTAACTGGACTATTTTGCTGTATTTCCATCATACACCTTTGATTTATTTAGTGACTGCAGACTGTGATTATACAGTAGAAGTAGTTAGTATCTCTGTAGACTGCATATTATACAGTAGAAGTAGTTAGCCAATTTCTAGGGGTTGTCTGTTCACCTGTTAGTATCTCTGTAGACTGTACATGCTTCAAATGGGGATGGCTTTTATGATCCCTTGAATGCATTTTGATCTTAGTAGTACTTACCACACAGTAACAAAATAAGTAGCAGCCTGAGCTTTCAGGTTCAGGGTTTCTCTTGTTTTCTTGATTCATTTATACTATATGATTCAGGTTTTATACTTTGCCAGTAGGTAGCTCATACTGCCCGCTTGCTTCTACTTTGAATATTGTGGTCTGCATGCTTTAGTCACTGTGCCCCTAGTTCTTTTTTTGTAGGGAGCTATGCTTATCATCAGAAATTCTTGGTGATGATGTTATTCCTCTTTTGGTTCATGTGTTGCAATTATATACCACATAATTCTACACCATGTGGTGCACTTAAGTATCTTAGTGACTTCATTTGATGTGTGTATTTCTGTTAATTTTCAGCTTCTGTTGCTGTGAAAATGTACCTCACTGACCGTCTGTCTATTTATTGTGTACTTCTTGCATGAGGAGGTGACTAGTGATGCGGCGTGCCAAGCAGCAGTAGGGGAAGGGGGTCTCCTGATCAAGGAGGTGGAGGAGTAGGGGCATGCCCAGCCGGCAGCCCTGTCCTGCTCGTGGGGGAGGGGCAGGAGGGGTCTGCTCCTCTGCTTCCATTGCGACCGCGGCAGGTAGCTCCTCCATCTCCCTACCCCTCTTCCCTGATAGCGTACATCACAATCTTGTTAATTGTTATTGTTATTGCGATCACAATCTTGTTAAGATGCATCTGTGGTGGTGGTCTTCTGGCCACCACAATCTTGTTAATTGTTATTGCGATCATCTTTCTTTTCAATGAACTATGCCACAATATGTGTTTTGCAAGGTTCAGTGGCTACTAAGTTTTGATTATTTGCAACTTGTATGTCCTTGTTGGTTTATTGTACGTTCTAAAAAGTCGTGAATAGTCTTCACTTATATAGCCAACACCTTTATTTTGTTTTGTTTTGTTCTGTGCTCACTAGTGATACCTGACTAAGGTTCCCTGAATATAGGAGTAGACTGTAGGTGAAGAAAAATTATAACCTGAAAGTAATCATATGTACTACTCCCTCCGTCCCATAATATAATTATTGGTACATAATTTTCTTTACTTATACACACAGAATAGATAGAGGTGACGTGTGGTTATATTCTGTTGTACATATACTTCAGGATTTAGTCCCTATCTGCTTTGTATATTTTTTTATTTTGTTTCTAACTCTTTTGGTTTATTGTTAGATGCCTTGGTTCAGCCTCTACAAACATACCCGAAAATGGTGTTTCCTCTCATTTACAAGAGCTCCAGCAAAGTGAACTAGGAAGTATATTTGAAGTTCTAAGCCGTGTAGCAAAGAGTTATATGTTCTGTCTTATGTGTAATAGACTGGAAAGATTTGAATAATATTGTAATAGACTGTGTACAGATTGTAGTTGACTTATTTATCCTTCTTTGACGAACTACATTTGTCATGTTCTATTTGAAATATTCATTATGTGGTTTCAAAGCGTGTGAAATGGAACCTGACTCATGGAGCCCACTTATGAAATCACTTTTGAATTTTCTGTCACGTGGGTCTAATGTGTGAGATTATGACAAGTGGTATCCATCTGATTGGTGGGACCAGCAACCAAATATAATGGCCTAGGCCCAAACAAATGTTAAAAGGCCATGACCAAGAAATAAATAAAAAACTGAATTGTTGGGCTTGGCCCATGAAGTCTGACAAAAAATTGACAGGAAAAAAATATATAGAAAGGCTGAATTAATGGGCTCGGCCCATGTAAAACACCCAATTGGACTGGGCTGAATCTTGTGCCACGTCAGCTTACCACGCTGGATGCCTACGTGGCCTGGAGAGGTTGCTAGTGACCAAAACGCCAGAGTGGACATATTTTGGTCATAAACGTCTTCGACCATTCCAGAAGAAAGGTCGCTATAGTTAGTTTACGACCGCCAGCTTTTGACCTTCTCTTTTTGGTCACAAAAAGGTCGCAAATGAAAAACCATGACCTTTCAGTGACCAATAGTCAAGGTCACAAGTTGACATATTTCTTGTAGTGACTCCACTCCAGCACATCACCGGATCACGCGATTGCTTGGGCCTTGCAACACGTGCCAGGAGCTGTCTGTTGGCCCAACGTGCGGTGCATTGAGCCAGCTCTCTCCAGCACATCACCAGATCAGGCGATCGGCAGGGCATGGCATGACATGTGTGCAGTCATCCGTTGCCCCAACGTGCGTGCCCCCAATACATTGTCAGATCAGCGCGGCTAGCTGGCATTGCGTGACGTGCCACGAGCCAACCGTTAGCCCAACGCGCAACCGTTAGCCCAACGCGCGACCCTCCAGCACATTGCCCGATCAGGAGGCCAGCTAGCATTGTGTGATGTGTCAGGAGCTACTCGTTGGCCGAACGTGCACCCACATCGCCAGATCAGGTATCCAGCTGGCGTTGCGTGACGTGCCAGGAGCGAGTTGTTGGCTCAACGTGCGGCTCTCCAGCACATCGCCTGGTCAGGCAGCCAGCTGGCATGGCGTGACGTGCCAGCAGCCAGCTGTTGATCCAACGCGTGACCCTCGAGCACATTGCCCGATCAGGTAGCTAGCTAGCGTTGTGTGATGTGTCAGGAGCTAGCCGTTGGCCGAACACGCCACCCACATCGCCAGATCAGGCAGCCAGCTGGCGTTGCGTGACGTGCCAGGAGCGAGTCGTTGGCTAACGTGCGGCTCTCCAGCACATCGCCTGGTCGGGCAGCCATCTGGCATGGCGTGACGTGCCAGCAGCCAGCTGTTGATCCAACGCGTGACCCTCGAGCACATCGCCTGGCAGCCAGCTTGCGTGGCGTGGCAGCGGCCAGCCGTTGGCCCAACACGCCACCCTCCAGCACATCGCCGGATAGCTGGGCGTTGCGGGTGATACCACACGCGTTGTGTTAGATATTCCGATATTTATGTCCATTCATTTAGTCATTCCTTAAATATCTTCCAAAGGTACGGATGTATTCCAAATTATTTATTTTCAATAAATAAATAAGACAATAGATATGAAAATACTAAGTAAATCGGGAACGCTGCACGGTGCCGTCGGATCTAAGATCCGACGGCCCTCCACAGTTGGATCACGAGGGAGGGAGAGCCCATGCCCCACACACACGCGCCCGGACGGACTCCTGCGGGCGGCACACGCCGGCGTCGAGCCCAAACCCACAAGAAAAGAAAACCACAGCGAGCGTTCGCTCCTCGGAGTTTTGCTATATATAGACGGCGCATGCAAGCAATTGCCAGACTAGAACCTCCGCAACACATTTGCTGCCCCCTTTAATCCCCTTCCTCCCTCCCTCCTTCCTCCTTGTCGTCTCGCGCCGATGGAGTCCTCGCCGACGCCCGCGTCAGCAATGCCGGCGCCGTCCCCCGCTTCGTCGTCGCGATCGAGGGACAATCGCCTCCTCGTCGGCTTCGACCTCCCGGCCTCCTGGGGGTACCGCCGGCCCATGGCCTTCTGCAAGGACCCCGAGTCCAGCCCCCCTGCGGCGGCGGCGGCGGCGGCGGGCGACGAGGCGCTGCGCAACAGCTCCCGATCCCCGCCGAAAGCCGCCCCCGTGGCGGCGCCGGGGGAGGCTAAGCACGCCCCTCCGGCCGACGAGGGCGCCGCGGCGGAGGAATCTGCCCGGAAGCAGTACTACCAGCTGAGGGACCGGAGGGGCGGCCGGGACGGCGCGGAGGACGCGCAGGAGCACAGGAAGCTCTGGAACATGGACGGCGGCGGCTCCTCCTCCGGCGGCAGGATTAGCGCCGGGTTCTCGGTGGAGCTCACCAAGCAGGAGATCGAGGCGGACTTCCTCGCGATGACCGGCAAGAAGCCGCCGCGCCGGTACAAGAGGCGGCCCAAGGCCGTCCAGCGCCAAATCAACGTGCGTAAGCAAGACACGCCCCCAAAAAAATTCCTCGATCGCGCTCGCGAAATCCTCCCTTTCCCTCCTCCGATTACTCACCTCTCATCTTGTCTTCTTCTCCCGCAGTCCATCTCCCCCGGCGAGTTTCTCTCGGAGGTGAACCGCGATCGCTACAAGGTGAACGAGGTAAGCATTCTCCAAATAAAAAATTTCAATCTTTGGTCCATCTGGCACTTGTTCCTGTTCGTTCCGGACGCTGATTCGGCGCTGGATTGGTGCAGAAAGGGGGATTCTGAGGGAGTCGCGATTCGGAGCAAGAGATGGATTTCCTGCCGGGAATTGTGGGTCGAGCAAGAGATGGTTCGTCAGAGTTGAGGTTGAAGTCGAAGTGCGTCATGTCATCAGAGTCGATAGATAGATTCAGGGTTGAATAGTTCCAGTTCGTCAATGCCTTGGCAATTGATCGTGTATCATGTAATGTGAGTCAGTCAAACCCTAATACAGTGTATGTTTTGGGGTGTTTCCTTGGTTGGCTTATCATCGGGATATGGTTCAAGGATTTCTCCTGTTCTGCTCCCGTATCTGTTCTGTTGTTGAGTGTCGAAGCCAGTTCTGTTGTGCTGCAGAAGAACCTCAGATCTTGGTTGCAGGCCGGCAGAAATGGGGACTATTGTAGAATCTTCATCAACTTTTCATTTCAGTCATAGTCGTCAATTTATATCCTTTTCTGTTGCTGCATCTTTTGTTTCTCTGAAGCATTGCTGCATCTTGTTTTGAACTCTCTGCATTGCTAGAACAGTAGATATACTCTGTTCATGCGTTCTTTTCTTTATTTGGAGCCATGCATACTCTGCTCTGTTTATATGTTGAGTGGTTAGTTTTTGCCACAACCACATTCCAGATATGTCCAGCAGCACTTGCTCGTCTCCATCTGACAGAAAGCAAAAACCTGCCCCTCCCTAGGTCAGTTTGGTAGCACCAGTACAGAAAGCAAGAAACTGTTCAGTTTGGTAGCATCAGTACACTAATCTCCCTTGTTTTTATCTAAACAGCATTTTGGAAGTGCTGCTGCTCACACTCAAACTCAGCATGAAGACAGATGCAGAAATTGGCTGGCCAAAATCAGTTTGGTAGCATGAGTACACTTATCTCCCTTGTTTTTAACTTTTTTATCTAAACAGCATTTGGATAAGCATTTGGCCGTGCTGCTGCTCACACTCAAACTCAGCATGAAGACAGAGATGCAGAAATAGGCCGGCCAAAATCAGTTGAGCAGGAACCCTATGCCAATCTCTCCAGACTCAGGTGGTTAAGCTAAGGTAGGGTTAGCAGCAGAACAAACCCAGGTTAAGGTAAGGTTAGCAGCAAACCCGAGTCAGGGGCATTTGACTGTCATGTAGTAAGTGCTTCAGAAATCCATGCTGAAACCTGAGAGAACGGTGTGCTGATGTCCTGCTCCTAGCTAGCACATGACGCAGCTTGGTTAAATGGAAAGAAAAGACTTGCAAAGAAAGAGGCTGTGTTGGGTAATGAGTCCAAACCGCATGATCTCCCAATCATTATCCTGGTCTGCCTACTCCGTACTCTTCACTGAAAGCGACTGCTTAAACTTGAGAACTGTCTCTCTCTCTTCTCTCTCTCTCAGCTAAATATTCTAAAATGCGATTTTTTGAGAATCTGTATTTGGGTTCAGCTTTGGACTTACAGTTAAGTGCCACGGTGTCACGCTGATGTGTTGCTTAATTGGGTTTTAGCCAGGCCAGCAGCCTTCAGGCACCAAACTGTCACTGTTGCACTGTGTCTCCTTGATCGCCATGGCAAAGCTAGGCGGTGCCTGACTTTTTTTATGGTGTCTCTAACTTCGTGACAGGGTCAGACTGCCGGTGGCTGACAATTTGTACTTGGCGATCTTGTGTGCCCAATGAGCTCAGGCGCCACTGCCTCTCTGAATGCCGTTTATGACATGCTTCTTGCCAGCATTTACTCACCCGATCGCCCGCGGTTGATGCGATGTGATGCGATGCAGTCTTCCACTAGCAAAAATTTTGCCACCGTAACTGCGCAGATGTTGTACGGTTCACCATTTCACACCTGCTTCTTATGGGCAAAGGGTTTTCTCTTCTTGACCTCTTCATCTTAAAAAAAAATGGTTTTATCTTCTTACAGTCTCCTCAGTTTGTTTTCGTAAGTGTTTTTCCATCTTTATTTCACTTCACTTGTGGGATTCGATTGATTGGCACCTTGAGCATTCTTTCGACCAAGTTGGTCGTCTAAATATCTTAAGCCTCTTAGATTCCAAGTATTCTTTTACTCCTTCCGTTCCTAAATATTTGTCTTTCTAGAGATTTCAACAAGTGACTACATACGGAGTAAAATAAGTGAATCTACACTCTAAAATATGTCTATATACATCCGTATCTGATAGTCCACTGAAATCTCTAAAAAGACAAATATTTAGGAACGGAGGGAGTATATGAATTATGGAGGATTAGGTTCCTTGGAAATGCTTTCTACATGGCTTGTTAGGATTGAGTACTATAAGAAATTGTCCTGAGGATATTTTGTACAATATTTCATAAGAAAAATCTCTATCCACTGAAACCTTTCAAAAAGTGTTTTTTGTTTGCGTGTATTGCAGTCAAACAGACTTCGGTGCAAACAAAATCCTACACGATATGAGTGAGCATGGTTTGCAATCTCCTGTTCTTTTTTCTTTTTCTCTCGCCATTGGAATCGCGCGAATCAAAATGGTCTGTCGATCATGTAATGCAAATTCTCAAAACCCTACATTTTCTTTGGATAAAGGATGATTGAACCCAGGCCTCTGCATCTGCAAATCCACTTAACAAAATAATCAAGGATGGATGGATCCTACGCACAACGTCCTTTTATTTTGCGTCGTTGTGCCGGGGTTTGGCCTAACTAGATTCAATGTATTGTAAGTCGTGCAGTAGGAAGGTGTTTATTTCCTCTTATTGGTGTGTTGCTAGGTATAAAATTCATGTACCGAACGTCTGCGTCTTTACTAGGTTTCTCAAACAAGAAGGAACGTGTTTCTTTCCTAATTTTTTGTCATGTTTTCAGTTTTCTAGGATGAGGGAATCATATAGTTCAGTGAAAAACACATGCTTTGCTATCCGCAATTTTTATTTTTTGGAGGCCCATCTTGCATCTCCTAAAGGCCCCTCAAACTGCAAGATACGTCCCTTGTATTTTAGATTAGCTTACCAAAACAAAGTGGAAAATCAATTTTCCCTACTTCAATACATTGATGGAGGCAAATCTCTCCTGACATCCATAATAAATACTAAGATCTTACGTTCTTCAAAGCACATTTAGTTGTATATTACCCTACTTACAAATTAACGATCGACCAAAAGGAGTCGATCTTCTCGAGATTTCAGGACATCAAATAATAGCACAGATCTTAATGGCGAGACATGCAAAAATTCTGGAGTGGAGTGATTCAATCTCTATCTCTTTGTTGTCTAGGGGGCTGATCGCATATTCACCGTTGCAAAATGTGAAGCATGGTTTAGTTGCCGCTCTGATGATAATCGATGGGTTTGTAAAAAAAATAAAGAACATTTTCTGAAGAATGTGAATGTGTTTAGAATGTATGTGAACAATTATCTTGAAAAGTTGTGAACATTTTTTAGAAGTATGAACATTTTTTAAAAACCACAAAAAATTATGAAAATGTTGAGAATATTTTTTTCAAAGTACATTGGGAAGAAAATTTGGGAAAATAGGAAAAATTCAGAAAAAAAGGGAAAGGAATAAAAATAAAAATAAAGCCTTGGAAAGCCGATAAAAAATAGCCACCGATTCTGTGGCTCGGTGTGGTGGTCTTGTGTGATTGCCCACTTCGTTGCAAAGAGCGACAAATAGGGCACCGCCATATAATTGAGTGTTTGCTCAAAAAAATATAATTGAGTGAAAATAACTGCTTCGTTGTCCACATTTTTTATTATTATTATTACTACTACTACTACTACTATTGCTGTTGTTGTTGAAGCATGTTTCTT
>NC_041381.1:649046557-649115031 GCF_002162155.2 Triticum dicoccoides | reverse complement strand
CATTGATGGAGGAAAATTTCCTCCAATTTGTAAAATAAATACTAAGATCTTATGTGCTTCAAAACATATTTAGTTGTATGTTACTTAGCAATTAAAGATTGAACAAAAGGAGTCGATCTTCTCGAGATTTCGAGATTTCAAATACTATCACAGATCTTGATGGCAAGTCATGCAAGAGTTCTGAAGTGGATTGATTCGATCTTGATCTCTATCTTCTCTATGGGGGGTGATTTCACATTCGCCGTTGCAAGATGTGAAGCATTATTTAGTCCTACTCTAACAATGACCGGCCGGTTTGTTTTAAAATTGAGAACATTTTTCGGAAACATGGCTATTTTTAAAATGTCTGTGAATAATGTTTGTAAAAAGCATGAACAGTTTGTAGAAGTCCCAAGAAATTGCAATTTTAAGATACTTGTTTCTTGAAAAAATTGGCACAATTATTGAAAAAACAAGAAAAGTTTCAGAAAAAAGGAAAAGAAGAAAAACAAAAATAAAGCCATTATCTAGCTAAATGGGTTGGCCCACTATGTCACTCACTGATGTGATCCTGTGCGATTGCCTAGCGTTTCGTCGCAAAGAGCGACAAATAGAAAATCACCATATAATAGAGTGAAAATAATTGCTTGGTCATCCATATTTTATTTGTATTTTTCTGAAGGCCCGTTTCTTAAAGTCCCCTCAGATTGCAAGATACCGCCCTCATAGACTAGCTTTCTAAAACAAAGTGGAGAAAATAAATTTTCTTGTTTTGGTACATTGGTGCAGTTAAATCCCCTTTGAATTTTCAAAATAAACACTAAGATCTTACGTGATTTGAACCATATTTAGTCGTATAAGTCCCTATCTAGCAATTAACAATCGACCAAAAGGAGTCGATCTTCTCGAGATTTTGGGAGTCAAACACCACTACCACATATCTTAACGTCGAGGCATGCAAGAATACCGAATATATGATGTGGACTGATCGATCTCGATATTTTTGATATCTAGTGATGATATCACATATCCAAAATAAATACTACCCAAATCTTAGTGATTCAAAGCATATGTAGTTGTATATTTCCCTACGTAGCAATTAATAACAATCGGACAAAAGGAGTCGATCTTCGCAAGTTTTCGTAATGTCAAGCAGTACTACCACAGCCCACAGGTACTAGTGTAGATAACTGCAAAATATACTGAACAACTGCAAAACATACTGATGGTGGAGGTGGTGCAGCAATCCGAGATCACCTAGGCTCTTTCCGGGCTGGCGCTTGTCATGTGTTCAGTAATGTTTCAGTCCCGGAGCATGTGGAGCTGCTTGCCTGCCGCCGGGGACTGCAATTAGCACATGAAGTTGGCGCGACAAAGCCGGTTTTAGAAACTGATAATTTATCTGCGGCACACGTCCTCAACTCAGGTGATCTCGATCGATCAAGGTTTGGGCAACTCATTCAGGAGACTAAGGAGCTGCTCGCAGGTGTAACCAAGTCTTGTGATTGTACGCATATTCGCCGTTGCAATTTTTATTATTTTTTTGAGACACATTCGCCGTTGCGAGCTGATCCAACGGGTTTGGCGCTAACTTGTTGGGCATGGGCGAAGATCGCGTCGGACCGAACCCAACCGGTCCCGTCTCGCCTCATTTCACGTCGCGGAGCGGCGCCCGGTCGCACGGTGGGCGAAGCGGCGAGCGCTACAGGAGCTTCGCGTCGCGTCGCCTCGCAGCCTCCCTGCCCCTGGGCGTGCGGTGCGGCTCCCCTGGCTTCCTGGCTTCTTTCTGGCCATCGCACCGCCGGCGCTCAAGTGCTGCGTGGTTCCACGCGTGGTGTCGCGTCGGAGTGGTAGCTCGGCGCCAAGTGTCTCGTCGACCTGCGGCAGCTTTCCTTTTCGACATTCGACGCGGCAAACCTAGCTAGGCACGTCGTGCGCGGTCGTCACGGATCGAACGACCGGGCCGGCACGTGTTTACGACCGTACTCCGTACGTGCGTAGCCGGTCGTCGTCGAAGAGCCCAGGTTGCCACCAGCCCGACGCTCTCCACCGGCGTGGCATTGGCACGCAGCAGGGAGACCCAATCAGCACGCCCAGGCGCACCCACCCACACCTGCTCTGCTCGCTTCTTTGATTAATCATCGTCCTCCTCCTCCGTCTTGGCACTATGGCAGCATTCTTTTCTGGGGTCAACTGCACTGCACGGTGGCCACCTCGTTATTCCACGCACGTACGCACGCTACAAACCGGATGGAAGGCTCGGAGCCGACACTCCATTTTTCTTTGCCGATCCTTCAGTCGTCGCCGGTACATTCGTTGATCGTGGACACGCCTGTGCAGAGGAAAGGCGGCAAAGCTTTTTGAACAGTTCCAGGACCGACCGGAGCCGGCCGGTGCCCGACCCGACCCGGCGGGAAGACCAGGTCCAGCACAACAAGCAGGGCGGCGCGCAACTCACTGCCCCGCGGGCCCGGTGCCAGAAACACAAGGCGGCGCTGCATGGACGCTCTCCCAGCCTTCCATCTGGGTCCCTGTCTCCAGCTCTCGCCGTCACAGACGTCGCCTCAACCGCACGCCAGCTTCTTCCCTCCGTTAGTCCGTTTGGTGGTGGATAATAACGGACATGCCTTTTCCGTCGGTGATCTCACGTCGCCGCCGCGTGCGCACTCCACGATTTTTCTCGATGACAACTGACAACTGACAAGCCATGATCTTCCGGCAGCCAAGGTCTGCCACGCATCCGGATGAACCCATGTAGTTGTAGCCAATCTTGAACCATACACCACATCCTAATGGAGAAGATGCAATTAAATAGGATGTGCACGGCCGACTCGAGCACCCGGTTGCATTGGGATTCCTGCAATTTGGCCATCCAGTCCTACCAAGCAAGCAGTCATCCAAATGCGGTTTTGCATGATCAACCACACAAAAACTTGCACTTCGGCGGCGCCCAATTCTTCAAGATCGTGCCCTTGAAAGTTGAAACTCGTTGTCTTAGTACCAGAAAATTGCGCCTTATAGCCCAATGTCGTGGAGTACCAATCCGAGGTGGTGAACTTTCAGGTAATGGTGTCGGGACGGCCACCACGGAGGCCCACCGGGGACACATGTGTCCAGGGTGCGATGAATTCTTGTATGTGTGCCACCGTCAGCCCATTAGTTATGATTTGATCGACCAAAGCGTCATTTTGAGGAACCTTCGTCGCGCACCATTCATTGCTCTCGGATATATAAAAAATGAGGGGTGCGATGTGTTTTGGCCTTTGCACATCCACTAATGGTGACCTCCGTAAGGGCAGGAAACAAATCCACGTCCTTGGCATCGCACGAGCTCTCAGTGCCCACCCAAGTTCTTTCTGGCGCTTCCCATTCAAGCCATGGCCATCGAAGGCGAAGGGCGCGGGCAAACTTATGTAGGTTCAAGATCCCAAGGCTGTCGAGATTTGAGGATCGACACACCAACGTCCAGTTAATCTTGCAGTTGCCACCGGGGACCTTGTCGGAGCCCACCTAAAGAACAGCTCTACGAATCTTATCAATGGACATTACGAACTCCACTGGAATGACAAGTGCTGTGATGTGATAAATCACAATGGCGGTGAGGATTTGACCAAGGTGGTGCTGCTTGTCGCCGTACAATGTTTCCCCTGCCAAGGGCGGAGCCTGCTGGCGACCTAGTCCTCAAGGTACTGGAAGTGTATCGGCTTGACATGAATGAAATTATGAGACCTGGACTAATTGCGTAGAGCCTCTAAATTGCACCACTAACATAGTCCACAACTTCATCGTTATTCTTCCAACTGCTAGAAAGTCTATATGATTCAAAGCGATTTTTGTGAAATAAAAAAAGCGAGATGCAACATGGATGGGCCCATGGACAACATATAAAGATAGAGCCGATTTTTTTTATGCAAGATAGGTACCATCTGAAATGAAAGAGATAACACCAACGAAATAATTCGAACCGTGGTCAGCCGAGATGCACGACTGCGTCTTTTCGAAACAAAAAAAAATACTGCAATTGCCAAATCCCCCTCCATCTTTGATAGAAACACTGTAGCGCATGGAAATCGTGGTGTTCATTTCATGCCTACAAGGCTACAAGAAACAAGTTATAATCCGTTTGGAAACCGGGGCCAACAGCCAAACGAAAGGTGTCTGGCAAGGGACACGGCCTGAGCAGAGCAGCCGCGACGCGGCAACGAGGCACGCACGTGTGGCGCCGTGGTCGTTGAGGATCCACCACAGCGTGTAGCAGGCACCAGGCCGGCGGCCGGAGATAGAACGAACCCAGGTTTCGGACGACGTCGTCCACTGGCCCTGGCCGATGCTCTCCACCGACCGGGCGCGGCACGGCAGGTTCACGCAGCGGAGAGAGAATCTTGGGTGCGGTGCGGTGCGGCCGGACGCGACAGCGCCACGCCGCGCGCACATCACACCACACCTCCCCGCGTACGTACGCAGCACGCTTGCACCTTTTCCGCTGCTCTTTCTTTAATTAATTAAATTAAATTAATCTCCCTCCGTTTTGGGCAGCAGTTTGTCCGGTCAAATGCCCGGCGCCCTGCTCGTCGTTGCTCCTCGCGCACTCCGACCAAATCCGATCTCTGAGCAGCAGCCAGCACTTGATTTTCAGATCCTCCGGCCATCGTCGTCCCCCGATCGGCTGATGATCGGAGCTCCGTGCCCGGCGGGAAGACTTCACTGACCAGGAGGTCTAGGGGGGAGACACAAGGCGGTACAGTCGCGTGCCTACGGGCCCGGGGCCAGAAACCCAAGGCGGTGCTGCATGGCCGCGCCCTGTATCCCTGTTGTGCGGGGCCCGCCGGCGCTCGTCCTCTCGCCGTCACGGACGTCGCCACATCGGCACGCCAGCTTCACATCCTTGGTTTGGTGGATATACTCCTACTGCTAATAACAGATTGGCCCCGCCGCCCAGTCGCCTTTCCCGTCGGCGACAGCATTTTCTAAGTGATAGGACGACAAGTATACTGCGGCCCCACGGGTCAGCGACCTTGCACGCTAACAAGTAGGCCCTGGCGTGCCGCGGTCCCACGGGTCAGTGATGTATACGTACGGCTGCGCGCGTCCAGGGTTGCAGAATGACCGGGCTGCCCCCGCGCACCGCACCACAACCACGACGTCCTTGCTTTTGCGCTGCGTTCCGGCCGGTAACAAAAACAAACGCGAGCGAGACCCCTGCTGCCTCAAGACCTCCTCCCTCCTCGCCGAGCCGACCCGACTCCGCCCCTCGTGGCCTCGTCCACGCCCAAGGAGCCGTCGGGCATGGCGGCGACGGCAGATCCGCGGGCGAAGCCGCCGGCCGCGCCCTCGACGCACCACCTCGAGCCGTGGGCGCGCCCGCAGCAGCAGCAGCCGCCTCGACCCCACCGCGTTGAGTCGGCCTCGGGGGCAGCGTCGGGCGCCCGCGATCGCCGCCGCTCGTCGTCTCACTCCCACCGCGGGGCCGACGCCGCCGGTGACGACGACGGGATCGAGGGGCTCCGCGTGAAGCTCATGGGCCACCTGCGCGACGCGGCCGACCGGCTTCGCGTGCCCCAGAAAAGTCCTCCCCTGCCCCCGCCGCCCCCACCGCCCAAGCCGAAGGAGCCCGAGCCAGAGCGCATGGCGCCGCCTCCACCTCCCACGGAGCCGCCGCAGGAGGACGTGGCGGACAAGCCGTGGAAGCTGCGGGAGCGCACGCGGCGGCGGCCGGCCGCGCTGTCGTCGTCATGGCCGGCGGCGCCGACTCCGCCGTCGAGGCGGCGCAAGCGCGCCCCTTTCTCCGTCTCCCTGGAGCCGGAGGAGATCGAGGATGACATTTACGCGCTGACGGGCGGCCGGCCGCGGCGGCGGCCGAGGAAGCGGCCGCGCGCCGTACAGCGGCAGCTCGATGTAAGCGCGAATTCCCCACACTACCCCCGCCTTTCCCAACCATTTAGTACTACTAATGCTCGAATTTACCCAATTGCCCCTTGGTTGTATCCCATCGATACGCTTTATGCGCTCACTTAACGTAGCAGCGTAGCACCAGTATAGTAATCCCAGCATGATTGTTGTGTTGTGTGCAAGAATGGTACACTCATCCTCCGATCCCTAACTAACAACAGCTAGCACCAACGCGTGCCGTTCGTTTCTGTGCAGTCGCTCTTCCCCGGGCTCTGGCTGGCCGAGGTCACCGCCGACGACTACAAGGTGCCCGACGACGAGTAGCCAAGCTCCCCTCCCTCCCGCCGCCGGCGACGTGCAGGTTCCGACGGACCCGCGTCGCAGGACAGGTAGCCCGAATTTATAGTAACTTGGAGTAGCTAGGCGTAGACGCGTGGTCGCGTGGAGCGAGCCGGTCATGTACTCGTGTTCACCAGTTATTAAGTTTACTGAAAAACTCTAGCTACCGACTTTCCTTGTCACATGCTGTTTCTGCTTCGCCGTCTGTACAGTCGCGTGCTCGTACAATCTACTGCTGGTAGTACTTACTTGCCAATTTATACTTGTTTTTTATGAACCGCTTCCATCCTGGTTGTACGTACTACTGGCTACTGGGTCAGTCTTGGCTTGGGTGGTGCTGGTGCTGGTGCTGGTGCATGTGGCTGTGCGCGCGCCCCCGCTTTCCGTGCTCGCTCTCGCAGTAGGGATGGATGGCTTTCGGGTCAGGTCCCGATCCGGTCTTCGTCCCCTCCTCTTTGCGTTGCGTTTTCTCGGGGGCTGGCTGGCTGGCCACCCGGCCGCGTCGGGCGTTTTGGATTCTCTCGTCCTCTGGGTAGGGTTGGGGTTGGGCCCTCGTGCTATCCGCTGCTGGGCCCGGGCCGACGCGGGACGGGGGATATGATTGCAGCAGGAGATGCCAGTTTGCTTGCTCGCTCCAATGGGGAGGCCACGCGAACTTTTCGCGTCGTCTTTCTCCCAATCACCAACCTAGTAGTGCTAATGGCTACTATACCCAAGAAAGAAAGCGGATGATTAATCAAGACAGATGGGAGTGGTACGGGTGCAGCACGGGCTTGCATGGAAGCAAGTGTCACATGATAAATTCTGTGGCCGGGACGACCCATGCAACGGTCCTGTGCCCAGCCGTGCATACGTGTTCTTCGTTTTCTTTAGCCATGTCGAAGAAAAACGCGTGTACGTACGTAAGTTAGCAAAGGGGCATCATTCTGGGAGAGGCCGTGCGTACGTACCAATCGTGTCGCCATACTGACGGCCTCGTACGGGTACGTATACACACGGGCGCACCACGTCCGCTCCAAGAGCCCGTTTGCGATGCGTGCACCGGTGCACGGTCGGTCGGGTTGGCCATGTGTCGCGCATTAAAAAAGGCGATCTTCTTTTCGGCGTGGAGTTTAAGGGCAAATCAGCCACTTGCGCACGACAGTGCCGGGCCCCGCCTGTCAGGTTTCCCGCCGGTAGCGCAGGGGAGAGGAGATGGAGATACGTACGGGCCAGGCAGATCGACCTGGTCTTCTCTTCATGGCCAGCCTGCCGCATTGAAACTCCGGCCCCACCTGTCAGTCCCGCTAAGGTCTAATCCGCTTCACGAGAGCGTACGTAACGGGCGCGGCAGGCCCACCCGATCCCGAGGAGGGCGTCCATGCAGTTCAAACCGCGGAGCGCCGCGTGGTTAGGTTTGTGGCTCTGCCTCGCGCAGGACGCCTCGAGGGCTGGCTGGTCCGTTGATGGGAGATCGGACGGTCAGGACGTGGACACGACATGATTTGACGTGTTCTTGAGCCGATGGATGGCCACTGGCCAGCATGGACGTGGGCTGCAGCGCCGGCCGACTTGGCTGGGGAAGAACGCCAAGTAGAGCCAAATTGCTGGTGACTGATGCCACCCACGCGAGCAATAATCGGGCGTGCGTACGTGAGATACTACTTGCAACCTTTTCTGTTCTTGCGGGCAGATGCTAGACTCTTTTTTTTGAAATAAACATCCTCTTTATTTATTTATTAGTAATAATGGTTACATCGTCCATAAAAAAATTTACAATATCGTTCATAGGTTCCTCAAACCAGTTCCTTGTCTCAGAAAATTTGCTACTCTAGCAACTTCATGAGCTACTTTATTTGCCTTCCTATTACAGTGTTCAAATCTAACTAACGAAAAATCACAAACCAAAAAATAACAATCATCAAACACAGCTGCCGCCGCTCCCGCTGTATGTCCTTCATTCTTCATCGTGTCAATTACTTCCATATTGTCGGAGTTAACAACAAGTCGGTTACTTCCCGCCTTTTGTGCAAGTAATAAGCCAAAACGTAGTGCCATGGCTTCTGCTGTTAAAACATCTGCACACCAATTCATCTTTCAATTTCCTCCAACAATAAATCTTCCTTTATCATCTCTAAGTACAACTCCCGCTGTGCCTCTAAGCATGTCTTGATCGAAAGAAGCATCGACATTTAATTTTACAAAACCTAGAGGGGGTCTCGTTCATCCCTCTATTTTATTTGTTGCCTTGGAGGATTGGGCAATAACATAGTTCGTCGTTATAGCACGGGCTCCCATCGAAATTTGGTATGCATCTTGGGTCTTTCCCTGATGAACTAGCGAACGTCTTTCCCACCATAAATACCAGGCTGTTATAGCGATCAGTTAGCGAACATTCTGTATGCCCAAATGTAGATAGCTCATGTTCTGGCATAAAAATTAGAAATTCAAGTACTGCCTCTCTCGCACGATCGACCGCACAGGCTTTTTTAATGGCTTCGTGCAATCCCAGTTTCTCCCACACCTCTTTTGCCTTTTGGCATAAAAATAATAAGTGTTTAGTATCTTCATGCCCGTTCGAACATGATGGGTAGGTGGGCGAAACTTTCATATGTCTATTAGCAAGTGTAACACGACACGGGAGGGTTCCATGTAAGGTACGCCAAATAAAGATCTTCACTTTTGCTGGACAAGATAATTTCCAAATCTTGCTCCAAATAGTATTGACATTTATTCCTCCAATGCCATCTGAGTGTTGCAATTTCCTCCCATGTTGGGCTTTCCATTCCTCCAGATAAGCAGAACGAACCGTGAACAGTCCATTCTTTGTAAAGCTCCAAGCTATGAAATCCGACATGTCATACGTGGGGAGGGGGGTCTTAAGCACTCTCTGGACATCAATTGGCCACAATGTTTGTCTTATCAAATCTTCATCCCAGCAATTGTTGACTGGATCTATAAGATCAACAACTTTTGTTAGAAGCTGCCCTCTTCTAGGAGTGATAATTTTCCTATTTGCCCCATTCGGGATCCATGCATCTCTCCATATATCAATATTCTGTCCATTACCAACTCTCCAAATATAACCTTTTTTTGAGAGAATCCACTACGGCCATAATGCTTTGCCACGTGAAAGAGGATCCTTTTTCCAGACTCGCATTCATTAAATCTCCATCTGGAAAATATTTAGCTCTCAAAATTGTAGCACATAGTGAATCAGGGTTATCAAGTAGGCGCCACGCTTGTTTGGCTAATAAGGCCAGATTGAAACAATGTATGTCTCGAAAACCCATTCCTCCTTGGTCTTTTGGTACACACATCTTCCACCATGCCATCCAATGCATTCTCTTCTGATTGTCTTCGTCACCCCACCAAAAATGCGACATCGCGTCAATGATTTCTTTACAAATCTTTTTAGGAATTTTAAAGACGGACATTGCATAAGTTGGGATAGCTTGTACAACCGATTTGAGAAGGATTTCCTTTCCTCCTGCTGATAGCAACTTTTCCTTCCAACCACTGATTTTCATAACAATTCCGTCTATTAAGAATTGGAAACAATCACTTTTGTCCATACCCACATTTGAAGGCAGACCCAAATATTTGTCATTGAGAGCTTCAGTCATAATGTTCAGAAATAGTACATATATGCGCCTTATCTTCCACTTTCGTGTTGGGACTAAAAAATATACTAGATTTTTCAACACTCACCATTTGCCCCGATGCAGCACAATAAGCATCCAAAACTGCTT
The DNA here is from genome assembly GCF_002162155.2 of Triticum dicoccoides. Taxonomy (NCBI): domain Eukaryota; kingdom Viridiplantae; phylum Streptophyta; class Magnoliopsida; order Poales; family Poaceae; genus Triticum; species Triticum dicoccoides. The sequence goes on along the minus strand of NC_041381.1, from coordinate 649,105,093 downwards.
TCAGCGCCTCCGCGTTCATGGAATTAGCTTGCATCAGGATTAATGAATCGTCCGCGAAAAGGAGATTTGAAATAGATGGGGCATCTCTGCTAACTTTAATTCCGGAAATACTTGTATTCTCCTCTGCATTAGCTAGGAGTGCAGTCAGGCCTTCCGTACATAAACAAAAATAAATATGGGGAGAGAGGGTCCCCCTGCCTTAGTCCTCTAGATGGTTTGAAGCTCTCTGTTTCTTCCGTGTTAAAACGAACCCGATATTCCACCGAGGTCACACATTGCATAATTAAATTCACCCAATCCTACTGAAAGCCTAGTCTCAACATGATTTCCTTTAAAAAAGGCCACTCCACTCGGCCATATGCTTTGTGCATGTCCAGTTTTATTGCACACAGGCCCTCTTTACCGGTCCTTTTATTTTTTATTTTATGGAAACATTCATAAGCCACTAAGATATTATCTGTAATCATTCTTCCAGGCACAAAAGCACTTTGAGTAGGGCTAATAATATCTGGGAGGATTGTCTTCAGATGAGCAACAATCATCTTTGAAATGACTTTATACACCACATTGCACAAACTGATTGGTCTAAATTGAGTTACCTTTTTCGGGGAGTTAACTTTTGGAATCATTACTATTGTAGTATCATTCCAACCATCAGGTATAGTACAGGTATTCACTGCTTGGAGAACCTCTTCAGTCAAATCATCCCCTAACATAGCCCAAAATCTCTTATAAAAAATGGCGTGAAGGTCATCTAGCCCCGGCGCCTTTAAATCACCAATGTCAAAAAGTGCCTTCCTAACCTCTTCAGCCGTGTAGGGGGCAAGGAGAGCCATATTCATCTCATTCGTTACTTTTCTTTTTACAAGGGAGAGGACCTCATGGTTCGGTTGATTAACTTCTGAAGTAAACAGGTTAGAAAAATACCCTAGAATATGATTCTTCATCTCCGTGTCTTTTACCCAAACCCCATTATAGTCAAGCAATTTTTTTATCTGATTCCTCTTCTTTCTAGCTGTTGCGGCGTTATGAAAAAAAGAAGTATTGCGGTCACCATGCAATAACCAGTTTGCTCGACCCCGTTGTAGTCAGTGTATCTCCTCTTGTTCCAATAAATTTTCAATCAATACAATAGTCTCCTTTTGACGTGCAAGAGAGGTAGCATTCACAGGCCCTCTCCGTAATTTTTCTAAATCTTTTTTTAGTTTGTTGATTCTTTTTTTCGGACCCTTAAGGATATCACGATCCCAAGTGTGCAAATCTGCATGTACCGCTCTTGTACGATCAGCGAGAGACGGCCCTATGCCCAACATCTTCGCTTTTTCCCAAGCTGTGCGTACAATTTCTGTAACCGTCTCTTCTTTCAGCCATCGAGCTTCAAAATGTTTCCTTCGACTTTTTGAGCGGTCAAAAATATTATCGTCAAAATATTCCGTGTCTAAAATAATAGGGCGATGGTCTGAGTGTACATGTTCTTCGTTAATAACCGCCGCTCGAGGGAATTTATTTGCCCAATCCACATTAGAGACCGCTCGATCTAGTCTTTCCCTGATTTCGCCCCTCCTCCATGTAAATAAGTCACCCATACAGCCCATATCTGCTAGTCCACAGTCTCCCAAACAATTACGAAAATCTCTCATCATCACATTTGGTCTCACATTCCCTCCCTCTTTCTCTGATGATAACAAAATTTCATTAAAATCTCCTAAAACTACCCATGGGTGATCGCCCTTCTCACACAAATTTCGAATATCATCCCATGACAAAGCACGGTCACTCCAGTTGGGGTGCCCATAAAAGCCTGTTAAACGCCACTGTACAATATTCCCATTCATAAAAACAACATCAATAAAATTATTTGACACATAGTTCAACTCAACTTTATTCATATTCTGATAAAACAAAACAAGACCACCCGCCCGACCATCGCTCTCAACTACAAACATTGAATCGAAATTTAAAACTCGATGAAGCTCATCGGCTTTACATTTATTTAAGTGAGATTCTGAAAGGAAAATTAGCTCTGCTTTGGTACGCTCCTGTAGATCCAAGAGCTCGCGAACCGCCGTGGGAGAGAGCATCCCACGGCAGTTCCATCCGATGATTCTCATTTGGCCCAGCGTACCTCCTCTTCGGAGGCCGCCGATGCGCCATCATCTCCAACCGACTCCCTTCTCTGCTGCCCTGGAGCCTCTTCTTTCTCCTCAACTTCTTTTGATACGTGTGTAACCACCCCATTCCCATCTCTCACAGCTTCCACTCTACCCATACATACACGCTTAGAGGAAACATTTATGTCCCCATACAGAATACGCTCATAGCTATCCATGGTTTTCTCAAAAGAGAAATCTAGCTCACTACCAGCTGCTGGAGCTTCATAGAGGCTTCTTTTTTTACCTATAATGTTCTTGCGTGCTCCCTCCGAACTCCCAATTCCTCCTCCCTTCTTTCCTTTCCTGCCCTTTTCTTTTGTCTTTCCCTGCATGGATTTCTTTGTAGCATTGAAAGTGTAAATAGGGGTGTCAGTGGTATTTTTTGTAGCAAGTCTTGCAGCAACAGCCCCCGACAGCGCCTCCAGCACCCCCGGGCGAAAGAGGAGTTGATCACCCCATTGCAGAGCCGCCCTACTCTCCTGGCCGACCGGGTTAGCCTGGTATGCCGCCATACCCGCAACAGACCTGATGGGGGAAGTACTATTCCCCTGATGCAACATGTCCTGGCCTGCCTGGCCAGGTACAACAGCCTTGGTGGGAGCCGCTCCCCCCACCAGCGCTTGGCCCTCCTGGCCTTTGCTAGTAGGGGGTGCAGGGGTGTATGTTGATGCATTCTGGTCCTCCTGACCATGATCATCACCCCACATGGAGTGTTGGGACGCTACAGGGAGACAACCCTCCTGGCCGACCTGCAGCGCCCCCTTGTTGGGCGCCCTTCTGGCCGCCAGTCCTTGGCCCTCCTGGCCAAGGCAAGCGCGCTCGAGTGGCCCGCGCTCCAGGTCCACCTGACCTGAGGCAGCTCCTACGGGCACCGGCAAAGAAGGTACTTGCCCCCGGTCCTCCTGACCGAGCAAGTGGCCTCCCTGGACTGGACATCCAGTCGCCAGGATAGACAATGCAACACCTTTCTCTTTCACAGTGAGATCACTCACAAGTCACAACTTTGGTGACTTTGACCACCATACCTTCAGTAGCCTTTGAGATGTTTTTTCTACTATAGCCCGAGTACACAAGAGCTCTTCTACTAGCTGTATTTCCCTTCCAGTAGGCCTCTACACTGAGGTTTTTTGCAACAACTACTCTATTCTCTTTAGGAATCCTACAGAACCTTTCCGACATGTGGCCTACAAGCCCACAACACTCACAATATGACGGAAACTTTTCATAACGAACATCAAAGTAACGTTTTTCTTTGCTGCCTAGAGGAGTGAATTCTACTCTACTCTTGATTGGCTCGTGTAGCGGGACTTTCACACGAACACGCAAAAACTTTTCTACTATCATGTGATTCTGGTGTGAGACGGTTATCACCTCCCCAATTTGCCCCCCTAGAGACGAACCCACATCTTCAGTTTTAAGCTCAAACGGTAGATCACGAACCTGGGCCCAAATAGCCATGGTTCCAAGATCCACCTCCGCCGGGTTACCCTTGCCGTCGAACTCGGCGAAGATGATCCCATCCCGCTTATGGTGCCACGGTTGTGCCTTCAACACAAACCGTTTGTCCACGTCGGCGGAGAAGTTCAGGATGAACCTCCCGTCGTCGCTGTCCACCTCCTGGACGGTGACCTCGCCTTGCAGCCTCCAAGCCGACGAAGCACGAAGGTCATCAACTAGGACCTGCGGGTGAACTTGGAAAGGCGACAGAAATCGGCCCACCACCAAGAAACCCCTCACAGCCCTCCTGGCAGACTCCAAATCGATGACCAGCGGTGAGCCATCCCCACAAGGCTGCCTGGACACCTTCATCTTCTCGCCCCCAGGTGAAGTAGTCAGAGAACCGCTCCCCATGGTCGCCGGCACACCCCCCCTCTGCTGTAGATATAGTTCCTCCCCTCACCCAAATAGGCCACCAGCATGATGAGAATTGTGCATTTATCAAAAAATAAAAGATCATAAATGGGCAGTTTCCAAAATAAAGAGGCACTAATTTCTCTTTTTTCCTTTAAAATACAGATAACGTTCATCCCCTGATTTCCCTCTTTCTCTTTTATATCTCTCAGAGAAAGAATCTCTCTGTAATCCAACGCAATCACAGTAGTTTCCATACTAGTAGCATCCAAAATCGGACCCCCTACCCCAAACGGGGTCAAATCCTGAGAAACTATGTCCCTATTATATGGAAGTACCTCCGATATGTCGCCGTTGTCGCCGCTGGCTTTCACACTCCCCGCCAGATCAGTGGAGCTCCTCTCTGGCTTCATGCGCATCATCTCCTCCGCCCTCCTCTTCATCCGCTTCCAGCACCGTTTCTGGTTTAGAGATTGCCGGAGGATCCGCCTTGACGTGGCCTTGATTTCTTCCCAATCGAGATTGCCCACCGGGCCCCCGACGGAGATCCCCGCCCTACTGAGGACGCGAGGCTCCGTTGACTCCGCCTGGGACGCCGCTGTTGCCCGCCCCCTCCCGTTGGGGTCACGCGCCGCCGGGGCCTCCGCCGGATTCCCCGTCTCCATTACTCCCCTTTCTCTATCTCCGTCGCCGCCAGATCGCCAGGCGATCGCGGGAGCTTTGGTTTTTTTTTTCTTCAGCTCGTTTATTCATGGCAGATGCTAGACTTTGTACCTCAAGTGTCAAATGAAAGATGGCATGCATACCATGATTGGTCGGTTCCGCATAATATGCATATCACTGGCGGGCGGTACAAGTAGTGTGATTATTGGGAGGATCGGTTATCCATCCAAATACACATGTGGGATGTTTTACACGGGATTAAGCTCAACCGGTGCCCGGGGTGGAGTTGGAGGCTTGTCGCCGTTGCACAATCATCCTAAGGGCATGGTGAACACGGGTCAAACTAAATTCCATACGGACATACGAATCCATCGGACCAAAAGATTTAGTTCATCACCGACATACAGACATAGATAAAATAAATTAACTAAAAACAAAAAGGTAGATGGAGAGGGGCGCCGGGAGATCACCACTTCTATGTCAGTCCCTTGCCCCTGCGGTCATCAGTGCGGTTATAGCCCTCCGTGTAGCATCAGCGAGGGGAGGGTTGTCATTGTCGAAGCCCCCTGGAGACGTCGGAGTTGTCGTCGAAGGAGATGATGCCGACGAATTGACGGACCGCGTCTGCCCGCTCCTTCGCGAGTGGGTGGCCTTGGGTTTGGTCGTCGCGTCCTTCGCCACCTTGCACTCCGACTGCTTGATGGCGAGCCGAAGCGCCGTTGCATTCTTGCGGCGGAGACGTCGCTCATCAGTCTCCACCATGGTGAGCGAGAGGCCTAGGAACGTCGGAAGGGCTCATTGTTCGGATCGACCGCGCACGTGCGTCGTCGACGGAAGGACATCATTTCCGTTGCCGCTGTCGTCGCCCTCTCCCTCACCCGCTGCCTCTGGTGGAGTGCGGCACGCGCCCCAGATTTAGGCGTCTGAATTAGGGGTGGATTAACGAGCTGCTCGGCTCGGTAAGCTCGTGCTTGTTAAGGCTCGGCTCGTTAAGCTCGTTAAGTTTAATGAGCAGAAAACTATCCTCGGCTCGGTTCGTTTGATGCTCGTGAGCGCTCGCGAGCACTCGTTAACAGATTATAATGTGTTACGGTGGGGCAACTGGCTCACGTTTGCCGGAGAAATAGAAGGAAATGGCGCTCTCCACCACCACCACAACCACGGCAATCTCCACCACCCATGGCGCTGTTAGGATCGCCCACTAAGTTTCCCTCTTCCTGTGGATCCCATGGAGGGTCTCATCCATTGGGACTTCTCCCTGGTCTTGCGGTCGAGGCTCAGGTACGTGCGAGCTTCACCTCCACGGTGCACTTCTCACCCTCTACCTCCAACTCCACCAAAGAATTCTTCCTGGTGGTTTCATTCTCCTCAGCTTCGTTCCCCTTGACTGAGGAATCTGTGGCTCTGGCTTTGCAATCTTGTATCGGTGGTCTCAGTAATGGTTTCAAGGTGGTTCAACTAAGTGACCGCTGTTTTCGGTTTTCTGTGGCTTCGAACAGAGTTGGCCATTTTATTTATGGTCTCAAGGATCGAATTTGGCCTGATTTCATCTGCCATTTTCATCTCTATCGAGGTGACTTAAGTTCTTGTTATGGGCCTTCTGATTTTATTTGGCATGCGGATACTGAATTACCTGAGGTTGGTTCTGGGGGTTTTGCAATCAAATCTAAATGGCTTCAAGAGCAACAAGAAAAACTATTGCATTCTAGCTCTCTCAACCTTTTGGCCAAGGCCTGATTCGAGCCCTCAGCCGGCGTTGATCACCGGAGTAGCTCCGGCGTCCAGAGACATTTCCTTTGGAAGGTTCAAATTTCAGATTATCTACCATCCTGATGTGATTATCCGTTTGGGAGATTTTGCATTTAATCAGGAGGATAAGTTGCCTGTTGCATGTCCATCTTTTCAGGGAGCCCGTTTCAAACAAGTACTCCCTCCGTATCAAAATAAGTGTCTTAATTTTGTACTAGCTTTAGTATAAAATTGTATTAAAGTTGAGACATTTATTCTGGGACGGAGGGAGTATTTCTGACCAGACACGTACTGGGCCATCCACCCGGTCTGTTTGAGCCTGGATGTATATGCTCTAACCACAACTAGGGTCATGAAGTCAAATATCCCCATCATGTTTAAAAAAATACTCGGACATTTTCTTAAATCGAGATTTTTTAATACACTACCATTTATTTTAATTTGGAGAATTTTTTGAATTCATAAAGTTTTTTTAAATGTTAAAAAACTTTAATTGTGAGAATTTTATAATTAAAACATTTTAAAATTTAATGAATACTTTTACCGTTTGATAGCATTTTTTACGTGCACAAACAATTTTAAAAGTGGAGAACAAATTTTACAAAATTGTGATTATTTTTAAACTGAGGAAAATATTTATTTAAATTCATGTACATTTTCAATTTTCTATACGGAGGAAATTTTAAATCTTAAAGTATTATATTTTCAAAATCAGTGAAAAGAAATCAAACAGCGTGTTACAAGAAATTAAATCAACTCCAAATCTGCACAAAATCAAGGAGCGACCGAAACAAAATGGACACACTGCGCTCCATGCACCGCCTTATTGGGGGTCCGCATTGGCACCAAGCGCCTTGTGTCGTTTAAAAAAAAATTCATATATCATTAAACAGATGTCATATTACAACACGAAATCATGAAAACCACGATAGAAAAAGAAAGAGGACACATGTCCAGAAACAATTGCAAGAAAAATCTATTGAAGTAGATTTTTGCAACAGCCATCGTTGCCACTTGCCATCTTTGGAGACGAAGAAACACCAACGCGCATAAAGGCTTTGTGAGCCGAAGAAAAGGCCTGCCACCGGCAAGGCCATTATCCCCGTGCTCCTCGAAACCCAGATCCACTACGTCGTCGATGTCGTTGAGGCAAAACACTAGAACTGCCACCCACAAACCTCCAACCTTGTTCTTGGACCTTCATCTTCTCCCAAACAAAGAAGGCACCACACAAGATGAGATCCACCATAGAAACAACAAACACCACCAGATCCATCGCGTCAAGAAAACGATGGAATAAGGTTCCTACAGATCCCTCTACTTTACCACTAAGGACGACATCGAGATGGGGCTGAGATCGGGGAATTTTTATTCCGAACGCCGGCGTCACCGCCATCCAAACGCCACTGTGGAGCATACTAAACCTAACCCTAACTACAGCCAAGCGGAGAGCCAAGGTTCCCTCACGCATCCGTCGCCTAGTGTCGTTGTGCGTTTGGTCCACCTTTCAACGCACATAACCATAAGTATCTACATAAAAAAAGGGTGACTGAGGGAGTCCTGGATTAGGGGGTGTCCGGATGGCCGGACTATGACCTTTGGCCGGACTCCCGGACTATGAAGATACAAGATTGAAGACTTCGTCCCGTGTTCGGATGGGACTTTCCTTGGCGTGGAAGGCAAGCTTGGCTATACGATATGAAGATCTCCTCCCATTGTAACCGACTCTATGTAACCCTAACCCTCTCCGGTGTCTATATAAACCGGAGAGTTTTAGTCCGTAGGACAAACAACAATCATACCATAGGCTAGCTTCTAGGGTTTAGCCTCTCTGATCTCGTGGTAGATCAACTCTTGTACTACCCATATCATCAATATTAATCAAGTAGGAGTAGGGTTTTACCTCCATCGAGAGGGCACGAACCTGGGTAAAAACATCGTGTCCCTTGTCTCCTGTTACCATCCACCTAGACGCACAGTTCGGGACCCCCTACCCGAGATCCGCCGGTTTTGACACGGACATTGGTGCTTCCATTGAGAGTTCCTCTGTGTCGTCACCTTTAGGCCCAATGGCTTCTTCGATCGTCAACCACGACGCGGTCCAGGGTGAGACTTTTCTCCCCGGACAGATCTTCATATTCGGCGGCTTCGCACTGCGGGCCAATTTGCTTGGCCATCTGGAGCAGATCGAAAGCTACACCCCTGGCCATCGTGTCAGGTTTGGGAGCTTAAACTACACGGCCGACATCCGCGGGGACTTGATCTTCGACGGATTCGAGCCACGACCGAGCGCGCCGCACTATCACGATGGGCATGATCTAGCTCTGCCGCCGGACAGCGCCTAGAACGCCGCTCAGGTGTCCGCTCCGACCATTAGCTCGGAGCCGACTGCGCCAGTCGGGGACGGACGGTTGGACGCCGCCCCAGGAGCCGCAATCTCTATGGCGATAGAGCCGAATACCGGCTTAGTCCTTTGCGAGGCCAGTGACTCCAAGGTGTCGGACTCCTGTCCGGACTCCGAACCTTCCGCACCCCTTCCGATCAAACCCGATTGGGCTCCGATCAAGGAGTTCACCGCCACGGACGTCTTTTAGCACTCGCCCTTTGGTGATATCCTGAATTCACTAAAGTCTCTCTTTTTGTCAGGAGAGCCCTGGCCGGACTATGGTCAGCATGGTTGGGATGCGGACGACGAAGAAATTCGAAACCCACCCACCACCCACTTTGTAGCCACTGTCGACGATCTAACCGACATGCTCGAGTTCGACTCCGAAGACATCGACGGTATGAAGGCCGATGAAGGAGACGACCAAGAACCAACACCTATAGGGCACTGGAAAGCCACCCCATCACACGATGTATACATGATGGACACACCTAAAAGAAGCAACGGCGAGGATCAAAAGGGCGCAACCACGGATTGCTCCCTCGAAAAACAATCAAAGCGGCGGCGTAAGCGCCGCGCCAAGCCCCACCTCGATAGAGACCCAGCCATAGAGCAGGGCGAATCAACGGAAGACGAACATGCCATCGAGCAACCGTCAAAACAGGGCGGACAAACCGAACAATCCGTCCCCGGGAAAGATAATAGTCCGGATGACCTCACGCCGGACAAGTCGCTGGAACACCAGAACCTCCACCAAAGGCTCGTTGCCACTGCACGTAGCCTCAAAAAGCAGAAGCGGAAGCTCAAAACAGCGGAAGATGCACTCAGAATCAGATCGGCCAAAGTACTCAATACCGCACACAAGTACGGCAACAGTCATCACACAAAGAGCTATCCGAAGCGGAAATTACTACCGGGATTTGATGAAGAGGCCTTAGAGCCCCCACAGTCAAAAAAAGAAGGAAGCCACCAGGTCGGATAGACGACCCCACGATCGATCCCAAGCGACAGAGGGCGCCGCACCCAATACGGCACGCGGTCCGCCCAAGGATTCACATCAAAAAACCGGTCCAACTAGATCCATCTATGGGCCAAGAAAGCAAGCTCCAGGGAGCAATGCAATGCAAAAAATATCCGAACATCGCGGCACACCTACATACAGGGGCGCCGCACATCCCGTATGTTTTACCGATGAGGTACTGGATCACGAATTTCCAATGGGATTCAAGCCCGTAAACATAGAAGCATACGACAGAACAACAAACCCTGGAGTCTGGATCGAGGATTATATCCTCCACATACACATGGCCAGAGGAGATGAACTTCACGCCATAAAATACTTACCCCTTAAGCTCAAAGGGCCAGCCCGGCATTGGCTTAAAAGCCTTCCCGAAAACACCAAGGGAAGTTGGGGAACGCTCGAGGATGCTTTTCGGGCAAACTTTCAAGGGACCTATGTCCGACCTCCAGATGCATATGATCTGAGTCATATAACTCAGCAGCCTGGAGAGTCAGGCCGGAAACTCTGGAACAGATTTCTTACTAAAAAGAATCAGATAGTCGACTGTCCGGACGCCGAGGCCCTAGCAGCTTTCAAACATAGCGTCCGAGACGAATGGCTCGCCAGACACCTCGGCCAAGAAAAGCCAAGAACAATGGCCGCATTAACAAGCCTCATGACCCGCTTTTGCGTAGGAGAGGATAGCTGGTTGGCAACAAGCAGCACCAGCGATCCAAGTATATACGAACTCAGAGATGGAAACGGGAAACCGCGCCATAACAAAGAACAGCGCGGGACTAAGGATAACAGCCCGATGAGCACGGCAGTCAATGCCGGATTCAAAAGCTCTCGGCAAAACCAGAAAAAGCCGCCCCCCAAAGACGACAGGGACGAGCTATCTAACCTCAACAAAATCCTGGACAAAATATGTCAAATCCACAGTACTCCCGGGAGACCTGCAAACCACACCCACAGAGATTGTTGGGTCTTCAAGCAGTCCGGCAAACTCAACGCCGAACACAAGGGGCTCGACACACCAAGCGAGGATGACGACGCACCCCACAAGCAGAACACCGGAGAACAAAAGAAGTTCCCACAAGAAGTCAAAATAGTAAATTCACTTCAGATGACAAAAGGGAAAAACAGAGCGGCGCTTACGAAGACACGCGCCATATGGCCCGCCCCAGAGGAGCACCGCCACTGGTTGTTACAACCAATCACCTTCGATCATCAGGATTACTCCAGAGGGGCCTGGATCGCAGGCTGGACTGCCTTGGTCTTGGATCCGATTATTGACGGACTCCAATTTACACAAGTCCTTATGGACGGCGGCAGTGACCTAAACATGTTATATTAGGACACAATCCGCAAACTGGGGGTAAACCCAGCAATAATTCGCCATGGCAACACTTCCTTTCAAGGAGTCACGCCGGGCCCATATACCCAGAGTATGGGTTCCCTTTCGTTAGAAGTCACGTTCGGCTCACCCAACAACTTCCGAAGCGAAAAGCTAACCTTCCACATCACCCCATTCATAAGTCGCTATCAAGCGCTACTGGGACGTGAAGCTTTCGTCCGCTTTAACGCAATACCACATTGTGCATCCCTTACACTCAAAATGCCCGGTCCACGAGGCATCATCTCATTAAAGGGAAATATCAATTGATCCCCAAAGTACGGGTAACGGTGCGGCCGCCTGGACAGCCACACACTAATCCAGCCCTACTATCCCGGACACGGCTTGACGAGTCCGGCGTAAACATACAAAGGCTTAATAGCCGCATAACCCTGTACAAGGGGCTCCGCGTGTTTACGTCGGAAGACAATACGGCTCAATTTTGCCCATGTCTCTGTACTATATTTTGTCTATTTTAATATAGATTTCTCGCACAATTTTTTTTTACTAAGTTCCTCTCTTTCGCAGACGAACACCGTGCTACGCCCGTCCAGGATACGGCACAACGGAGATACAGGTGCAAACGTGCAGTAGGGACCCGTTTTAAGGATTCTTTTTAAATTAAGACCCTGCGTAAACCTTTTTTACTTTCTCTTGTTCACAACATCCCCCGGTTTTCACTATAACCGAGGAGGAGGCTGGCGTCTTGGCATGTGGCCACGCCAGAATTTTACGCGTACCTGGACACCAGGGGCTTTTTTACCAAGGGCTTTGGTTTGGCCCGTCTTCATAAAGACCGAATACCTTAGGGAGTGTTCGGCGTCGTGAGTTTGGCCTTATATGCATCAGCTACGAATCATGTCTTTGGTCAAATGTTGGGTTTGCCCGGCTCCTGTGTTTTGCTGCCTTACGTTCCGTTATATCGGCTAACGCGGCACCAAGAGAACTACTGCGATTGTGCCCCGGTTCGGCCAGGCGAGCACCTCAGTAGAGAAAGCCGAAAATTGACTGTCATGATATAGCGAGAGACTGGTCAACCACTCGATGACTCTTGGAATCTTTAGGATTCCTCCGCATTAACAAAGGGCCGCTTCCCGGTCAGGCACACACGCGCCCCGAATTCGGGCGAGCGCGGTGCCTCTAGGGACTATTAAGTAGCCCCACTTTCAAACTCCTATGGCTAAGTGAAAGTGATAAAGCATTATAATCCGGTTGCCTTGTTCGCCACGCTATCACCTCCTTTGTAGGACCAAGACATTGGATTAAGTGTGAACAGGCGCCTTTTTGCGAACACACCCGCATTATATGCGTGGGGGCTGAAGGCAACGACTGCCATATTTCATGTTATATACACATATACATTACCAGCCACACAGGAGGTATTATAATTCTTGCAAGCACAAGTATAAAAAGCTTTTATTCTATCAAAACATTCCTTTTACAATAGCACATGCTATTCGAACACAACATCCTTCGAGCACTGCGCTTCTATTAAACGAGCGCCCGGAAGAACTTCCTCAAAGTAGTGCTTGGCAGGTACTCGGCTTTCGTCCGATTCCCGGAATGCAACAACACTGGCCTTCATATCCGCCCAGTATGTCTTGACACGGGTAAGAGCCATTTGTGCACCCTCTATGCATGCTGACCTCTTCACTACATCAACATGCGGCACCGAACCAAGGAACTGCCGCACCAAGCTAAAATAACTCTTCGACTCCGGCTCTCCCGGCCACAAACGACTCACAACATACTTCATGGCGAGTCCGGATAACCTGTTGAGCTCCGCCCAGGCGGCCAAACGGTCGGATACCGAAAGTGGGCGTTCTGGATTGTGGAACTACGACCAAAAAAGTTCTTCCAATTTATGGTCACCTCGACCTCGGAAGTGTTCGGTTGCGTCTGCCGCACTCGCTGCCAAATCCAGATAAGTGTTTTCTGCACTCCACTGCCGGTCTAACGGAGCATACTTAGGATCCCCGAACTTCATCCGCAGCATATAGGGCTTTCCAGCCGTGATATCTCCGGCCTGACGCAGCTCCTCCTTCATTTCTCTCATTGCAGAGTGAGTATCCTTGGCCTCGGCAGTGATCTTCTCAAGGTCCTTCTGAGCCGCCCTTTCTTCTTGTTCGAGAAATTTACAGCAGTCGGCAGCATCCTTCAATTTTATAGCCATCTCGGCTATTACTTTCTTGCTCTGGCAGTGAGCAGCCTGTTCGGCTTTTAGCTCTTCAGCCGCCTTAACGGCAGCCACATCACTTTTCCTTGCTTGCTCCTTGGCTCGGGCAAGTTCCGCCCGAATGTTCTCCACGGCAGCAGCACCATCTACATTAAGCACGTATATTATAAGGCACGAGCATCGAACTCCTCTTATCAGATGTCTGTGGAGCATACCTTATGCCTAGTCTAGATGCTTATTTATAAGCGTGATGTCGGCATCCGCCACGTCAAGTTGCCGCTTTAACTCGGCAGATTCATCAGTCCGGCTAGCCACCGAACGCCTCGCCACCTTCATAAAAAGGTGACATTTTACACCTGGGGTTATGATCCTCTGTGCGCTATCACTTTTGACGACACACAGAGTCTTAGGGGCTCCTATTTATACAGGGCGCATTTTATATATGCGGCTCTGCCAAAAGGTACACCTTTTCACATACCTCAAAGCCTGTCAGTAAACTCCTGGCGGCCTCATACAATCCGCTTTCCGCGGATGAAATCCTTCCTATCACCGTGTTCATCAACATACGGTGTCCTTCTGAGATGGACGCTCGCCCGAGCAAATCCCTCAGCCTCTCCGACCGCGCACCAGAGGGTGCCGGACTAGCCCGACGACCTTTTTCAGGGTCCGGACTTGGAAAAACCCTCCGGGACGACACCTCGGGGTCGCCCGCCTCGTAAGACGGTGCAGCTAGGGGAGGCGTTTCGCTCTCCATCATCTCCGGACGAAGATCCCCTGAAGACGAGCTATGCTGAGAAGGGTTGAGATCCGAACTGCAAGGTAATATTTCGGTTATCTTCGTCAGAAATAAAACAGGGATGCCACTCATTTTTGAACCCCTCTCTTTACTTAGGCTCAGAGGAGAGCTGATCCCCTTGAGGGCGCAATGCGGCCGGGGCATTCTCCGGCGCCGGATCCTCTGACGAAGATTTCTTCCCTGTTTCGAGGTCATCCCCTCCGGGTCTTCAGAGGCGGTCCTTTTCTTTCCCGGGTTGGGGGAATTCTCGATTCCTCCCTTCCTGACAGCCTCCTTCGCGGAGGCGGTAGTTCCTTGGTTCCCCTCTTCGCCCTCTGCCGAAAGCATAATCTCCAGCATCCTGGTTAACACGGGATCCGGCACGGTCTCGGGCAGGGGGGCTGGACACCTGATAAGCTTTGCCTTCGCTATCCACTCCTGTTCAAAGGATAGCTCTGTTAAAGGGCAATTTTATGATGAAAATACGGATGGCGCGTCCAAATACAGGGCTACTTACTTGAGCACCCGGGCGATTGCAGCTCAAACCTGCGTCCTCGGACAAGTCCGGACACCTGCTTGTGATCCGAAGAACAATTTGTACATCTCCACGGGCGTCGCGCCCATAAAATGTTGGAGGACTCGCGGTCCCTCCGGATTAAATTCCCACAGGCGGAGAGGGCGACGTTTGCAGGGCAGCATGCGGCGAATCAGCATAATGTGCGCCACTACGGTCAAGTTAATATCTCTTTTTAGGAGATCTCGAATGCAGTCCTGCAGTAGGGGCACGTATTTGGATGGCCCCCAGATAAACCCTTCATTGACCCATGACGCTCGCTGTCGGGGGTTGGGTACGACATATGCCAAAGGATGGCTTATCATGGTGGGAGCGAGTAGAACGTCGCCGGTGCCCGGAAGCGGGATGAGGCGAAGACATGCACGCCGGCGGAACTTACCCAGCTTCAGGGCTCTCCGAGGAGATAACACCCCTACTGCTGCTCTGCGGGGTCTCCGCATGGTCACTATGGCAAAGTGGTTACAATGGTGCTCCTGGAGCTATTTCTGGAGGTAGGAGAGGGCAAGGCTAGCTCTCTCCTTCCTATGCTCTAAGATCTATCTCTATCTGGGTCCGAACCCTTTGCATGGGCTTCCTGGGGGGTTTATATAGGCCTACCCCCCAGGGGTACAACGGTAATCTGACTGGGCGCGGGTCCCAGCCGTCTGTCTCTTAGGTCGTCGTCCTCTCTGCCGACTACTGGGGCCCGCCGACTGGCGGGTCCCACGGACAGGCCTGATACTGTAGCGGTGCTCCTGATGACGCTGGCTTGGTCATGTGGTCATGGCAACGGCGCCGCCGTTTGGCGTGCGTTCACTGTCGCCATTCCCCATCTTGTCTAGTTAACGGCGTGCGGGGCCCGTGGGAGGGGTCGGCCGACTCCAGGGGCTGACTCCCACGGGTCCGTCTTCTGGGCGCTCGCGCCGGCTTCTGTCTACCCACTGATAGGCGGCCCCGCCATCCTTGGGTCGTACTGGCAGGCGTAGTGGGCACAGTGTGCCACCCACTGTGGCTGAGGTCAGGGCAAACATGGCAACAGTGCCGTGCCTCGCCAGATATCTTTAGTGATATGGCTTACTGTAGCCATGCTGGCCCCTCGTAAGCAAGGGGGGCGGCCACGCCGTGGCCGTACCCCGCCTCGTCCTTCGAGACGAGGGTGGAGTCGCGGGCCGACTCTCCATAGCCGGCCTCTCTGCAAGTCGCCGGCCATGAGCTGACTTATCTTGGAGTCGCCGTCAGGGACTCGGCTTATCTTGGAGTCGCCGTTTGGGACTCGGCTTATCTTGGAGTCGCCGTCAGGGACTCGGCTTATCTTGGACTCGCCGTCTGGGACTCGGCTTATCTTGGAGTCGCCCCTGGGACTCGGCATAAGCGGTGCTACTTATCCCAATGTCTTGAAAGGTTCTGGGCCTCGGGTTTGCCTACCTGTGGCCCATTACTCCGACAGTAGTCCCCGAAGCTGGTGAGGCTCCGTGGATACTGCGTCGTGGGGCCTCAACAGTTTCATTCTTCTAGGACTTCGCTTGCCGTCTTCCTTCAGGCCGACTGTCCGAAAGTCGGATTCGCAGAGGGCTGTCTTGCTTCGTAGAGAGTTCGAAAGTCATGGCAGGAGACCAGGCGGCGTGCCTGATACGCTTCCCCGCGGCCGCCCGCCGCGGTCCTATCACGTGGTGCCACGCGGCGAGGATAGTCTGCCTACCCAAGCGCGCGACGGGACGGGCCATCTGGCGGGGCCCGCCACTACCGCGCCTCGGCACACAAACGGACCCATTGTGGCCGTGCGGACGGTTGGGTTTCCCACGTCATTACTGCGTGCAGTAACTTCGTGGGGTAAATCATGGGGGGCATGGGGTCCTGCGTGCAGTTAATCCCACATCCGCCCCATCGGCTTCTCAGCCCTTAAGGCTATAAGTAGGGGGGGAGCGGAGCGGCAAGCACGCGCGCCCATCTTTCCTGCTCCCCCGCCTCCTCTCGCCTCCTTTCCTTCCTCTTGCTGCCGTCGAGCAAAATCACACCGCACCAACAGCGATGAGCTCTTCCTCCGCCGCCGCGGCTCCCGCCATGCGCTCCGGCGTGTGGGACGGCTCGGAGGTGGATGATGACCACATCGAGTTCCTCCGCAGGACGCGCCGCCTCCCCGACGCAGACCTCGTGCGCGCCCACACCGCGCCGGAGGGGGAGATATTGCCAGCGCTGGAGGAGGGCGAGTGGGTCATTTTCCGCTCGCACCTCATGCGCGGCCTTGGGCTGCCGGCGAGTGGCTTCTTCCGCTCCTTCCTGGAGTTCCACGAGCTCCATCCGCACCACCTCACCCCCAACACGGTGGTGTTGCTGTCTGCCTTCGCCACCCTGTGCGAAGGCTTCCTCGGCGTCCTTCCTACCATCGAGCTGTGGGGAGAATTCTTCTCATCCAAGCTCGGCACGCACGTCGCCGGTGTGCCGGCTCAATGCGGCGCCTTCATCGCGATGAGGCGGTCGACGGCCGACAATCCGTTTCCCGCCATCGCGTTAATCAAATCGGTGAAGATGTGGCAGCGGTCGTACTTCTATGTGAAGAGTGTTGCCCCCGACGGGGACTGTGTCAATCTGTCGCCTTATGAAGCCGGCGCACCGGCTGGGAGGCTCCCCAGCTGGTCTAATCAAGCCAAGACACTGACTCCCGCTGGAGCCGCCGCCGTGGCGCGGCTCCGAGTTCTGACGCGGTCGGAGGGCCTTGTTGGGGCCGACTTGCTGGCCGCCTTCGTGGTGTGCCGAGTCCTTCCTCTTCAAGGCCGGCCTCATCTGATCAGTCAGATGAGCGACCACCGGGACCCGAGTCGGATGTGCACCAGGGAAATGCCCCGCGCAGAGGTGTCAAACATGGTGAACCACATCGCGAACTGCGAGCTCGGGGAGGACTGGCAATTCGGCAAGGAGCCGTACTCGTGCGCCAACCCCCCTCCAGTGGTAAGTCGCATCTCTTTGTTGCTTTGTCTTCTTCATAGCCGACTCCGACTTCTGATTTTCATTGGCTTCTCTGAATTAGAACCCCCTCATGCAGCCCGCAGCTGCCGTCACGAGACCACCCCGCGAGTTCGTCCCCGACCGAGCGGAGAGCGACGTTGACGACCCCGACTTGGGGGCGGCGGCGATGGAAGCCGACGCCGAAGGCGGGGGAGGAGGAGCGGGAGGCGGCCTCAGGCCCTCGGCCACCTTCGTCGACTGGCCTGATGACGACGCCGAAGGGGAAGTCGTCCCGCGCCACCAGCCAAGGGTCGGCCCATCGGGCGCGGGTTCCTCCGCCGGCCTGGCCGGCCAAGGCGTCTTGAAGAGGCGCCAGACTGGGCCGAGTTCATTCGGCGGCAAGCCGAAGAAGCTCAAGGGGGCAGCTACCGCGACCAAACGGGAGGAGGCGGCCGCGAGGGCCAACCGCTTCCGCAAGGAAGTGAAGAGGCCGCCGCTAGTCTCTGCGTAAGTGTTTCCTCCCTCGTCCTTATTTCCCCTTGGTGAATCTCGTATGAGTTTCTCTTTTTCATTCCTTTTTTGCTTCAGGGCTCCCCTCACCCTTGAGAAGGTCGCCGTCCCCTCTGTCATGGGGTCGGCGGAGACGTCAGCCACCACTCGGCGGGTTGACCCTGCCGCCGACCTCCGGGAGGCGACGGAGCGAAAGGCGCGGGAGCAGCGCTACGAGGAGGAGGCCGCCCGTTTGGAGAAAGCGGAGGCCGAGAAGGCGGCGGCCTCCGCCGAGAAAAAACTGGAAGAGGCCGAAGCCGCCACTGCAGCAAGGCTGCAAGCCGAGGAGGCCGCTCACCGCCAATCGGCGCTGCTCGTCATCCCGCTGTCCTCGGCGCCATCGCCCCCGGAGTTCATGGGGCAGACTGGAGAATCCGGCGCCGAGAACCCCGTCGTGGAGAAGGAAAGCGATAAGGCCTCCATGTCGGACACGCTCGTGCCGCCACTGCCGCCGTCTGGGAGAGCGCACGGCAAACAGCCGGCGGGCCCGCCGGTGTCGCCGACTGCGGACGAGTCTGAGGCGAGGCTGCTTCTCCAAGTCGCCTCGCCAGTGCGCCGCCGTCTTGAGAGGGCGACCTCGGCGACCTCGGCGCCGCGACCCCGGGAGACCGGCGCCGCCAGCTCGGCAATCCCAGACGCCGAGGCGACGAGCGCCGCGCCCGTTGGGTGGTTGCGCGGAGGCGGCCCAGGGCCGCCGAACCAGGCGCTTCTGGACGTCCAGGCGAAGCTGCGGGCTGAAGGCGACGCCCTTCAAAACTGCACGAAGGCGCATCTGGCAGCGCGAACGGCCGTCCGAGTATGTTTCTATCTTTTGATTCTTGTTTTTCTCTGTGTGGCGCGCCCCACTGGGTGTAGTCCCCGAGTTTCAGACCGGCTGTTGAGCAGGCGGTTCGGAACTTCCTCTGGCGTGTTCCAGATACTAACTTTGTCTGAAATGCTTTATTGCAGGAGTATCACAACCTCCGAGCTACCGCCTTCAACCGCAATGTTGAGGAGCTAGGCAGGAGGACTGCCGACTTGGCGGAGAGCCGGGGTGAGTCCTTCTTCTTTTTCGCAGGGGCGCGCTGGCGCACCCGCGGGTTGTAGTCCCCGAGATTCAGGCCGACTGCTGAGCAGTCGGGCCGGATCTTCTCAGCGACTTTCTTTGTTGATGACTCATCGTCTTTCTTCTTTTTTCTTCTTCAGAGGCCAACGCCGCCCTTCAGCAGCAGCTGGGCGAGGCCAACACTGCCTTGCGCGCCAAGGAGGAGGAGTGCAGCAAACTCGCCATAGAGCGCGACTTGCTGGCCGCGCAGCTGGCCAAGCAGAAGGAGCTGCTCAAGAAGGCGCAGGACTAGGCCGAGAAGAAGGAGGCCGCCTTCCTGGCCGAGTTCGAGAGCGAGCGCTCCTCCTGGACTGACAAGGAGGCGATGCTGACCTCCGGCTTCCATGAGATTGAAGACATCGTCGACGGTGAGTTTCTTTTCTTCCTTTCTTCTTCGAGCTTCCAACTATAGGTCGGGCCAATTTCTGGTTCTTTCGACTTACTTCTTTTTTGTCTTGGCAGATTTCTTCCCTGGCCACTCGCAGGCGGTCACTCAGGCCATCGAGGCTGATCGCGAGATGCGGAGGGCAAGCGGCGTGGAGATCGCCGCCAATGCCCCCCGAACCGTCGATGAGCAGCTTCTGAGCATCGAGGCCAGTCTTCGTCCTACCCATCGGCTGATGCTCCGGCTTCAGCGTGCCGGCGCCCAGGCGGTTGCCACTCTGTGGCCAGACATGCCGGCCCTGCGCACCGCCAGTCGGACCGCCGACTGGCTGGAGGTCGTAGCTGGCCATCTTGAAGCTTGGAAGGGTTCTTCGGCCCGGGCCGGAGTGCGCCGGGCCTTGGAATTCGTCAAGGCGTGGTATCTAGGGCTGGACCTGGACCGGCTGGCCGCGTTCCGGTCAGAGGCCCAGGCGGAACTGGTGGCAGTGGAGGGCGCCCTTCTCGAGCGTGCGGCGGTAATTGCCGACTACACGGACACCAGTGTCTTCGTCTCCGAGCGGGCTGCAGGCGGCGAGGAGGTGCCGCCAGAGTGGTTCGGGATGAACTCGGACTTCGGCGAGGACTCGGCGGAGGTGATTGACTCCAGCACCGAGGAGGAAGGCGAGGCGGAGGACGAAGGCGAGAAGGAGATGCCAGAAGTCGGAGCGGGCGACCAGCCTCAACTCGATCATGCCTCCAGCAACGAGCCGCGTCCGACCGGGCCGACTGCCGCCGGTGGTGATCAAGCCGAGACTGCCCAGCCGGCTGCCCCAGCGCCTGACACCGTCGTCTCCTCCGACCCTCTGAATCCTTCTGCTGCTCCCTAGGCTGCCTTGTGGCTTTATTTCGTCTGCTCTAGAAAGTCTTTAAAGAACTTGTTAATTTGGACAATTCCACCCGCGGGGTATATTTTTAACTCCATTCGAAGATTCGGCCAAGGGCCTATGCTATGTAAATATTAATCCGCGTTCTATCTTTCCTTGCTCATTGCTCTTTGGGCTTTTCCCTTTGCCGCCTTCCTTTAGTCGCTGCCTTGCCAGTTGGACAACCGCTCTGCGGACTGTCGCTGGATCAAATGCTTGGCTACTTTGGGAAGGCAAGTACTCAGCCATTTTAGAGTCTCTTTAACAAGTTGGATATAAGGCGGCAAGCCGACTACCAAAGAGTCGGCTGTCCTTAATAGATGCTAGTAGAAATCGGCAAGCCGACTACTCATGAGTCGGCTTTTACTTCAGAGAAGCTGGAGGCCGTCTTACGCTATGTTCCTGCCTTGGGTCCTTAGCCATTTTTCGTGTGGGCGCCTGTTCTTCCTCACTCCTGCCCACCAAACAGTCGCTCTGCGAGCTGCGGCTTAGTCAGGAGACGGATTGGGCACCACACACTACTTGTCTGACTGCGGGAAGCTCCTCATAGCGCGAGGCAGCGAGTCCCCGGGCCGACTAGTCGGACCCGGTGCCAAGCGGCATTTTCAAAGAGTAATATACTCGAAGGCATAATTCTTATCATACAGATAACAAAAGAAGGCAGTCCCCGAGCTCGTCTCGGGGGGGGGGGGGGGCAAAGTCTTGGTACTTTAATACAAAAGGGGAGCGTGATACATACTGCATCAACTGTAAAATCTTCGGAGAAGATTTGCATTCCACGGGCGTTCTGTCTCTTTGCCGGAGTCGTCCCTCTTGCGCGCTCGGGGCTTCTGGGCATCGATCAGGTAGTAGGAGTCGTTTCCCAACACCTTGCTGATGATGAAGGGGCCTTCCCAAGGTGCCGACAGCTTGTGCTGGCCGGCTGTTCGCTGGATCAGTCAGAGCACAAGGTCGCCATCTTGGAAAGATCTTGGCCTGACCTTCCTGTTGTAGTATCGACGCAGACTCTGCTGGTAGATGCTGGACCGGCTGAGTGCCAACAGCCAGCCCTCTTCCAGCAGATTGACGCCGTCTTGACGTGCTTCTTCTGCTTCTTCCTCGGTGTACATAGTGACTCGCGGGGAGTCGAACTCTATATCCGTTGGGATGACGGCTTCGGCACCTTAGACGAGGAAGAAAGGTGTGAAGCCGGTTGACTTGTTTGGAATCGTGCGCAGACTCCAGAGGACGGCTGGCAGCTCCTCAAGCCAGCAGCCGGCCGATCGCTCCAGCGGCACGACTAGTCGAGGCTTGATGCCGGATAAGATGAGGCCGTTTGCTCGCTTCACCTGGCCATTTGACTGCGGATGGGCAATGGACGCTAAGTCCAGTCGGATGCCCTGCGTCACGCAGAAACGAGCCAAGGCGCCTTTGGCAAAATTTGTGCCATTGTCGGTGATGATGCTGTGCGGGATGCCGTACCGAGTCGTGATGTCGGCGATGAAAGTCACTGCAGTTGGACCATTCAACTTCTTGATGGGTTTCACTTCTATCCACTTGGTGAACTTGTCCACTGCAACAAGTAGATGGGTCAAGCCACCTCGTGCCGTCTTGAATGGTCCCACCATGTCCAGGCCCCAAACTGCAAAGGGCCGGGCGATGGGGATGGTCTTGAGTGCGGAAGCTGGCTGAAGCGGCTTAGAACGGAACATCTGGCACCCCTTGCATTTTTGGACAAATTCCTTGGCCTCTTCTAGGGTAGTCGGCCAGAAAAAACCATGTCGGAAGGCTTTTGCGACAAGTGCTCTTGATGCCGCATGGTGACCGCACTCGCCTTCATGGACGTCTCTGAGAATTGCTTGGCCTTGTTCTGCCTCGACGCAGCGTTGGTAGACGCCAGTGACGCTGCGCCTGACCAGCTCTCTGTTGACTATGGTGTAAGCTGCTGCTCGGTGTTGCACTTGGCGAGCCAAGGTTTCATCAGTTGACAGCTCTCTGTTTACTAGGAACTTGAGGATGGGCTGGGCCCAAGAGGGTGCTTCTATTTCTTCAACTGCCACTAGTGCGACTTGGACAAGGGCGGCTGGGCTGGGAGGCGGCGGGTTGGAGTCCGCAGCCGCTTGCTGACTTGACGAAGTCCCCGGGCCGACTGGAGCAGTCCCCGGGCCGAGTTCTGGAGTCTTCGGTCTTGCCACTGCAGTCCCCGGGCCGGGTTCTGAAGTCCCCGGGCCGGCTTCGACTGTGTCTTTCTTGGAGTCGTATCCGACTTCTTCGGGTGGAGCTGGCACAAAGATTGAGTCTAATTCTGGTGACGTCTTGATAGAAGGCTTGAGGAGGCGCCGAAGGGCGATGCCGGATGGTATTGCTTGGCGGGTGGAGCCGATTCATGCCAAGGCGTCTGCTTGGTCGTTGTCGTTCCTTGGAACGTGGAGGAACTCGCACCCCTCGAAGTATCCGCTGAGTTGCTGCACAAGGAAACGGTAGCTCGCCATGTTTGTGTCCTTGGCGTCCCAATCGCTAGATGATTGCTGGACCACCAAGTCAGAGTCGCCATAGCACAGGATCCGGCGAATGCCGAGTTCTTTGGCAAGCCAGAGCCCGTGGATGAGCGCCTCGTACTCGGCCACGTTGTTGGAGGCGGCGAAATGGATCTGCAGCGCATATCTGAGCTTGTCACCCTTGGGGGAAGTGAGGACGACGTCGGCTCCCAGGCCGGTGCGCATCTTGGAACCATCAAAGTGCATCCACCAATGGGTGGAGTCGGGCACTGGTGGCAGATACTGGGTCTCGGCCCAATCGACGAGGAAGTCGGCCAGCGCTTGCGACTTGATGGCGGTGCGGGGCTCGTAGTAGATGGTGTAGGGAGCCAAGTCGATGGCCCATTTGGCCACTCGGCCAGAAGCATCTCGGCTTCCGATGATCTCGGCTAGTGGGGTTGTGCAGACCACAGTGATTGGATGCTCTTGTAAGTAAGGCTTCAATTTCTTGGCGGCAAAATGCACGCCGTAGCACATCTTCTGGTAGTGGGGGTAGTTCTGCTTGGAGGCCGACAGTACCTCGCTTAGGTAATATACCGGTCTCTGGACAGGTAGCGCCTTGCCTTCCTCCTTGCGCTCGACTACAATGACTGTGCTGACTACCCGGCTGGTGGCGGCAATGTATAGGAGCATGGGCTCTTTGGGAGTCGGAGCCGCCAGCACAGGGGGAGTAATCAACATCTTCTTCAGTTGGAGAAAGGCCTCGTCCGCCTTGGGAGTCCACTCAAAAAAGTTGTCTTCTTCATGAGCTGGTACAAGGGGAGAGCCTTCTCGCCCAGCCGACTGATGAATCGGCTGATGGACACCAAATAGCCGGTGAACTTCTGCACATCTAACAGCCATCTGGGTGCTTCCATCCTCTCGATGGCCTTGATCTTCACAGGATTGCACTCTATGCCGCGTTCGGAGACCAGGAAACCAAGGAGTTGGCCGGCTGGTACTCCAAAGAGGCACTTCTCAGGGTTAAGTTTGATCTGAAACCGGCGCAGGTTCTCAAAGGTTTCCTTGAGGTCTTCCAACAGAGTCCCACGTTTCTCCGTCTTCACCACCACTTCATCTACATAAACGTGGGCATTTCTGCCGAGTTGCTTGAGGAGGCACTTCTGCATGCAACGCTGAAAGGTGGCGCTGGCATTCCTCAAGCCGAACGTCATGGTCAGGTAGCAGAAGGCACCAAATGGCATGATGAAGGCGGTCTTCAGTCGGTCAGCCGGGTTCAGTTTGATCTGGTGATATCCAGAGTATGCATCCAAAAAACTCAACAGCTCGCATCCGGCTGTGGAGTCTATCACCTGATCAATTCTTGGCAGAGCAAATGGGTCCTTGGGGCAGGCTTTATTGAGACTTGTGTAGTCGATACACATCCGCCACTTCTTATTCTTCTTCAGCACCAGTACTGGGTTTGATAGCCACTCTGGGAAAAACACTTCCATGATGAAGCCGGCTGCCAGGAGCTGGGATATTTCTTCTCCAACAACTCTTCTCTTTTCTTCTGACAGGCGGCGCAAGGGCTGCCTGACAGGTTTCACATCAGACCAGACATGTAATTTGTGCTCGGCGAATTCCGTCGGTACACCAGGCATGTCTTTAGGGGACCATGCGAAGATGTCTCGATTCTCACGGAGGAAATCGACGAGCTCGCCTTCCTATTTGTTGTCAAGGTTTGTACCCATGACAGCGTACCTCTCTGGGTGCTCCGGGTCCAAAGGTATCTTCTTTGTTTCTCTGGCCGGCTTGAATGATCCTTCTGCTTCCGACTCCTTGGGGTCGGGCAATAACTCGGGCTGCTTGCCGGCCATCACCATGACCCGATCAAGGAGTCGTTTCTGGCAGGCGGCCATGAGCTGACTTATCTTGGAGTCGTCGTCAGGGACTCGGCTTATTTTGGAGTCGCCGTCTGGGACTCAGCTTATCTTGGAGTCGCCGTCAGGGACTCGGCTTATCTTGGAGTCGCCGTCTGGGACTCGGCTTATCTTGGAGTCGCCCCTGGGACTCGGCATAAGCGGCGCTACTTATCCCAATGTCTTGAAAGGTTCTGGGCCTCGGGTTTGCCTACCCGTGGTCCATTACTCCGACAGTAGTCCCCGAAGCTGGTGAGGCTCCATGGATACTGCGTCGTGGGGCCTCAACAGTTTCATTCTTCTAGGACTTCGCTTGCCGTCTTCCTTCAGGCCGACTGTCCGAAAGTCGGATTCGCAGAGGGTCGTCTTGCTTCGTAGAGAGTTCGAAAGTCGTGGCGGGAGACCAGGCGGCGTGCCTGATACACTTCCCCGCGGCCGCCCGCCGCGGTCCTATCGCGTGGTGCCACGCGGTGAGGATAGTCTGCCTACCCACGCGCGCGACGGGACGGGCCGTCAGGCGGGGCCCTCCACTACCGCGCCTCGGCACACGAACGGACCCATTGTGGCCGTGCGGACGGTTGGGTTTCCCACGTCGTTACTGCATGCAGTAACTTCGTGGGGTAAATCGTGGGGGGCGTGTGGTCCTGCTCGCAGTTAATCCCACATCCGCCCCATTGGCTTCTCAGCCGTTAAGGCTATAAGTAGGCGGGGGGGGGGGAGCGGAGCGGCAAGCACGCGCGCCCATCTTTCCTGCTCCCCCGCCTCCTCTCGCCTCCTTTCCTTCCTCTTGCTGCCGTCGAGCAAAATCACACCGCACCAACAGCGATGAGCTCTTCCTCCGCCACCGCGGCTCCCGCCGTGCGCTCCGGCATGTGGGACGGCTCGGAGGTGGATGATGACCACATCGAGTTCCTCTGCAGGACGCGCCGCCTCCCCGGTGCAGACCTCGTGCGCACCCGCGCCGCGCCAGAGGGGGAGATATTGCCGGCGCCGGAGGAGGGCGAGTGGGTCATTTTCCGCTCGCACCTCATGCGCGGCCTGGGGCTGCCGGCGAGTGGCTTCTTTCGCTCCTTCCTGGAGTTCCACGGGCTCCATCCGCACCACCTCACCCCCAACACGGTGGTGCTGCTGTCTGCCTTCGCCACCCTGTGCGAAGGCTTCCTCGGCGTCCTCCCTACCATCAAGCTGTGAGGAGAATTCTTCTCATCCAAGCTCGGCACGCACGTCGCCGGTGTGCCGGCTCAATGCGGCGCCTTCATCGCGATGAGGCGGTCGACGGCCGACAATCCGTTTCCCGCCATCGCGTTAATCAAACCGGTGAAGATGTGGCAGCGATCGTACTTCTATGTGAAGAGCGTTGCCCCCAACAGGGACTGGGTCAATCTGTCGCCTTATGAAGCCGGCGCACCAGCTGGGAGGCTCCCCAGCTAGTCTAATCGAGCCAAGACACTGACTCCCGCCGGAGCCGCCGCTGTGGCGCGGCTCCGAGTTCTGACGCATTCGGAGGGCCTCGTTGAGGCCGACTTGCTGGCCGCCTTCGTGGTGCGCCGAGTCCTTCCTCTTCAAGGCCGGCCTCATCTGATCAGTCAGATGAGCGACCACCTGGACCCGAGTCGGATGTGCACCAGGGAAATGCCCCGCGCAGAGGTGTCAAACATGGTGAACCACATCGCGAACTGCGAGCTCGGGGAGGACTGGCAATTCGGCAAGGAGCCGTACTCGCGCGCCAACCCCCCTCCAGTGGTAAGTCGCATCTCTTTGTTGCTTTGTCTTCTTCATAGCCGACTCCGACTTCTGATTTTCATTGGCTTCTATGAATTAGAACTCCCTCATGCAGCCCGCAGCTGGCGTCACGAGACCGCCCCGCGAGTTCGTCCCCGACCGAGCGGAGAGCGACGTTGATGACCCCGACTTGGGGGCGGCGGCGATGGAAGCCGACGCCGAAGGCGGGGGAGGAGGAGCGGGAGGTGGCCTCAGGCCCTCGGCCACCTTCGTTGACTGGCCTGATGACGACGCCGAAGGGGAAGTCGTCCCGCGCCACCAGCCAAGGGTCGGCCCATCGGGCGCGGGTTCCTCCGCCGGCCTGGCCGGCCAAGGCGGCTTGAAGAGGCGCCAGACTGGGCCGAGTTCATTCGGCGGCAAGCCGAAGAAGCTCAAGGGGGCGGCCGCCACGACCAAAGGGGAGGAGGCGGCCGCGAGGGCCAACCGCTTCCGCAAGGAAGTGAAGAGGCCGCCGCTAGTCTCTGCGTAAGTGTTTCCTCCCTCATCCTAATTTCCCCTTGGTGAATCTCGTCCGAGTTTCTCTTTTTCATTCCTTTTTTGCTTCAGGGCTCCCCTCACCCTTGAGAGGGTCGCCGTCCCCTCCGTCATGGGGTCGGCGGAGACGTCAGCCACCACTCGGCGGGTTGACCCTGCCGCCGACCTCCGGGAGGCGACGGAGCGAAACGCGTGGGAGCAGCGCTACAAGGAGGAGGCCGCCCGTTTGGACAAAGCGGAGGCCGAGAAGGCGGCGGCCTCCGCCCAGAAAAAACTAGAAGAGGCCGAAGCCGCCGCTGCAGCAAGGCTGCAAGCCGAGGAGGCCGCTCACCGCCAATCGGCGCTGCTCGTCATCCCGCTGTCCTCGGCGCCACCGCCCCCGAAGTTCACGGGGCAGACTGGAGAATCCGGCGCCGAGAACCCCGTCGTGGAGAAGGAAAGCGGCAAGGCCTCCATGTCGGACATGCTCGTGCCGCCACCGCCGCCGTCTGGGAGAGCGCACGGCGAACAGCCGGCGGGCCCGCCGGTGTCGCCGACTGCAGACGAGTCTGAGGCGAGGCTGCTTCTCCAAGTCGCCTCGCCAGTGCGCCGCCGTCTTGAGAGGGCGACCTTGGCGCCGCGACCCCGAGAGACCGGCGCCGCCAGCTTGGCAATCCCAGACACCGAGGCGACGAGCGCCGCGCCCGTTGGGTGGTTGCGTGGAGGCAGCCCAGGGCCGCTGAACCAGGCGCTTCTGGACGTCCAGGCGAAGCTGCGGGCTGAAGGCGACGCCCTTCAAAACTGCACGAAGGCGCATCTGGCAGAGCGAACGGCCGGCCGAGTATGTTTCTATCTTTTGATTCTTGTTTTTCTCTGTGGGGGCGCGCCAGCGCACCCACTGGGTGTAGTCCCCGAGTTTCGGGCCGGCTGTTGAGCAGGCGGTTCGGAACTCCCTCTGGCGAGTTCCAAATACTAACTTTGTCTGAAATGCTTTATTGCAGGAGTATCACAACCTCCGAGCTACCGCCTTCAACCACAATGTTGAGGAGCTAGGCAGGAGGACTGCCGACTTGGCGGAGAGCCGGGGTGAGTCCTTCTTCTTTTTCGCGGGGCGCGCTGGCGCACCCGCGGGCTATAGTCCCCGAGATTCGGGCCGACTGCTGAGCAGTCGGGCCGGATCTTCTCAGCGACTTTCTTTGTTGATGACTCATCGTCTTTCTTCTTTTTTCTTCTTCAGAGGCCAACGCCGCCCTTCAGCAGCAGCTGGGCGAGGCCAACACTGCCTTGCGCGCCAAGGAGGAGGAGTGCAGCAAACTCGCCACAGAGCGCGACCTGCTGGCCGCGCAGCTGGCCGAGCAGAAGGAGCTGCTCAAGAAGGCGCAAGACTAGGCCGAGAAGAAGGAGGCCGCTCTCCTGGCCGAGTTTGAGAGTGAGCGCTCCTCCTGGACTGACAAGGAGGCGATGCTGACCTCCGGCTTCCATGAGATCGAAGACATCGTCGACGGTGAGTTTCTTTTCTTCCTTTCTTCTTCAAGCTTCCGACTATAGGTCTGGCCGATTTCTGGTTCTTTCGACTTACTTCTTTTTTGTCTTGGCAGATTTCTTCCCTGGCCACTCGTAGGCGGTCACTCAGGCCATCGAGGCTGATCGCGAGATGCGGAGGGCAAGCGGCGTGGAGATCGCCGCCAATGCCCCCCGAACCGTTGATGAGCAGCTTCTGAGCATCGAGGCCCATCTTCGTCCTGCCCATCGGCTGATGCTCCGGCTTCAGCGTGCCGGCGCCCAGGCGGTTGCCGCTCTGTGGCAAGACATGCCGGCCCTGCGCACCGCCAGTCGGACCGCCGACTGGCTGGAGGTCGCAGCTGGCCGTCTTGAAGCTTGGAAGGGTTCTTCGGCCCGGGCCGGAGCGTGCCGGGCCTTGGAATTCGTCAAGGCGTGGTATCCAGGGCTGGACCTGGACCGGCTGGCCGCGTTCCGGTCAGAGGCCCAGGCGGAACTGGTGGCAGTGGAGGGCACCCTTGTCGAGCGTGCGGCGGCAATTGCCGACTACACGGACACCAGTGTCTTCGTCTCCGAGCGGGCTGCAGGCGGCGAGGAGGTGCCGCCAGAGTGGTTCGGGATGAACTCGGACTTCCACGAGGACTCGGCGGAGGTGATTGACTCCAGCACCGAGGAGGAAGGCGAGGCGGAGGACGAAGGCGAGAAGGAGATGCCAGAACTCGGATCGGGCGACCAGCCTCAGCTCGATCATGCCTCCAGCAACGAGCCGCGTCCGACCGGGCCGACTGCCGCCGGTGGCGATCAAGCCGAGACTGCCCAGCCGGCCGCCCTGGCGCCTGACACCGCCGTCTCCTCTGACCCTCCGAATCCGTCTGCTGCTCCCTAGGCTGCCTTCTGGCTTTATTTCGTCTGCTCTAGAAAGTCTTTAAAGAACTTGTTAATTTGGACAATTCCACCCGCGGGGTATATTTTTAACTCCTGTTCGAAGATTCGGCCAAGGGCCTATGCTATGTAAATATTAATTCGCGTTCTATCTTTCCTTGCTCATTTCTCTTTAGGCTTTTCCCTTTGCCGCCTTCCTTTAGTCGCTGCCTTGCCAGTTGGACAACCGCTCTGCGGACTATCGCTGGATCAAATGCTTGGCTACTTTGGGAAGGCAAGTACTCAGCCATTTAGAGTCTTTTTAACAAGTTGGATAGAAGGCGACAAGCCGACTACCAAAGAGTCGGCTGTCCTTAATATATGCTAGTAGAAATCGGCAAGCCGACTACTCATGAGTCGGCTTTTACTTCAGAGAAGCTGGAGGCCGTCTTACGCTATGTTCGTGCCTTGGGTCCTTAGCCATTTTTCATGTGGGCGCCTGTTCTTCCTCACTCCTGCCCACCAAACAGTCGCTCTGCGAGATGCGGCTTTGTCAGGAGACGGATTGGGCACCACACACTACTTGTCTGACTGCGGGAAGCTCCTCATAGCGCGAGGCGGCGAGTCCCCGGGCCGACTAGTCGGACCCGGTGCCAAGCGGCATTATCAAAGAGTAATATACTCGAAGGCATAATTCTTATCATACAGATAACAAAAGAAGGCAGTCCCCGAGCTTGTCTCGGGGGGGGGGGGGCAAAGTCTTGGTACTTTAATACAAAAAGGGGAGCGTGATACATACTGCATCAACTGTAAAATCTTCGGAGAAGATTTGCATTCCACGGGCATTCTGTCTCTTTGCCGGAGTCGTCCCTCTTGCGCGCTCGGGGCTTCTGGGCGTCGATCAGGTAGTAGGAGTCGTTTCCCAACACCTTGCTGATGATGAAGGGGCCTTCCCAAGGTGCCGACAGCTTGTGCTGGCCGGCTGTTCGCTGGATCAGTCGGAGCACAAGGTCGCCCTCTTGGAAAGATCTTGGCCTGACCTTCCTGTTGTAGTATCGACGCAGACTCTGCTGGTAGATGCTGGACCGGTTGAGTGCCAACAGCCAGCCCTCTTCCAGCAGATCGACACCGTCTTGACGTGCTTCTTCTGCTTCTTCCTCGGTGTACATAGTGACTCGCGGGGAGTCGAACTCTATATCCGTTGGGATGACGGCTTCGGCACCTTAGACGAGGAAGAAAGGTGTGAAGCCGGTTGACTTGTTTGGAGTCGTGCGCAGACTCCAGAGGACGGCTGGCAGCTCCTCAAGCCAGCAGCCGGCCGATCGCTCCAGTGGCACGACTAGTCGAGGCTTGATGCCGGATAAGATGAGGCCGTTTGCTCGCTCCACCTGGCCGTTTGACTGCGGATGGGCAATGGACGCTAAGTACAGTCGGATGCCCTGCGTCGCGCAGAAACGAGCCAAGGCGCCTTTGGCAAAATTTGTGCCATTATCGGTGATGATGTTGTGCGGGATGCCGTACCAAGTCGTGATGTCGGCGATGAAAGTCACTGCAGTTGGACCATTCAACTTCTTGATGGGTTTCACTTCTATCCACTTGGTGAACTTGTCCACTGCAACAAGTAGATGGGTCAAGCCACCTCGTGCCGTCTTGAATGGTCCCACCATGTCCAGGCCCCAAACTGCAAAGGGCCGGGCGATGGGGATGGTCTTGAGTGCGGAAGCTGGCTGAAGCGGCTTGGAACGGAACATCTGGCACCCCTTGCATTTTTGGACTAATTCCTTGGCCTCTTCTAGGGCAGTTGGCCAAAAAATACCATGTCGGAAGGCTTTGGCGACGAGTGCTCTTGATGCCGCATGGTGACCGCACTCGCCTTCATGGACGTCTCTGAGAATTGCTTGGCCTTGTTCTGCCTCGACGCAACGTTGGTAGACGCCAGTGACGCTGCGCCTGACCAGCTCTCTGTTGACTATGGTATAAGCTGCTGCTCGGCGTTGCACTTGCCGAGCCAAGATTTCATCAGTTGGCAGCTCTCTGTTTACTAGGAACTTGAGGATGGGCTGGGCCCATGAGGGTGCTGCTATTTCTTCAACTGCCACTA
This sequence comes from Triticum dicoccoides, assembly GCF_002162155.2. Lineage (NCBI taxonomy): Eukaryota > Viridiplantae > Streptophyta > Magnoliopsida > Poales > Poaceae > Triticum > Triticum dicoccoides. The sequence continues at coordinate 649,073,475 of NC_041381.1, read as the reverse complement.
GTGCGACTTGGACAAGGGCGGCTGGGCTAGGAGGCGGCGGGTTGGAGTCCGCAACCGCTTGCTGACTTGACGAAGTCCCCGGGCCGACTGGAGCAGTCCCCGGGCCGAGTTGTGGAGTCTTCGGTCTTGCCACTGCAGTCCCCGGGCCGGGTTCTGAAGTCCCTGGGCCAGCTTCGGCTGTGTCTTTCTTGGAGTCGGGTCCGACTTCTTCGGGTGGAACTGGCACAAAGATTGAGTCTGATTCTGCTGACGTCTTGATAGAAGGCTTGAGGAGGCGCCGAAGGGCGATGCCGGATGGTATTGCTTGGTGGGTGGAGCCGATTCGTGCCAAGGCGTCTGCTTGGTCGTTGTCGTTCCTTGGCACGTGGAGGAACTCGCACCCCTCGAAGTATCCGCTGAGTTGCTACACAAGGAAACGGTAGCTCGCCATTTTTGTGTCCTTGGCGTCCTAATCGCCAGATGATTGCTGGACCACCAAGTCAGAGTCGCCATAGCACAGGATCCGGCGAATGCCGAGTTCTTTGGCAAGCCAGAGCCCGTGGATGAGCGCCTCGTACTCGGCCACGTTGTTGGAGGCGGCGAAATGGATCTGCAGCGCATATCTGAGCTTGTCACCCTTGGGGGAAGTGAGGACGACGTCGGCTCCTAGGCCGGTGCGCATCTTGGAACCATCGAAGTGCATCCGCCAATGGGTGGAGTCGGGCACTGGTGGCAGATACTGGGTCTCGGCCCAATCGATGAGGAAGTCGGCCAGCGCTTAAGACTTGATGGCGGTGCGGGGCTCGTAGTAGATGGTGTAGGGAGCCAAGTCGATGGCCCATTTGGCCACTCGGCCAGAAGCATCTCGGCTTCCGATGATCTCGGCTAGTGGGGTTGTGCAGACCACAGTGATTGGATGCTCTTGTAAGTAAGGATTCAATTTCTTGGCGGCAAAATGCACGCCGTAGCACATATTCTGGTAGTGGGGGTAGTTCTGCTTGGAGGCCGACAGTACCTCGCTTAGGTAATATACCGATCTCTGGACAGGTAGCGCCTTGCCTTCCTCCTTGCGCTCGACTACAATGACTGTGCTGACTACCCGGCTGGTGGCGGCAATGTATAGGAGCATGGGCTCTTTGGGAGTCGGAGCCGCTAGCACAGGGGGAGTAATCAACATCTTCTTCAGTTGGAGAAAGGCCTCGTCCGCCTTGGGAGTCCACTCAAAAAAGTTGTCTTCTTCATGAGCTGGTACAAGGGGAGAGCCTTCTCGCCCAGCCGACTGATGAATCGGCTGATGGACACCAAACAGCCGGTGAACTTCTGCACATCTAACAGTCACCTGGGTGCTTCCATCCTCTCGATGGCCTTGATCTTCACAGGATTGCACTCTATGCCGCGTTCGGAGACCAGGAAACCAAGGAGTTGGCTGGCTGGTACTCCAAAGATGCACTTCTCAGGGTTAAGTTTGATCTGAAATCGGCGTAGGTTCTCAAAGGTTTCCTTGAGGTCTTCCAACAAAGTCCCACGTTTCTCCGTCTTCACCACCACGTCATCTACGTAAACATGGGCATTTTTGCCGAGTTGCTTGAGTAGGCACTTCTGCATGCAACGCTGAAAGGTGGCGCCGGCATTCCTCAAGCCGAACGTCATGGTCAGGTAGCAGAAGGCACCAAACGGCGTGATGAAGGCGGTCTTCAGTCGGTCAGCCGAGTTCAGTTTGATCTGGTGATATCCAGAGTATGCATCCAAAAAACTCAACAGCTCGCATCCGGCTGTGGAGTCTATCACCTGATCAATTCTTGGCAGAGCAAATGGGTCCTTGGGGCAGGCTTTATTGAGACTTGTGTAGTCGATACACATCCGCCACTTCTTATTCTTCTTCAGCACCAGTACTGGGTTTGCTAGCCACTCTGGGAAAAACACTTCCATGATGAAGCCGGCTGCCAGGAGCCGGGCTATTTCTTCTCCAACAACTCTTCTCTTTTCTTCTGACAGGCGGCGCAAGGGCTGCCTGACGGGTTTCACATCAGACCAGACATGTAATTTGTGCTCGGCGAATTCTGTCGGTACACCAGGCATGTCTTTAGGGGACCATGCGAAGATGTCTCGATCCTCACGGAGGAAATCGACGAGCTCGCCTTCCTATTTGTTGTCAAGGTTTGTACCCATGACAGCGTACCTCTCTGGGTGCTCCGGGTCCAAAGGTATCTTCTTTGTTTCTCTGGCCGGCTTGAATGATCCATCTGCTTTCGACTCCTTGGGGTCGGGCGATAACTCGGGCTGCTTGCCGGCCATCACCATGACCCGATCAAGGAGTCTTTTCTTAGCTGCGATCACCAAGGACTTGGCCAGCCAACTGCTCTCGGCCGCGCAAGCAGACGACTTTCTGTAGTCGCCAGATACGGTTAGAATTCCCTTGGAAGTCGGCATCTTCATCTTGAGGTAGGCGTAGTGGGGGACTGCCATGAACTTGGCCAAAGCTGGTCGGCCAAGCAACGCATGGTACGGGCTTTCAAGGTCCACCACTTCAAACCAAATTGGCTCTCGGCGGAAATGATCCTTGTCCCCAAAGAGGACGTCTATCATGATCTTGCCAATTGGTGAGCAGCAAAGGCCAGGAACAATGCCGTGGAACACAGTCCGGCTGCTTTGAAGCTGTCTTCGCTTGATTCCTAACTTCTCCATCGTGTCCTTGTACAGGATGTTGATACTGCTGCCTCCGTCTATCAGTACTTGCGAGAAGCGAGCGGCCCGCCGGTCTGTGGCGAGCGTGGCGCCTAAGACCAAGGCGTAGGAGCCTGGACTCGGCATCACCTCTGGGTGATCGGCTCTGCTCCAACTGATGGGTTCGGACCAGTGCATGAATTCTGGAGTGCTTGACGCGACTGCATTCACCTCTTGGTGCTGTTGGCACCTGTTGTGCCGATCGTCTGCCACACTGGTGAACACCACATAGGCTCCATGCTCATCTAGGAACTCGTCTTGTATCGTGCCGACTGGCCTGACAGCCGGCAGCTGGGGCGGCTGTGGTGGAGGCGGCCCAGCAGGCGGGGGAGGGAGTAGGCCGTCTCCCTTGGCGATTCTGGTCAGCCAGTGGCATTTCCGGGTGGTGTGGTTTGACGACTTCGCGCCACTGTGGAACTTGCATGGGCCATCTAGGGTCTGCTCGAAGGAGAAAGCCGGCAACCAGTTGGACTTGCCGCCCTTCTGCCGCTTCGCCGGAGGCGGTCCCTCCGGCTGTTGGTCTTCGACTGTCGCCACTTGCCGGCTGTTGGAAGCCGGCTGCGGGGCCTTGCGCTTGTGATCGTTCTGCTGTTGCCGCCGACTGGTGTCCCCAGCCGGAGTTCTCGGAGCCTGAGGGGCGACTTTGCCAGTCGCGCTGACTTGAATCTCTGCCTTCATGGAGGAGTCGGCCGTGGCGTACTTGTCTGCTGTGATCAACAGTTCATTGAGGGTCTCTGGCTCGTCGCAGAGAAGTTTGTGCTTGAGGAGGGTGCCTTCTCTGCACCCGGCAGTAAAGTACTCGATAGCTTGCACCTCGTGCACGCCCTCGTAGGAGTTCCGGAGCTCGCCCCAGCGCGCGAGGTAGTCGCGAGTGGATTCGTTGGGGCCTTGCACGCACAAGGAGAGTTGGCGAGGCTTGGGAGGTCGCTTGTACGTGCTTGTGAAGTTGCGGACGAAGGCCTCGGTGAAGTCGACCCAGCTATTGATGCTGCGAGGCTTTAGACTATTCAACCATGTCCGGGCCGAGCCCTGGAGCATGAGCGGGACATATCTTACGGCAACACGCTTGTTGCCGTTCGCTATATTTATGGCGGTGGAGTAATCGATCAGCCAGTCCTCCGGCTTCACGGTGCCGGTATATTTGGACGTGTCTCGGGGGAGCGTGAACCCTTTGGGGAAGGGCTCATCTCGGATGCGGGGTCCAAAGCAGGGAGGGCCCAACTCGTCTTCTTCTTCCAGCGCCAAGGATCGGTGGAGTCGGTCGATCCGGTGGCGGGCATCGTTCTCTCCGACTCCCTCTCGGCGGCCAAGACGGTCGCCGAGAGTCGGTTGTTCCACGGGCGGTGGGGAGACTCGCCTTTCTCTACGAGGAGGGGGAGGCAGATAGTTGTCCCGCTGTTCCACCGCTTTGGGACAACCGTCTTGGTCGCGCTCGATGGTAATGCGAGTCCGACTGTGGCTGACAGCCGGCTCCTTGTCCTTCTTTCCACGGGCCCCGCCAGTCGGCGTCCGAGACGTCGCGCCTTGGTCTCGGCGGGGTGGCGGGTCGTTGTTTTGTCGCTGCGGCGCCTCTACGCGGCAGCCGGCTTCGTTCTGTGTGGCAGCCGCGTCGAGGAGCTGCTGAACTCGCTCCGTCATCATGCGGCGCTCTTCGCCCTCGAAGTTGTCGAGCTCGTCTGCCGCCGCCTGGGCGGCGCGAATGTTCTCCGCAGGTGTGGCATACACAGGGCGATCAGCCCCGAACAGATTGGCGATTGCCACACCGCGTTGTCGGACCGCGCCTAGGCGGCTAGGCCCAGTCGGAGCCGGCGAGCTGCCCACGGCGCGATCCATCTCGCGCTGGTAGGCTTCTGACAAGCGCCTCATGCTTGCCAGCTTCTTTGCACCCTCGATAAGCTGAAGGCGGCATGCATCCAGCGTCTCGGCGTCGGCGTCTCCCGGAATCGGCGCGGTGAGGTCTCGCAGAGCCGCGTCGAGCGGGTCGTGCGCTCCCTCACCGGAATGCTCGCCGTGATCGAGGACTAGAACCTCCGTGGCGGTGCTCCCGCCGCTCCCCTCGCAAGGGAGCGGCTCATCGTAGACCACCACGTTGGTGGGAAATGCGTCGAGCGACGCCGTGTCGGAGTCGGCCAGCATCGGGTCGGTGGATCCTATGGACTCCAGGTCCACGGCAGGCTCGCTGGCGACGTGGAGTTGGTCGAGGAGACCCGCGAGGAGGCTCTCGGGGCCGCTCGTGCCTGCGTCGGACGCAGGCTCGTCGGAGAGGCGAACCTCACCGATAAGCTCGGTGAGGCAGCTGGCCGCGTAGGCGATCTCAGCGCCGTGCAGCGCGTCGGTGCAAGCTCCATCAAGCGTGCCGGGCTGGCTGCGTTCGCCAGGGAGGAAAAGGGTTCCCGTCCAGAGCATGTCTCCGGACGACGGTGCACCTCGCCCCATGGTGGGCGCCAAATGTCGGGGGTTGGGTACGACATATGCCAAAGGATGGCTTATCATGGTGGGAGCGAGTAGAACGTCGCCGGTGCCCGGAAGCGGGATGAGGTGAAGACATGCACGCCGGCGGAACTTACCCAGCTTCAGGGCTCTCCGAGGAGATAACACCCCTACTGCTGCTTTGCGGGGTCTCCGCATGGTCACTGTGGCAAAGTGGTTACAATGGTGCTCCTGGAGCTGTTTCTGGAGGTAGGAGAGGGCAAGGCTAGCTCTCTTCTTCCTATGCTCTAAGATCTATCTCTATCTGGGTCCGAACCCTTTGCATGGGCTTCCTGGGGGGTTTATATAGGCCTGCCCCCCAGGGGTACAATGGTAATCTGACTGGGCGCGGGTCCCAGCCGTCTGTCTCTCAGGCCGTCGTCCTCTCTGCCGACTACTAGGGCCCGCCGACTGGCGGGTCCCACGGACAGGCCTGATACTGTAGTGGTGCTTCTGATGACGCTGGCTTGGTCATGTGGTCATGGCAACAGCGCCGCCGTCTGGCGTGCGTTCACTGTCGCCATTCCCCATCTTGTCTGGTTAATGGCGTGCGGGGCCCGTGGGAGGGGTCGGCCGACTCCAGGGGGGTGACTCCCACGAGTCCGTCTTCTGGGCGCTCGCGCCGTCTTCTGTCTACCCACTGACAGGCGGCCCTGCCGTCCTTGGGTCGTACAGGCAGGCGTCGTGGGCACAGTGCGCCGCCCACTGTGGCTGAGGTCAGGGCAGGCATGGCAACAGTGCCGCGCCTCGCCGGAGATCTTTAGTGATACGGCTTACTGTAGCCATGCCGGCCCCTCATAAGCAGGGGGGACGGCCACGCCGTGGCCGTACCCCGCCTCGTCCTTCGAGACGAGGGTGGAGTCGCGGGCCGACTCTCCAAAGCCGGCCTCTCTGGAAGTCGCCGGCCAAGAGCTGACTTATCTTGGAGTCGCTGTCAGGGACTCGGCTTATCTTGGAGTCGCCGTCTGGGACTCGGCTTATCTTGGAGTCGCCCCTGGGACTCGGCATAAGCGGCGCTACTTATCCCAATGTCTTGAAAGGTTCTGGGCCTCGGGTTTGCCTACCCGTGGCCCATTACTCCGACACTCGCCGTGGTGGGGGACCCGAGCGAAAAGCAGGTGGCGCCACCCATGTGGTGCCCCTGGGGGCTGTGATGTAAAACCAGTCCCGTTGCCATAAGCTGAACTCCTCTTGAAAAGAGCCCTCGGGCCATGGAGCGTCGGCCATCTTGCTTATGATAGCTCCTCCGCACTCAGCGTGTTGCCCCTCGATCATATTCTGTTCCACCTTGAAGGTTCTAAGCCACAATCCGAAGTGAGGAGTAATATGGAGGAAGGCCTCACACACGACAATGAATGATGAGATTTGGAGGATGGACTCCGGAGCTAAGTCGTGGAATTCCAGCCCATAATAAAACATCAGCCCCCTCGCGAAGGGGTCAATCGGGAAGCCTAACCCCCGAAGGAAGTGAGATGTGAACACCACGCTCTCACCGGGCTGGGGAGTGGGAATGGCCTGCCCTTGAGCAGGTATCCTATGCGAGATTTTGCCAGTTAGATACCTGGCATCTCTCAGCTTTCGCGCGTCTTCTTCCGTAACGGAGGAAGGCATCCACCGGCCTTGAAGGTCGGAGCTGGACATCGTCGAAGGTCCGAAGCGCCTAAAACTAGAGCCTTGGGTGTTGGAACTCGAGGTGAGGGGCGGATACGATTGGATTGAAAAGAAAGGAGTCGAGCCTTGGTCCCTTTATAGAGGGGTGGAATACCAAGAGCCCTCCCCGTAACCGTTTGGGACTTGCTTTCAATTAGGGAGTCATACCAAAGGCACGGTTGGGTTACCCACGCCCGTATTGATGAAAATCCCGGAATAAGGGGACACGATCTCTGCTTTGACAAGACGTGCCAAGGAAACTGCCTCGCTAAACGCGCTGAGGTGGAACAGTAAAATGATTCGAATAAAGGCTTGGCCGTGGTGTGATGTCACGCTGCGGAATACGTCAGCAGATTAGATTTGTGCAGATATTATTCTCTCTACGGTGGTATGTGGAACTTATTTTTGCAGAGCCGGACACTATCCTTGTGTTCAACATCTTCTATGAAGTATTCGGAGGAGGAACCCGCCTTGCAATGCTGAAGACAATTTGCGCGCCGGACTCGTCGTCATTGAATCCTGGTTTAGGGGCTACTGAGGGAGTCCTGGATTAGGGGTGTCCGGATGGCCGGACTATGACCTTTGGCCGGACTCCCGGACTATGAAGATACAAGATTGAAGACTTCGTCCCGTGTCCGGATGGGACTTTCCTTGGCGTGGAAGGCAAGCTTGGCTATACGATATTGTCAGGACCCCGACTCAATGCCACATCGATCTAGCATGTAACACCTCATATCACTTTGCGGCCTCACGCATGGTATCCCCACAGGTGTCGCCTTACCTTTGCCCGGGACCGTTTGCGCCTTTTGGCACACGTATATGATAGTGTCGCTAGCATCCATATGATAAGGACCCCGGGCTGACATAGCTAGTCGTAAACCCAAAGTGGTACAATCTTACAGGGACAGGCATCCATGACCCAGCATCGAACGTGTCGGTCATCAGCGAGTGAATCCAGGCTGTAGCACTGGGCTAGCAGGACTCCGGTGAACCGGGCTGTAGCGGGCTAACAGGACTCCGGTATTCATCGCGTGACATTTCCCCGAAGGGACAGACACAGGAACGAAGAAGGACACATGCCGGCCAGCCCAAGTGTTCCAGAGCAGTAGCAAGCTACCATGGCTCAGTGGAAGCACTAGGAGACATTTCCCGGTAGGAGAGGCTACTAAGGATAAACAACTAGATAGTCAGATCCCACACATACCAAGCATTTCAATAACATACACACAATATGCTCGATATGTGCAAATACAACATGGCATCACAACATGACTCTACAACTCAAGTATTTTATTCAATAGGCTCCGAGGAGCAAGATATTACAAACATGGGACTCATGATCCAACACTCAGAGCATACAAGTCAAAGCACAAGCGGAAGCTTAACATGTCTGAGTACAGACAACTACAAAAGAAAAAGGCTGAGAAGCCCGACTGTCTATCAGATCCTGCCGAGGGCACAAGATCGTAGCTGAGGTAACAAGCTAAATGTCGAAGTCCATGCGGTACTACTAGCAAGACTGAAGTCTCTCTGCAAAAACATAAATTAAGCAACGTGAGTACAAATGTACCCAGCAAGACTTACATCAGATCTAACTACATATGCATCATTATCAACAAGGGGATGGTGGGGTTTAACTTCAGCAAGCCAGCTTTGACTCGGTGGCTATCCTGAACTACGACTGCAAGTAACTCTTTTGAGGTGGCGCACACGAGTCCACATATTCACCATATCAATACACCACTATGGATCCGCTCCCGTCTCCCTACGAGAACGCCATCCATAGCACTCACGCTTATATTGTGTATTTTAGAGTATCCACTTTCACTTGTCTATGAACTGTACAGGCAACCCAGAAGTCCTTTACCACGGACACGGCTATTCGAATAGATCATATTAACCCTGCAGGGGTGTACTTCTTCACACACGCTCTCACCACTTACCGCCGTTTACACGACATGTACTCGGCAACCTTCAAGCGGAAGCCCAGCGAGGGTGTCGGCCACGACCTGACTAACCACACAAGTCTCTCGTCCAGGTTTATCGCCTATTCGGGTTCCATCCGCAAGGAGATCTGGACGGGGTGTCGCTCACGGCCCCAAACGATGTGAGCAGGGTTCCCAAGCCCACCATCCGGGTGCCACTTGGTACACCGTGCCACTGTGCCTAGTCTGTCCCAAGCCCACCTGTACCGGGTGCCACTTGGTAGACTACTAACACTACCTACAAACACAAGAAACTAGTTGCAACTCCTAGACAGAGATCAAGTTGATTAATTAGTCGAGAGAGCTTGGAGCGCCCGGAGCCCAATGTGTGGTAGTAGCTGTTCATGGATCACAAACACAGAACTCAGTTCCTGAGGACGGCTGCAATGAGACAACCCACCATGTACTCCTACATGGCCTCTCACCGCTACCTTTACCAAATCGTGTTCACACACTTAGCTCTCAACAGTAGGACATGTTCACCACATTCTAATTCATCCTCGATGAATCAGACCTGACACAACTCTAAGCAATAGCAGGCATGACAACAAGCATGAATGAGTAGGCACATCAGGTCTCAATCAACTCCTACTCATGCTAGTGGGTTTCATCTATTTACTGTGGCATTGACAGGTCATGCAGAGGATAAAAGGGGTTCAACTACCGCAGCAAATAACAGTTGTATCATTGTTGTCCGAATGCAGTAAAAAGAGCAGGAGCGAGAGAGTGGGATTTTATCGGAATGAACAAGGGGATTTTGCTTGCCTGGCACTTCTGAAGATAGTATAGTTGTTCATCGGTGTCATCGAACTCATCGTCGGAACAACGTCTACTAAGGGGGGGACAAACACCGGCAACAGAGAAAGAACACAATCAATGCAATGCAACAATATGATGCATGCTCATGACATGGAAATATGATGTGGTTTGAGCTAATGCAACTAGTAGCAGGTTAAATGAAGTTGGTTTGAATCCAGGATTCAAATTCAAACTCCATATGTGAAGGTTTAAATGCCATTTATATGATTTGTGCTAAACAGCAGCTATAAGTTGTTCTAACATGCATGAAAATGGTGCAGATGGATAGATTGGATTTTTCTGATCATTTTTCATATATAAATTATTTCATTTGGAGTTACGGTTGAATTTCTATGATTTTTAGAAGTTTATGGTATTTTTTGGAATTTCCTGTATAAAATAAATCCAGAAAATACTTATTACGTCAGCATTGCGTCACTATGACGTCAGCAGTCAACGAGGCCGATCCAAGTCAAACCTGACTAGTGGGTCCCTCGTGTCAGTGTAATTAGTTTAACTAAATGTAATTAGTACTAATCCTGGATTAGTTAGCCGGCTGGGTCCCACCTGTCATTGACCCAGAGGGCCAAACTGGGCCCACCCATGGTCAAATGGGGGTCAGCGGGGTCAAACTCGCCGGACTGGGTCCGCGGCTCATCGCCGGTGAAGCCCGAGACGGCGGAGGGGCTCGGAAATTGCCCACGGTCGACCAAATCGACCGCGGTTTGGTCCTACGCGTAGCTGGAGCTCGCGCGCATCTGGTCGGCCAAGCGGGAGGATCTGGGGGGTCTGAGTCGACGGCGTCGAGCACGAATGCGGCGGCCGGAGTTCGGGGTTGGTGCGGGTTAGTGCCAGGAAACACGGGAGGGGGAGCTACTGGTGGCTACGAACTCCTGGTGGTGCGCTGAGCGCAACGGTGAGCTTGGCTTCGAGCCACTGTGGCTCTAGCCACGACGGCGCCATGGCCGGCGGCGGGGAGCTTTCGGGTTCGACAGGTAGCAGGCTACGGCGCACAAGCAAAGGAACAGAGAGGGGGAAACGGACGGTGAGCTCACGTGGATCCCGTAGAGGTGGACGGCGAGCTCGGGGAAGGCCGAACGGCGATGAATTTGACGACGGCGATCCTCAGTGGCCGAGGAGGGGAACGGCGGAGCTAGCGGCATCCAGGGGCTTTCGGCGCCTTTCGTCTGGGTGAGGATGAAGAGGGAGACGAGGCGGAGCTTTCTGGGGCATCGGCGAGGCGGGGCGGTGGCTGTGGCCGCGGCGAACGGCGTCGGTGGCGACGAGCTCCGCTCGGGCAGAGAGGGAGAGAGAGCAGAGGAGAGGATGGGGATGAGAGAGTGAGCGAGTGGGTTCCAGAGGGGTAGCGTGGCAACGCTGGAGGTGTCTAGGCGTCGACGCAGGCAGGCAGGGTGGAGGTGGCCGGGGCGCGTGCCGGCGCGCTGCGGCCACGCGCTCGTCCTCCTGGCAAGAAGGAAGACGATAGGGGAAGGGGCTAGGTGGGCTGCACAGTGCTGGGCCGGCTGGAGCGCCAGGTAAGATGGCCCAGGTAACTCTCTCTCTCTCCGTTTTCTAATTTGTTTTTGTTTTCTAATTATTTTCCTCTGTTTTGAGCTTAGGAAAATACCAAGGCGTTTCCTAAAATCCTAAAAATATTCATGGACACTTGTTGAATTATTTCAGTGGCCCAAAAATAGTTCCAACATTATTTGAACATTTAAATTATTTATATAATTTAAATGCCCAAAGTCAAATACAATAAGATTTAATTCAAAAATCCAGAATGGCCTAGAAATATGTGCATCATTTTTGGCAGAGGTTTTCACCTTTAACAAAAATCATGAACTTTTCTAAGGAGCATTTTGGGTTTATTGAAAATATTTTTAGTTGAACCTAGTTGAATTCATTAGGTGCTAGGGTTTGAACATCCCCAATTCAAATTCATTTGAAAAATTAAACATGATGCACACATGAAGGGCTAGCCTATTGCAGACCAGGACCAGGGATGTGACAGATCACCCCCACTAAGCAAAAATCTCGTCCCGAGATTCAAGCGTAGGGTAAGATGAAGGGGAACGCAAACTAGCACAATCTTCACGATCCGGGTTGCACTTCATAGGGGCGTTGATTCGATCACCATCTTTGTCTTGTCGTCTTGTTCTGAGAACTCCAGCTGACATGACAAGAAGAGAAGAAGGAGACTCTAGAAGGATTGATCTTCTCGAAGGTCGAACAACTCAGGATTAACTCACGGAATGAGACATAGAACCATCTCTCAGACTGAGACACGAAGCACACATCTAGAGGGATGGAGTGGAACAGATGATGAGGGTTCACTAGGTAGACAACAATTCCACACCTAAGAGGGTGGTGAACGGTTGTCAACGTAGCGAGGAGTTGAGTTGCCATGATACCATATCGAGACACCTTAGGGATGGTGACTCGTAGATATATCCCCTTAAGTGGCAAAAATAATTACCTTTGATTCAGAGATCATTGAAACTCTTTATACCAGCTTAAGGCAAATCACAATCGGTCATTTGGAGGGGTTCGGTAGAATAACATACTCGGACTAGAATGGATGATGTGGACTACCTTGTTGAAGACAACGCAAGGGATGATTTTGCTTGCGCGTGCTCTCCAGAACTTGAGCATTTCCATATTCATCAAGGTTTTATCAATATCCGTGACAAGGAACCTGGCAACACAACGTACTACCATGATGAAAAATGATGGACGATGAAGATGCAAACGAAGATAACACCTTCTCAGATTTCACCTTAGCGAGGCCAAGGAATTAAAATCTGGATGATCGACCAAGAGACATTTAACACTCCGCTTCTAATGTTCTCCTTGATGTGCTAGCGTAACCCATTCATAGAAATGGTTCAATATCTAGAACATCAAGTAAAAGATTGGACTTCGGGGACACAAAAATCCATAAGGGACATCTAGGGAGTAAATCCTATGAAATCCTTATGGGGAGGTGGCCAACTTTCTCAATCAAGATACTACAATAACAGGTCTTCCGGTTGGGTGTGTTGGCCACGACATCCACTTTATCGGTTACAGAGAGACCAATATTATAATTCTTGGAAAACGTTCCAACCATCATATCTGCCTGAGATTCAGATCTGGTTGGTGTCAGAATAATCCAGACTCATCGAGTCTAGGAAGAAAAATGAAAGTTTGCAACACAAATCGACGAGATGATGTTGCGAGATTCTCGGGAAATGAACTACAATAGCAAGCTCCAAAACATGAGCTAGTTCTGCTACACACATGTGAACACACTGTCCCAGACAAACATGATCACATGGTAGTCTTACAATAAAACACTACCGAGTTCTGGTAGGGAACCATCATTGAGGATATAGGAATCTTGTGCATGAACTAGTATTTGCACAGCAACTCCTTTTCCTTGAACAAATCAATCAGTGGCTTGGTGTGCTAGGGATACATATAGAATGAAGGTTGCAAATCTCCAAACCACAGAATACTTCGCACATGTGCATGACTGACTTGGGATGATTCCATAGGAAGCAAAACTAACTTTCTCAAATTCACGGCGGCAACTTTCACCAAATGCACGTGTATAAGAGGAAGTCACTCCTTTCATCAAACAAATACTTCATGAGCTAGCATGAAGAAAATGCTTTCAAAAGTTTCCAACACTAACTTATTGTCCAACAAGATCTTGGAGAAGATAAAATGATGTTGATGGGCTCAACAAAAAATCATCGAGATTTCCATGAAGATGGAATTCCACGACTAGGTGAACAAGGTGATAGCATTGGTCAGACCAAAAGATGTAATGGTGTATGCCCGAGGGTTCAACCACGAATAAGAAAACATTACGAGCATCGTTGGTTCTGACTTGATTTGAGGATAGCCCACGCCCATATCAAAGGTTGGACAAGACAATAGATCCAACAACTGATCACGAGGACCAACTGATGAAGATCTCATCTTTCTTCAACACACACACAAAAGATATCCTTTAAAATGAACTAAGTCGGACAAGTTTTTTTTTTATCTTCCAACTCTCCAAGTTGTTGTTTAGCTTATCCAACTAGCTCAGGGTATCCAACACGGATTCTTGGAGAAAGGGTGGTTTCGAAAACCAACTTGGTCACGAGCTCAACATAGCGGTCAGGTGACAACCTAGTGATACTTCCGAGAAGATAATCGAAAAATCACGAACCACCGATATGCTATTAAGCTCGAGAACAATCTTGCTTTTCAGGGCAAGACGAGATGATCAAAAGAGCGAGGGACCGATACGATCCCAACTCATTGATCGAAGAGTGCACCCGGAAATAAGGACTAGGTAGCACAATCTATCTTAGAATGACGATTCGAGATCCAACGTGCTAAGAATGAAATTATTGTCCATTAACTACCAAGCAACAAGGTTGCTGGGAGTATTGATTTCACACATCACAATTCACTTGTCGGCATTCTGGTTACAATAACACAGAAACCGAGGAATGAACAATGATGGCAAGAGGTATCACTGCATCAAGAATTCATAAGAGATAGTGCAATTCTCATGACCATCCTGACGTAAAGAGGGTAACACTTCAGGGTAGAACAGAATCAAAAGCTGCGTTGGCTTTTTGATCTGCGGAATACAACTACTTTGACCAGTCTAAGAAATGGATGAGGTGCTAGAGTTTGTTTCTCCTAGTCATTCCGGAATAGAATGGCTCGAGGGACCACAAGAGTAATAGGCATCGATAAACGAATGCATAATCACTCCTGACTATCAATTGATAGACGGGGGTCGGAATACAACTAAAGAGGTACAACTCAAAGGAACATATGATTTTCTGAGTCGTGGATGCATAGATTAATATGTCGAGCAAAGCTCATCATATTTCTTCCGGATAACCCATGTAGAAGGGTAGAACTGGCAGAGTAACATCATAGAATCGAGAACTCGTCAAGAGCACTCTGGTTGTGATCTTTCAGTTCGACGAGGAACTACTGCCATAAGTAGTTCATGGTATTTGGAAGAACGGTATACCATGGACCTCAAGGACTAATGCAAAGGTTACTAATAACCTAAAGGAACTATCAAACACTATCAACATGAAATAAGTAGGGTGAATCTCGGGTTTCAAAACCCAGGAGTAGAATGCCTACTAACTATGTGGCATCACGGGATGCCTTCGGGGATGATTGCCAGAATCATCACACTGGGACACAGAACATGGCTAGATTACTAGGTGATACTCTAGACATCTAGGGTCATAATCATAGCTCCAACATATACGTTGAGGCAATAGAGTACATCAACTCACTGTTTAGTGTGGTTAACCTGGCCAGGAAGGACATCGAAACCGAGGGAAGGATTTTGCAATTGCATCAGATTATTTAGAAACCTGGGATGACTCGGACAGCATAACGGCTGTAAATGCTCAAAAGATTGGAGACATGCTACAAAAATGGTGGCATAGCCACTCAGAGGCACAAAATCAAGGTTTCGAGATCAACAGTTAACATACAGATGTAGAAACTGAACTGAGGCTTAAATCCAACAATCTTACAAGTCTATAGATTAGTAACACGTGATCCTAATAGAAAGAAGAGATAACCTAGTTCCTTAACCCCGTAGGAAAGATAAGATGACTCAGATCAGAAGGGCATAAGGTATAAGGAGTAAAAAGAGCCTTACGTTCCCACCCACAATCAATTCCCTTATATAACTAAAGAATTTCTAGACTCAACTTCGACCAGTTTGGCTTGGTAATCCTACAGGCAATCAAGCCCTGATACCAAAGCTGTCAGGACCCCGACTCAATGCCACATCGATCTAGCATGTAACACCTCATATCACTTTGCGGCCTCACGCACGGTATCCCCACAGGTGTTGACTTACCTTTGCCCGGGACCGTTTGCGCCTTTTGGCACATGTATATGATACTGTCGCTAGCATCCATATGATAAGGAGCCCGGGCTGACATGGCTAGTCGTAAACCCAAAGTGGCACAATCTTACAGGGACAGGCATCCATGACCCAGCATCGAACGTGTCGGTCATCAGTGAGTGAATCCAGGCTGTAGCACTGGGCTAGCAGGACTCTGGTGAACCGGGCTGTAGCGGGCTAATAGGACTCCGGTATTCATCGCGTGACATTTCCCCGAAGGGACAGACACAGGAACGAAGAAGGACACATGTCGGCCAGCCTAAGTGTTCCAGAGCAGTAGCAAGCTACCATGGCTCAGTGGAAGCACTATGAGACATTTCCCGGTAGGAGAGGCTACTAAGGATAAACAACTAGATAGTCAGATCCCACACATACCAAGCATTTCAATAACATACACACAATATGCTTGATATGTGCAAATACAACATGGCATCACAACATGACTCTACAACTCAAGTATTTTATTCAATAGGCTCCGAGGAGCAAGATATTACAAACATGGGTCTCATGACCCAACACTCAGAGCATACAAGTCAAAGCACAAGCGGAAGCTTAACATGTCTGAGTACAGACAACTACAAAAGAAAAAAGGCTGAGAAGCCCGACTGTCTATCAGATCCTGCCGAGGGCACAAGATCGTAGCTGAGGTAACAAGCTAAACATCGAAGTCCACGCGGTACTACTAGCGAGACTGAAGTCTCTCTGCAAAAACATAAATTAAGCAACGTGTGTACAAATGTACCCAGCAAGACTTACATCAGATCTAACTACATATGCATCATTATCAACAAGGGGATGGTGGGGTTTAACTACAGCAAGCCAGCTTTGACTCGGTGGCTATCCTGAACTACGACTGCAAGTAACTCTTTTGAGGTGGCGCACACGAGTCCACATATTCACCATATCAATACACCACTATGGATCCGCTCCCGTCTCCCTACAAGAACGCCATCCATAGCACTCACGCTTATATTGCGTATTTTAGAGTATCCACTTTCACTTGTCTATGAACTGTACAGGCAAACCAGAAGTCCTTTACCGCGGACACGGCTATTCGAATAGATCATATTAACCCTGCAGGGGTGTACTTCTTCACACACGCTCTCACCACTTACCGCCGTTTACACGACATGTACTCGGCAACCTTCAAGCGGAAGCCCAGCGAGGGTGTCGGCCACGACCTGACTAACCACACAAGTCTCTCGTCCAGGTTTATCACCTATTCGGGTTCCATCCGCAAGGAGATCCGGTCGGGGTGTCGCTCACGGCCCCAAATGATGTGAGCAGGGTTCCCAAGCCCACCATCCGGGTGCCACTTGGTACACCGTGCCACTGTGCCTAGTCTGTCCCAAGCCCACCTGTACCGGGTGCCACTTGGTAGACTACTAACACTACCTACAAACACCAGAAACTAGTTGCAACTCCTGGACAGAGATCAAGTTGATTAATAAGTCGAGAGAGCTTGGAGCGCCCGGAGCCCAATGTGTGGTAGTAGCTGTTCATGGATCACAAACACAGAACTCAGTTCTTGAGGACGGCTGCAATGAGACAACCCACCATGTACTCCTACATGGCCTCTCACCGCTACCTTTACCAAATCGTGTTCACACACTTAGCTCTCAACAGTAGGACATGTTCACCACATTCTAATACATCCCCGATGAATCAGACCTGACACAACTCTAAGCAATAGCAGGCATGACAACAAGCATGAATGAGTAGGCACATCAGGGCTCAATCAACTCCTACTCATGCTAGTGGGTTTCATCTATTTACTGTGGCAATGACAGGTCATGCAGAGGATAAAAGGGGTTCAACTACCGCAGCAAATAACAGTTGTATCGTTGTTGTCCGAATGCAGTAAAAAGAGCAGGAGCGAGAGAGTGGGATTTTATCGGAATGAACAAGGGGGTTTTGCTTGCCTGGCACTTCTGAAGATAGTATAGTTCTTCATCGGTGTCATCGAACTCATCGTCGGGACAACGTCTACTGAGGGGGGGACAAACACCGGCAACAGAGAAAGAACACAATCAATGCAATGCAACAATATGATGCATGCTCATGACATGGCAATATGATGTGGTTTGAGCTAATGCAACTAGTAGCAGGTTAAATGAAGTTGGTTTGAATCCAGGATTCAAATTCAAACTCCATATGTGAAGGTTTAAATGACATTTATATGATTTGTGCTAAACAGCAGCTATAAGTTGTTCTAACATGCATGAAAATGGTGCGGATGGATAGATTGGATTTTTCTGATCATTTTTCATATATAAATTATTTCATTTGGAGTTACGGTTGAATTTCTATGATTTTTAGAAGTTTGTGGTATTTTCTGGAATTTCCTGTATAAAAATAAATCCAGAAAATACTTATTGCGTCAGCATTGCGTCACTATGACGTCAGCAGTCAACGAGGCCGGTCCAAGTCAAACCTGACTAGTGGGTCCCTCGTGTCAGTGTAATTAGTTTAACTAAATGTAATTAGTAGTAATCCTGGATTAGTTAGCCGGCTGGGTCCCACCTGTCATTGACCCAGAGGGCCAAACTGGGCCCACCTGTGGTCAAATGGGGGTCAGCGGGGTCAAACTCGCCGGACTGGGTCCGCGGCGAAGCCCGAGACGGCGGAGGGGCTCGGAAATTGCCCACGGTCGACCAAATCAACCGCGGTTTGGTCCTACGCGTAGCTGGAGCTCACGCGCATCTGGTCGGCCAAGCGGGAGGAGCTGGGGGCGTCTGAGTCGACGGCGGCGAGCACGAATGCGGTGGCCGGAGTTCGGGGTTGGTGCGGGTTAGTGCTAGGAAGCACGGGAGGGGGAGCTACTGGTGGCTACGAACTCCTGGTGGTGCGCTGAGCGCAACGGTGAGCTTGGCTTCGAGCCACTGTGGCTCTAGCCACGACAGCGCCATGGACGGCGGCGGGGAGCTTTCGGGTTCGACAGGTAGCAGGCTACGGCGCGCAAGCAAAGGAACGGAGAGGGGGAAACGGACGGTGAGCTCACGTGGATCCCGTAGAGGTGGACGGCGAGCTCGGGGAAGGCCGAATGGCGATGAACTTGACGACGGCGATCCTCAATGGCCGAGGAGGGGAACGGCGGAGCTAGCGGCATCCAGGAGCTTCCGGCGCCTTTCGTCTGGGTGAGGATGAAGAGGGAGACGAGGCGGAGCTTTCTGGGGCGTCGGCGAGGCGGGGCGGTGGCTGTGGCCGCGGCGAACGGCGTCGGTGGCGACGAGCTCCGCTCGGGCAGAGAGGGAGAGAGAGCAGAGGAGAGGATGGGGACGAGAGAGTGAGCGAGGGGGTTCCAGAGGGGTAGCGTGGCAACGCTGGAGGTGTCTAGGCGTCGGGGACGCAGGCATGCAGGGTGGAGGTGGCCGGGGCGCGTGCCGGCGCGCTGCGGCCACGCGCTCGTCCTCCTGGCAAGGAGGAAGACGACAGGGGAAGGGGCCAAGTGGGCTGCACAGTGCTGGGCCGGCTGGAGCGCCAGGTAAGTTGGCCCAGGTAACTCTCTCTCTCTCTCCGTTTTCTAATTTGTTTTTGTTTTCTAATTATTTGCCTCTGTTTTGAGCTTAGGAAAAATACCAAGGCATTTCCTAAAATCCTGAAAATATTCATGGACACTTGCTGAATTATTTCAGTGGCCCAAAAATAGTTCCAACATTATTTGAACATTTAAATTATTTATAGAATTTAAATGCCCAAAGTCAAATACAATAAGATTTTAGCCTCTAGGGTTTAGCCTCTCTGATCTCATGGTAGATCAACTCTTGTACTACCCATATCATCAATATTAATCAAGCAGGAGTAGGGTTTTACCTCCATCAAGAGGGCCCGAACCTGGGTAAAAACATCGTGTCCCTTGTCTCCTGTTACCATCCGCCTAGACGCACAGTTCGGGACCCCCTACCCGAGATCCGCCGGTTTTGACACCGACAGTGACCAGTCGGCTCGCGAGCCGTCCAATCCTTTTCCGGCGTAGCCATTCGATTCGGTCAAAGCGCATCTACCTATTGTCCCTCTCCTCGTTGCAAGCTGCATTGTAGCATCGGCGGCGAGCTGCGTTGCAACATCGGTGCCTCCGACCTCCCTTATGTGTTGCGTTGCAGTACCGGCTGCGAGCTGCCCGCCTCCCTTGCGTGTTCTGTTGCAGCGCGAGCAGCGATTTGCATTGCAGCACCGGCGTCGAGTTGTGGGCGCCGCCGCAACTGCGCCTCCCTGCTGCATCGAGATGTGGCCCCAACCGCGGTCTCCCTTTTCCTGCTGTGTTGCAGCACCGACGGTGCACGGTGGCAACCACCGTTCCTTCAGATCGTAGCAGCGGTGGTCGGTGTCGCCATGGAGTTCTCTCCTCTCCCAGCGCAACGAAGGAGAGTGCGGAGGGGGAAAAGAGAGGAAGGAGGAAGAATGTGTGGAGGCGGAAGGAATAGGACTGAGCCGCTGGAAGGGGGAAGCGGTGGGTGGGCCCACAGGGTACCTGTCGCCCAGACGATGTGGCTTACAACGAGCAGAGATCAGTCGGCTGGGAATAAATGTTTCACAGGAAAAAGTCCACTGGTCCTAATGCATCGTGATATGTGGGTTGTTAAGCGGCTATTTTCGCTACGTGGTTTGTTGGGAAGGTGCAAGTCTTTATGGGCGATATGTCTCGCTTGAGTAAGGGCGTTGCTATGTTGCGAGAGCTATATCTCGCATTAACCGAAAAGGTCGCTTCTCTCGTGAAGATGTCTACGGTAATGGCCGGCCCATCCGTGTTGTTAGAATAAATAAAGTAGAGAGAAAAAAATTGGGTGTGGGGTACGAACCTTAGATCTGCTTGTTCTTCGTGGCGCTGGTAGCCACAAAGATGTGATGGACTTTGTGGTTGTAGATATGAAGGGCGTGAAGTATTTGAAGGAAAAATGACGGGTTTCTGCCGGCTTTCATGTATTTTTTGTTATTATTTTTTTCTTGTTTTCCACCAGGTTATCTTCGGTACTTTCTGTTTTTACTTCTTTTTTTTCTTTGATTTACTATGGTTTTTTTTGTATTGTTTCTTTCTTTCTCGCTTTTCATTTTTCTCTCTTGTGTCTACGATGTTTTCCAATACTCAGTTTTGTTATATGTCCAATATATTTATCTAATACACATTTAACATTTTTTGAATACTGGCTTAATATTTTTTTATACCTGGTCGACATTTTTCCTGTACATATTTTTCTTATCATTATGCAAATACTAGAATAAGATTTTCTGAATACAAGATCACATTTTTTTATACATATTTAACATTTTGCTTTTTAAATGGTTTATTAAAAAATTCAAATATGCGTTAAGTTTTCTAATACATGGTCAAAACAAATTCTATACAGACCTAACATTCTTCAATACAAGTTTAACATATTTCGAACACAAGGCCAACATTTATTGCATACACATTTCACATTTTTAAAATACAAGTTCAACATTTTTTTAATACTTGGTCAACAATTTTTCTATACACATTTAGCATTTTTCAAATACAAGTTCAACATTTTTTGAACACATGGTCAACTTTTTTTCTATACATATTTTAAGATTTTACAAATCCTTGATTAAAAAAATTGGAATATTTGTTTACCATTTTTTCAAGATTGATTTACATTTATTTTTAAATAATCAACTTTTACACACATTGCAAATATTTTGTATACATTTTTTGTATACATGCTCAACATTTTTTCTATACACATTTTAACATTTTTTAAATGCATGCTTAACAATTTGTAGAGTATATTTTTGTTAAATATATGTTTATAATTTTAGGAAGTGTAAATAATAGAAAACAAAATATAAAAAATGGAAACAAAAAATGTGTAAAAACAGAAGAAGAAATCGAGAATTTGCCCTCAAGTGCACCTGCGCCGGCCCATATGAAGCTGCCCTGATGCGAGGATTCCCTGTGTCTCGCTTCAGCGAGATGTAGTGGCGTCCGGCGGTTCCTATTTGACGCTCGTGAGCGTCGAAAGGGCGTCGCTTCGCTGAAGGGCGACCTCCCACGCCCCACTTTGGGTTGGTCCACAGTCGCTTCGTGTTTCCTCTATTGTTCTGCTATTTTTTCTGTGTATGTGTCTGTTTTTTTTTTGTTTCTCCCTTTTTTCTCTTTATTTTGTAGTTCTTTCATATTATTTATTTTTCCTTCTGTTTTTTCTTTCTTTTAATGTGTGTCTCGTTCATATCATAAAAATCAAAGTACAAGTCTGCACTTGACACCAACTTCCGTCACCTACCTCCGGCACATTCACATCAACCTCCGAAGAAAAGAATGACGGATCACCTCCTCCTCGCGACGCGGCTCCATCGCTGATATGCAGCTTTGCAGACGTTTAAGGTGGCTCATCAAAAGTGAAGCCCTTGTCGTTGAACGAAACAGACCGAGGCTACACCCCAGACACGCTGTCAAACTCCAGATCTGGCACCCCAGCACGACTAAGACACCGAAGGAGGAAAGCATACCAGCAATCCACGAACCACGGGCCCTACACACGTTCCATCTTCCAGATGTCGTCGATGCAGACCACAATCTGCATCCGCTCCTGCACTACCTCTCAAGATCCCCGCAAAGCTAGAGCAAACGCCGGTGCAACGGTGGAGTCCGAGGACGCAGGTCCACCACGAGGATGCCGCTACCACCACGTCATCCTTACTTCAATAAGACTAGTTTCCAAATCCATCGCCAAGCATAGGACCGATGGCCTTGTCAGGAAAGGTTCCGAAGAAACGTTATTCAGCGCCGTCATCGTCGTGCTGAAGCCAAGACGATGGACAACCTAAAAACCTAGACTACGAGGGAGAAAAGGCGATCCACGCGCGTGGATCTGGTGACCCCCCTCACCACCGACGACCGAGGTTGCCGGCGGAGGGGAGCCATCGGAGGACGACGCTGGAAGATTGGCCTCTGCTGACGGCGGCTAGGGTTCCAGCCATCAGGGATGAGAGGAAAATTGTGGCTGAACTGTTTCTTTTTTCCTATATTTATAAGAAGTTCATTGCATTTTACAAAAATATTTAGCTTATAAGAGTACTAAGGAAATGTTCAAGGTATATTTACAAAATTTCACTCATTTATAGAAATGTTCATCGTATAATAGAAATTGCCCACTAATATAAATGTTGACTATGTTTTCCAAACAAATCAGTGTATGTCACACGAATGTTCAATGTGTATTCGGAACTTGTTCAACGTATATCACAAAAATGTTCAATGCACATTTTCAAAGATTGTTCAATGCATATATTCATATTTGTTTTCAAAACAATTTATCATATAAATTGTTCATCGTATAATAAGAAAGTGTTCAACGTATATTTATGAAATGTTCAATTGATATTAAAAATGATTAATGTGGAGTACTATTTTAAAAAAAATCCCGAATAACTTCCATACTTAAATACTCGCCCCGTGAATCTATTACCAGAAGTCGTCGGCTTGATTGGTTAGCGCTACTCGTTCATGAGATCTAGCTCATCAGTTCGATTCGCCATCTCGCACATTAGTTTAGCCATGTTTTTACGTGTGACAACTCGTTACTCCAAATGGGCCGGCCCAGACTCCCCAGCCTAACCGAGCCAGTAGCTTTGACTCCCATTCGTGGGCCGGCCCAGTACACGGCCGTCACGCCTGCTTTTTTGTTTTCTTTCGCTTATGTTTTCTGTTTTTATATTTGTCTCCTTTGTGTTTTTTTATCTTCTTATTTTCCATTTAGTCTTGCAAAGTGGTTATCACACATTTCAATGATGTTAATCATGTACTCCCTCCGTTCCTAAATATAAGTCTTTATAGATATTTCACTATAGACCACATACGGATGTATATAGATGCATTTTTGAATATAGTTCATTCATTTTACTCCATATGTGGTCCTTAGTGGAATGTCTCCAAAGACTTATATTTAGGAACAGAGGGAGTATTTCAGAAATGTTAATTGTGTATAAAAATATGTTCCTGGTGTACACAAAAAAATATTCAATCATATGAGTAACTTAGTCATCAAAACATGTAATTGAAAAAATGTTAATCATGTATTTTCAAACTTTTAAATGTGTAAGAAAAATATATTTCAGGTGTATATGAAAAAGGTACAATGTTTATGAGAAATATAGTCAGGAATATATGCTCTTGGGAATGTTAATAATTTATTAAAAAGTATTTCAGATGTATAAAAGAAGTACAATATGTATGCAAAAAATAGGCATCAAAACATATATTTCAAAGAAAATGTTAATCATGTATTTGAAAATGATAAATATGAATAAAAATATGTGCTTGGCGTACTCGAAAAAGGTACAACATGTGTATAAAAATTAAACATCAAAACATATAATAAAGACAAAATGATAAACAACTATTTTGGAAAATGTTCATCATGTCAGAAAAATGTCCCTGATGTATACAAAAGATGTACATACGTAATGCTTGAGAAAAGTAGGCAGCCTAATGGAGCCAGTAGCTTTGACTCCCATTCGTCGGCCAGCCCAGTACACGGCCGTCACGCCTGCTTTTTTGTTTTCTTTCGCTTATGTTTTCTGTTTTTATATTTGTCTCCTTTGTGTTTTTTTATCGTCTTATTTTCCATTTAGTCTTGCAAAGTGGTTATCCCACATTTCAGTGATGTTAATCATGTACTCCCTCCGTTCCTAAATATAAGTCTTTGTAGAGATTTCACTATGGACCACATACGGATGTATATAGATGCATTTTAGAGTATAGTCCATTCATTTTACTCCGTATGTGGTCCTTACTGGAATGTCTCCAAAGACTTATATTTAGAAACGGAGGGAGTATTTCAGAAATGTTAATTGTGTATAAAAATATGTTCCTGGTGTACACAAAAAATATTCAATCATATGACTAACTTAGTCATCAAAACATGTAATTGAGAAAATGTTAATCATGTATTTTCAAAATTTTAAATGTGTAAGAAAAATATATTTCAGGTGTATATGAAAAAGGTGCATTGTTTATGAGAAATATAATCAGGAATATATGCTCTTGGGAATGTTAATAATTTATTAAAAAGTATTTCAGATGTATAAAAGAAGTACAATATGTATGAAAAAATAGGCTTCAAAACATATATTTCAACAAAAATGTTAAGCATGTATTTGAAAATGATAAATATGAATAAAAATATGTGCTTGACGTACTCGAAAAAGGTACAACGTGTGTATAAGAATTAAACATCAAAACATATAATAAAGACAAAATGATAAACAACTATTTTGGAAAATGTTCATCATGTCAGAAAAATGTCCCTGATGTATACAAAAGATGTACATACGTAATGCTTGAGAAAAGTAGGCACTTGTTGAAAGAAAGAAAACAGAAAAATAATGCTGTTTTAGAAAACATAAAAAATAAAGAAAAATTAAACACTAATATTTGGAAAAATATCAAAAAATAATAATGAAACCAAATAAAAATGTAGAATGAAAAAGGAAAACCATGAAAAAATGGGGCTACAAAAGACTGGTAAACCTGTTACAAAAACAACAGCAGAAAACCTACGAAACTTTGTTGGACCGGCCCAAAATTTTCTGCCCATAAGCAATTCCTGTAGGAATCAGTACGCGCAAGAAAATATCTTTTTTTTAGGGTAAAGTGAAGTTTTATTGATCGGAAGCCACAAAATGTGAAATAGAATCTTGATCATGGGGTTGACCCAACAAGAAATGCATGAGAAATAGCTGTCGCGATAGAGTAGCACGTCTAACCTCAAGCAGCCGCTGACGATAGGCCTCCAGGCTCCAGCGCACCATTTTTATCTGTTTTTTCTTTTTTGTTTTGTTTTTTAGTTAGGTTACATTTCGAAATATTCTAAATACATCAAATATGAAATTCACTTTACATACAAATTCGAAAACTAAAGTAAGATGTTTATCTTGTATTTCAAAATGAGAAACGAATATCTCAAATATGTTCCTGATCTATACAAAAAAAGTACAATGTGTATGGAAAAAGTAGACATAAAAATACATAAATTTTCTAAATTATTAATCATGTATTTGAAAAATGTTAAAACATGCGCAGATGTATATATAAAATGTCGAATATGTATGGGAAGAAGTTGACATCTAAGTATATGTTTGAAAACATGTTAGTCATGTATTTGAAAATATGATCAGCGTGTACACAAAACTTGTTTATGCAATGTAAAAATGTTCTTGTAGGCCAAACAAATGGTTATTGCCATAAAAAAGTTTTATATGTACTACAAAAATCCTTTTAAATAAAATTACAAAATAAAATGTTAGCCATGTATACAAAAATGTTTTTGATGTATACAGATAGTGTACAACGTGTATGAAAAAAAAGCACAGATAAAAATAGTGTTAATTACATATTTAAATGTATTAAACATGTGTAGAAAAATGTTCATGATGTATATGAAATAATACAACGTGGATGAAAAAATAAGACATAAAAACAGATATTTAAAAAAATATTAATCATGCATCTGGAAAATGTTAATCATGTCTAAAAATAACGTTTGAAATGTGTACAAAAAATGTACAATACGTGTGTAAAATAGGCATAAAAACAAATATGAACGATAAAATATTAATCATGTGTTTTAATAAGTTAATAACGTGTAAGAATTGTTACTTGTGTATACAGAAAATGTGAAAACCATACAAAAAACGTAGGTATCAAAATAATATATTTGACCAAAATATTAATCAAATGGCATACTTAAAAAATGTTAGCATGTATATAAAAATGTTTCATAGGTATATAAAAATGTTAAATTTCTATAAAAATATATTTCTTCTATAGGAAAAGTGAAAGGATTAAACGATGAGAACCGAGAAAAAACAAAGGAAACCGTAGCAAAATGAAGAAAATAATATATAAAGAGCCGAAGAAAACCAATGCAAAGAGTGGATACAGTAAGACAGACAATAAAACAGACAATAAGGAAGAAAACCAATGAAAACAGAAAAAAAAACGAAAGTCGAAGAAAAACAAAGAAGAAAACCGGGGGAAAATACGATGCAAAAGAATGAAAACAGCGAAAACAAACAAACAGAAAAACAAAGAAAACCAATGAATACCGAGAAACAAGCAAACAAACAAATAAAAAGGGAGAAAAAAGAAAGAAAACCCAATAAAAATTGAAGAAAACAGTAAACAAAATAACAGAAAAGAAAAAGTTCGATAAAAAAACCCGAACCAGTCCTACAAATAATAAGACAGAAGGATGAAACCGAACGTGATTTACACGAAGCAAGCGGGTGAGCATCATCTCCCGAGCGTTATTTTTAAAATTATTAGGATTTGGCAAATTATTATTTTCAATATTTCTTAAAGAAAATTCCATAGACCCATATGACTCATTCATGCATGACAAGAGGCATGTAATTTAGTA
>NC_041381.1:649009828-649046116 GCF_002162155.2 Triticum dicoccoides | reverse complement strand
TAGTGGAGGATGTTGAAGACCAACAGAAAAAGTGGGTTGTTTCACACACCACCAAGAGCTTGAGAAGAGGCGTATACATGTACGCTCCTCCTCCGCCCGCCTCTCAAGCGCGTCATGTTTTGTGATCGAGCGATCCAAGCCACATTGGGACGCGTGTGAGGTGCCTTTATTTCACGCAAGAAAAAAGTTGAAATGTTTTTTAGTAGTTGAAGATGAATCTGAACAATTACGGTGTTTTCTCTTTCTCTCTCTAGTGGGCAACCGTTTCCCTTGCTCTTCTGAGCGGGTCACTTGAAACTCTCCTATAAGAGTTCGCTCCTCTTTCTAGACGAGAGTGTGTGAGATACTTCACCCTTTATCACTCTATCGCGTCGTTCCAAAACATTGTGCCGCCTATATCTTGCACACCTCTCTTCTCGGCATGCATTGGCAAGTAAGACAGCAGGCCCCTGGAACCTTTCCACTGGTGCCCCTATATGGGAGAGGGGCAATCATATTTTTGGAAGCGCTCTAGTGTGGCCGTTGGATTCGACTACTTCCCCAACGACGATTTCTTCTCCGACATCGACAAACTCTTCAGGAACATGCAGCTCGTTGATGATGGTACCGTGACGGTCAACGCTTCTTCATGCATCCACCGCGCTCAAGTCTTCAAGTTCGCCCCGGCCATCGGTTGCTCAGTGCAAGTGTGCAATGGCCGAACCGCTGAGGTCAACGATGGAGGAACGTTCGTTGAGCGGGAGGGCCCGAGCATAATCGATCCATCATCAATGTGCTGCAGTTCGGCTGCCTGTGCCGGATGGGTAAAAATGACCTGAACAGGAACGTGTGGGTTTCCAGTCGCTTCACCCGCTGCCTGACACGAAGCTCGCAACAGGGCAGGTCAGAATTCAACGCGGCTCCGTGCGGACGGCCGAATGGCCCCTCGCGCTCGTACTGGTGTAGTACCACCGTATCGGTTTCGATCGAATCGTGCGTGTACTGCCAGCCCGTGCCAATGATAGCCGTGGTCTCCATCAATGCAAGTACACGGTACATGCACCAGGATTTATATCATGGAGGTAGTACGTCATAAATCCGCCGGAAATCGCTCTCGGCTTGTGATCCACGTCGTGAACGATTTTGAACAGGCAGGCGAGAGCCATCATCAATAGTCTTTACAGTTTCAGGCCCTCTTTGATTTGTAGGATTCTTAAACGGCCGATTCTTAAAACGCGGGAATAGAAAAAAAATAAAGTATTGAAGTGGCATGTCCAGTTGAATCTTCTATAATTAGCACAGAGCGTTTGATGCCACACAAAACAGAAAGAAAGTGAAAAAAGAGGCTAGAGTGAATGCTATACAATGAAGGGCCGCGGGATTTTGAAAATGCAAGAACATGAAAAGTATAGGATTGAAGTGGCATGCACGTGAATTCTATAGGGAGTGTTTGATGTCACGGGAAAAGCAAAGAAATTATAAGAAAAGGTTGGAATGGATGTAAGATTTTCTATGAAATGTAGTGCAGAAGATTTCATAGGAAAATTTTCTATCAAATTCAATCATATGAATCAAAAGACAAACGTAGAAAAAATTCCAAAAAATTTTAATCCTTCAAAAATCTTATAGAATTTCATTGAATCAAAGGAGCCCGAAATGTAGTACACATGATTCCATAGAAAAAATTCCTATAGGATTGAATCCTACGAATCAAACAACCACTGAAGAAAAAATTCGCCCTCTAAAAATTCAATGAAATTCCTTTGAATCAAAGAAACCTTTACTCTTTTTTTAGCATCAACAACTTTATTTCTCATATAGGCATATCGTTTACAACTTGAGGACGAATAAAGCCAGGCATAGTAATCTCTCATAATTCAGACGAACCAGACATAACAAAGTGTTTGGCTAAACTATCAGCGACTGAATTAACTTCTCTGCAACAAAAACACTAGTCAACACTTGTAAAGTCCAAAGCGATTACAGTTTCACAGTTACTGCTGTGTTTGAGTGTGGTTTATGCCTCTAGTTCCGTTAGGATGGCAGTTCAAAAGCAAATCTCTGCTACTAGTATTTTTTTTTTGAAACGGAGGCAAAAGATTTGCCTCATCAATTAATTAAGAAGAAGAGAGTTGTCCAGTTAATTAATGGAAAACTGGGCAAAAACCAATACAAACAAATCACATGCGGACTACTCCCAAAGTCTAAAACCCCAAGATCGCATTGTCGACCCTACAGACATTTCCAACAAGCAACAGACCCATGCCCACACGCATCTACATCGCAAAGGAATCCCCCAAAAGAACACCTTGGATGTAGACAAATGACCCCCAAAAACAACGATGATAAGCTAAACCATGAGGACGGCCCATAAGACCAAGGAGCAACCATTAAGCAGCCGCAGACGCCTTCCCTAAGGCATCACTCTTCTTGTTTTTGCTTTTGAGAGACTTCTCCACCTTTTTGATCTTGTCTTTGTTAAACTTTTTGGTCAGGATGCATGCAACCGCTTTACCAGACCCAGGGCTAGCCGCCTCCAAGCTAGAGAGCAAGCTGCAAAGCTCTTTTGCAAAGAGAGCATCGGAACAAGGTGCCAACGTATTTGTCCCAACAACATCTCCACCTGGGGGCACCATGTGCCCAACGGTCACAGGCGAGCGAGTGACCGAGGCATCCAAACCTGCACACACCATAAAGTCAGTCTGGCTAGACTCCAAGGGCGGTGGTGAGGGTGTCGCGGGCACCGCCAAAGCCCCTAGCAAGCCCATCTCCTTCGGAATCGCCACCGGAAGAGGTGGAGTGGACTCCTCACATAGCACTGTCAACTCAGGCATAATCTGTAGAATTGGAGCCACAACCTCAACAATCACTTCACCCCCAACGTCAGTCGACACCATAGAGCAGGGCCTAGCACGAGGAGAGAACCCTCCATAGAGGTCGACTTCCTCTCCATCTGCAGAACCAACCTGAAGCTCGGGAAGTAGAGACCCAATCGGCACAACCTGAAGTTTACCAAGAGCAACCTCCGCCCTTGCCAAGAAACTCTCAACACGCACAAGACATTCGCGAAGCTCAACACAAAGTAGCTCAGCCTGCTGCTCAAGGACGGGTTGTAATGGCACATCAGCTTGGATGACGGATGCAGGCGGTAGAGCAACACATGGTTGCAGCATAGCCTCGTCGACGGGTTGCTTCGCACGACAAAAGCGAGCAATGTGGCCGAAACGGAGGCAATTCCTGCAACGGATTGAATCCCTGCAAGAGTGTGCTCGATGACCCCGACACAAACACCGGAAACATCTATCTCTCAGCCATGTTGGAGGAGGCAGCCGTGCATTGAAGGTAGGGCGATGAAAAGCCGGAGGAGGCCCCGAACGACGCCCCTTCGAGACGAGCTGCCAGCCCCCCATCTCATCCCCGCGCGGAGCGGCCGCACAACACTCAACGATAGATGTGTCATCCCGACGAAAGAATCCACGCCAATCCCCCCAACCAGGGCGCACAAGCGGGACTAATCGGTCGCCTCCAGCAATGATCTGCGACGCAAGAGCAGTGGGCGCAGCGTCCGACGATGTCGTTGCCTTCCGCCCCCCAATGGTCGGGTCTGACCTACGGGAAGCAAGGGCAGTCGCAGCCAGCGCAGCAGCGGTGGGTGGCGGTGCCGAAGAATCCGCAGCCGCAAGCTCGGGGGAGAGCGAGTGTGGCAGCGACGGAGGCGGGATTTGTGGCGCAGATTGTTGGAGCAGGGCCGGTGCCGTCGCCGGGACGATGTTGCCAACGGCAGTCGCGTGGACGCACGGAAGAGACTGTGGCGTGGACTCCAGTTCCAGAATGGATGCTTCACTTGATGGAATGCTGCTGGAGAAGCCGAACAGTGTCGAACCTCGGGGGACGACGGCGGGCGGCGGCCGCAGCTTCACCACGAGCTTGGAGGTGGCTGGAGGGGCGGCGTCCGACGGGGCCGCAGGGGCCGTTGCCGGCGCGGGGGAGCCGCCTGGTCGCGGGCATCGGCTTGGCCAAGGAAGCATCCTCTGCCCATTGGTATCCACGCCCAGCGCGGCCGGAGCAGCAGTCGGCGCCGATGACGACGGGGGTGCCGAGCATGGTGAAGCGCAGGAGGCCGAGAGGGAGGCGGACGGGGCTGGGGAGGCCGCGGCTGCCGCCGCCGACGGTGGCGCAGAAGCCGGCTTCGGGCGTGGAGGGGGAGCCATAGCGGAGGGAGCCACCGCGGGAGAAGAGCAGCTGCCGAGAGAGGACGTCGAGGGGATCCCGGATCTGGTCGCAGCTGCTGAAGGGGAGGTCGGAGAAGGGAGATCGGGGCAGCGCCGCCGCGCGCTCACCCGTCTTCCGCGAGGTCGCCCGCCATTTACCTGGGTGGAATCTAGTATGAAAGTGTCCGCTTCCTCCCTGCTTCTAGTATTTAAATTGCTTCTAGGTCGACTGGTCAACATTGTAACGTGGAATGTCTGTAAGAAGACATGCTTAAAATAAGGGAAGTGTTTAGAAACGGTGCGCCGGCCGAACCGTTCCGCCGGTCCCGTGCGGGCCACTCGATCGAAGCGCATCGCACGCCTCGCGCTTCTCCCGATCCCCTTCTTCCTCCTTCAGATCCCGCCGCCCCTTCTTTCCCGCTGGCCACCCTCCCCCCTCGGCTGCAGGTTCCTTCCGCGCCCGGCGAGCCGGAGTTGGAAGTCGCCATGGATGCGCCCGTCACCATGCCCGCTCCCTTCGCCATGGCCGCGCGCGATGAAGCCAAGCACGGGGATGCATCTGACAAGCAAGCGGTGCTACAACCGGCGTCCAAATATGCTACGACCGGTGAGCCAAAGTGCTGCAACGGGCATAATTTTTTGCTACTACGGACGGCGACCACGGTGACCACACTTGCAGATGCTGCAACCGCTCTAGCTAGATGCTGGAACCGGCATGATTTTTTGCTACTACGAGGTGGTGACTGCGGTGACCACGCGCCCACAGATGCTGCAACCCGCTCTCGCTAGATGTTGGAACCGGCAACGGAAAATGTTGGAACCACGATGTTCATTTTGCTGGAACCGGCGAGGTGATTTTGCTACAACCAATACTGAAGAATGAGTTTTGATGGACATGCATCAGAGCTGCAACCAGTACTGGAAAATGCTACATCCAGCAAACAGAAAAGCTACATCCGGCTTTAGAAAAAGCTTCAACTAGATATGGTTTGACATTTTTGCTTCAACCATGTGGTTTTTTGCTACTACCGTCCACAGTTTTTGCTACATCCATTTTTTTCTCACGACGGCCAGATGCCGGTGGTGGGTTTCTGTGAATTCCGGCGGCGAGATCCAGCACGGGGGGGAAGGGGGGGGGCAGGGGCGGATGCTGCAACCTAGTCGCCGGCGAGCTGCTACGGGCTCGTGGCGGGCTGCAACCTCGACCGGCCGTAACCATGGCCGCACGCTGCTGCATCCATGGAGGTTTCAGGAACACACGAAGCGATATAGGTGAGGGCGGGCGACCAGCGGCGAGGGCGGTGACCGTAGGCGACCGACGGCGGGGGGCGACTGGCGGTGAGGAGGCAAGGCGAGGCGGTCGGCTCGTGCTGGGGCGTCAACGAGCATGAGGGGGCCCGTCCTTTTCCCGTGCGGGGGGTTGAAGAAGGAGGTGAGGAAAGGAACGAATCTGACGGTGCAGGGGGACCAGATCTGACGGCTGGGGCTGGACCGGCCCAACCGTTGGGCCGGTGCGCCGGCGCAGATCACTCACCTTAAAATAATCCCACCAGTGCTGCGTTTGATCCAGTGACCTGCCATATTTTGTATACGCTTGCAAGCGGTATCTGACTAAGTTTACCAGGAGGGCTCAGAACTCAAGATTAGACATCTCTTAACTTCTTTTTTTTTAAAGAATCCCAGCGCCCTCTTCTCTCTTGTCCTGTGCACACTGACGCTCCAAAGTATCAAACACATCGTATTCCATCAATTAATCATCTGCCGTCACCATCTCAGAAAATATAAATAGTACTAGCGGGATTTCAAAGTGCATTTTTCAAGCTGATTTTCTTTTACACGTGGAGAGCTACATAGGTGCACCATCCGTTTTCAAACTCCCCTTTTCTGAAATACAGCAGGATACGAAAATTGACACTATGAGGAAAATATTATACCATCTACAGCCGGGCGCCCCAAAACCGTCTCATATGTTCAGACCGGCCGCCTGGTCATTGACTGGTCACAATTTTTCGACCCAGACGGCCCTCTCAAACGGGCCTCAAACGGCCCGGCACCCCTCCTATCCAGCCCAAATAAGAGGCAGATATAAGGGCGCTCGGGCGCGTCCGCCACATAGGACTGACGAAGGGGTCCCACGCGGACTCGACCGAAAACCCGGCAATCCGACGGACGGCTCCTCCATCGCCGCGTGGCGCCGCTCTGGCTCGCCGCCCGAGTCCAAATCCGCCTATTTAATCCGGTCGGCGTCCCGCAACCCTAGCCCATCCACCACCCCCTCCCCCCTCTCCGCGCCGCCAGTGCGAGCCCTTCCACCCCCTCCCTCTCCCTCTCCGGCGCTCTGCCCATGCTCCGGCGCTCCGCCATGGTGCGGAGTAAGATCACCTACTAAGCAATGCTCACGCCGAAGCGCATGTACGAGATCCAGCAGGAGATCCGGGCGAGAAAAGCCGCGCGCGACGCCCGCATCGCTGTCGGGCTGCCTCCGGACTCGCGGGAGCCGAAGGAGGAGGGGCGGCCGAGGGAGTTGCTGGCTCCGATGGAGGTGGAGGAGGCAGAGAAGATGGAGCAGCCGGAGCCAGAGTTGCGGGGCTTCAACATGGAGCAGGCAGAGGCAGAGTTCGCCATCGCTGAAGCGAAGGAGATGGCAGAGCAGCAGACCATCCTGGAGTCCATCCATGATGAGGCCTATGTGGAGGCCAACCGGTCATTCCTCCGGCAGGAGCAGGCGGCGTCCGATGTGCTCTTCGCCGAACTCGATACGAATATAGAGGAGGAGGAGGCCGGAGCGGAGGCCTCGGAGGAGGCTGTAGCAGTAGCTGCCGCCCATGTTGCCAGAGCCGGGCACGGAGGTCATCGACATCTCCGACGATGAGTAGCTAGGTGATCGACGTAGTCCGTAGGTCTATTTTGTTTGCATGTCCATGTATGGATTTAAGAATCTAGTATGAGATGTCCGGATGCAACTACTGAAATTTAAGGCGTGCCCGGTCACTGCCCGTGACGCGCCCGGGCGCATCCGCGGGCCTTTGAGGAGCTATATTTGTCAACTCCGGCTATAGACGCTCTTACCCCCAAGCGATACACCTCTCCTCCTGGTATTTGTCAACACTCTATATGCTACTCAACTACATGCTCCACTCCAGTTGCTCCGGCCTGCATCCAGATGGCCAATTCGTGGAATATGGCCTCCGTCACGCCAAACACATCTAGCTTGTCGCTCCTACCAAAGACTCTCGCATTCCTCTGCTTCCACAAAGACCAGCATATTAACATAACCACCGTGTCAAAGCCTTTTCTGCTAGTCTTGGCAATCCGCTTCCTCGCCTCGCACCACCACTCCTCCAGGTTGGACTACACCGTGGGGCAAAGAAGGTCTACTCCGATCCTGGTGAAACAGAGAAACCACACATGCCTAGCATACATGCACTGAAGCAAGATGTGATCCACATTGTCCTCGTCCTGATCACAAAGGTAGCACGGGGAGGTTTGGTCCTGTAGCCCATGCCTAGCTCTCCTGTCCGAAGTCCAAAGGCGATATTGCACCGCGAGCCACATGAAGATCCGACAGGACAACGGCGCCCAACATTTCCAGATGGCAGCGAAAGAGCGGAACCGAATGCGACCCATACAAAGCATCCTATAAGCCGATGCTGCGGAGTAGACGCCGGACTCATTCCATGCCCAAACAGGAGCATCTTCCAGCTCCGAATCCAAGTGTACCTCCATAAGAAGTTCCTATAGCCGGATGAACTGGGCAAGAGTGTCAGTGTCAAGGGTCCCGGTAATGTCATCTGTCCAAGCGTGTGAACAAAGCCCCTCGCTGACGAGGCGTTTGTTTGCCACCTGCGCCCTGACTCTGGCCGCCACCAAGGGTGCAATCTCCGCGACTGTGCCTCCATTAAGCCATCTATCCCTCCAAAATAGGGCGTGCTCTCCATTCCCAACACGCCATTGGACAAGACTCCGGAAGGCGAGCGCCACTTGCTTATCCGCGGTGAGGTTTAAGCCCTGCCAGGGCCTAGACGGATCCGTCCTCTTAAGCCATTCCCATCTTAGCCTCAGAGCAATGCCATGCTTGTGTAGGTCAATGATGCCTAGGCCTCCGAGCTGCTTGGGGCGGCATACTCTCCTCCATGAAACCACACATTTGCCGCCATTAACGGCATCCATGCCAGCCCAGAAAAAAGCGCGGCAGCCCTTATCCACTTGTTCCAGGGCCCACTTTGGCGCCTCAGCAACCATGAGGTGGTGCGTAGGCCTCGCTCTCATGACCTGATTTACCAGGATAAGCCATCCAGGCCTAGTGACAAGCCCACGCTGCCAGCCAGGCATGATATGGAGAGCCGCATCAATAATCGGTTGCCATTCGTTTCGCTTGAGTTGCTTGATGCTTAATTGTAGACCCAGGTATTTGCACGGGAAGGAATCAATCTTCCATGGTAGAGCACTCCTGACCAGCTCCACATCCTCCTCTTCGGATCTTATGAGAATTGCAGCTGACTTAGCATAGTTTACTTTCAAACCCGATGCCACTCCAAAGATGCCAAGAAGCTCCTTCACAAGATGCAGCTCCGGCCTGGTCGGCCTAATGTAGAGAACCACGTCATCCGCGTACAGGGAGAGCCTCTGCATCGGGGTACAACTGGCAATGGGTTTGAGGATCCCTTGCTCGTGCGCTTTGATGACCAGAGAGGTAAGAACGTCCATTGCAATGATGAAAAGCAGAGGGGAGGCCGGATCCCCTTGCCGAAGCCCTTTGGCATGCATGAACTTTGGACCGGCACATCCGTTAACCAATATTCTCGAGCTGGCAGTCTTAAGCAAGATGCTAATCCAGGAAATCCATCTGTTCGAGAACCCTTTTGCCCTGAGCACCTCAAAGAGGAAGGGCCACGAAAGAGAGTCAAAAGCTTTAGAGATATCAAGCTTGAGCATCACGCCTTTGGCCTTCTGTTGATGTAATCGCCGCGCCATTTGCCTAACAAGCAGGAAATTGTCATGGATGCTTCTTCCCTTGATGAACGCCGATTGGTTTATGTGAACTAGCTCTCCCATCCGAGGACTGAGCCTATTTGCCAAGAGCTTGGAAGCGATCTTCGGTAGGCTATGCTCCAGATTTATAGGGCGGTAGTCAAGAGTGGTTGAGGCCTCCGGGGTTTTAGGAATTAAGGTGATCAACGTTTGGTTCAGCCTGCCAAACCCATGTCCGTTTCCGACGAAAAGCTTGTGCAAAGCTGCGATGACGTCCACTTTTATGATCGCCCATGCCTTCTGGAAGAAGAGGTCGATAAAGCCATCCGGCCCCGGGGCTCGATCCGCCGGTATGCTCCTGATCACTGCCCAAATCTCCTCGTCGTTGAAGTGAAGATCCTGATCCAAGAGGTCAAGTCTTTGAATGCCAAGCTCATCCAGATCCAGGGTGTACTCACGAGCGATGTCCTTCCCAAGCAACTCCTTATAAGTGTCGTAAAACGCAGCCTCCTTTCCGGCTTGGTCCGTGACCATGCGCCCATCTACCAAAAGCGACGGAATATAGTTCTTCATCCTTCTGCCGTTCGCCACCAAGTGGAAAAGCTTTGTATTTGCATCCCCCTCCCGAAGCCAAGTGATTCATGATCTCTGGCGAGAAATCGTTCTCTCCAGCGAGGCGAGGCCGAGGACAAGCTGTTTGAGCGATCTCCTGAGCCACCTCTCCTCCTCCGTGAGCACCCGATACTCCTGGGCACGATCGAATCTCAGGATGACAATGTTGGCCACATCCAATTGCATCTTGATATTGCCCACTCTCTTCTGACACCAAATCGCTAGAGTTTTTGCCGTGTTCCTAAGGAGGATGTCAAGTCTCCTGAACGGGTCCATGATTGTCTCGTCACAAGTCCAAGCCTCCTGCACCACCTCCAAGAATCCATCCATCTTCACCCAAAACTTCTCAAAACGAAAACGCCTCCGCGGCCCCATGTGATCGTCCAATGCCAAGTGGAGGGGGCAATGGTCTGAAATTGCCGTGGACAAAGCCTGGAGGAGGCAACTGGGGTGGTCAAGCTCCCAATCAATGGAGACAAAAGCACGGTCGATCTTAGTCATCGTGGGATTCTCGCGCTCGTTGCTCCACGTGTAATTGCGCCCGTGAAGGAAGAGCTCCTTGAGAGCATTGTCATCAACGAAGCTTTTGAACCGTCTCATCATTCGCCTATCGATCAGAGAGTTGTTTTTATCTTGCGCGTGGAGTATTAAGTTGAAATCTCCAATAAGAAGCCATGGCCCGGGGCACAACGATCTACGCTCCGCCAAGTCATACAGAAACTCAATTTTCTGCTCGTCTTCCTGAGGGCCATAGACCACAGTCAGCCACCAAGGTGGACCCCCCACAGGTGACACGTAACTGGAAATGGAGTGGGTGTCATTGACATGGTTAGACAATTGGACCCTGGTGGAGTCCCATGCAATGAAAATCCCACCCCTAGTATCAGACGCCGGTAGATAGGTGTAGCCATCGAAACTTGGCCCCATACATTGCATAATGGTGAACTGGTCCACCCTCTCCAATTTGGTCTCCAGGATACAACAAATCTCCACATGCAAAGAACCTACAAATTCACGTAAGGATTTCCTCCTAGCTAGCCCATTTAGGCCACGCACATTCCAACAGACTAACTCCATCCCTGCGTACGACATGGCAACGGATGTCTCCATGTCGACGAGCCCCTCAACAACTACACCATGATCGGTGCAGCCAACTCCGTGTTAGCTCCAAGTTCTAGGGGTATCGCCTTCCCAAAAATGGCTGCGATTGCTCTAAGCTGTGGTTCCTGGAGCGGTGAATCAAAGACCATGCGTAGCTGCTCTAGCGCATCGCCAGAGACCGCCAGATCGTCACAAGCAAAACCCAAGGCCTTAAGGAGAACCGTTTCTGCAGCCGACGCCTTAGACTTCATCTTCTGCCCAATAGCACGCCCAGACCTGGTGGCATGTCGTGGTGTGAAAGGGTCCTGGCCAACGCAGACACCACTGAGCCTTTCAAACTCCTTGAGCAGCGGCGGGGCGAGTTTCTTAAGTAAACCTGTGCAGAAGGTCTTGATGTTGCCGATGGCAATAATCTCCTTGTTGGACAAGGGAGTGGCCAAGGCACCAGAATTTGCCTTATCTAGCAGCGTCCCAGCGATTTCAGGCGCCTCTTCATGCATGCATGCATGGAACGTAGTCACCTCCGCACCAGGGCCCACAAGACCCAACTCCTGTAGCGCATCGGGACTCGTTTGCCCCCCGTCCTTGGCCTGTGGCGCGGGATCCACCTCAGGCGCATCGGGATCCGTTCGCCCCCCATCCTTGTCCTGTGGCGCGGGATCCACCTCGGGCGCAGCGTGCAGGGTATCCAAGGCTGGGCCCCTCTCATCTGCAGCGCACGGCGCCAACGAACTGGGCTCTACCCGCTCCAGTGACCCCACCTCCATGGTGGGCGCCGACGCGGCATCTACACAAATACACATATAACATGTTCAAGAAAATTTTCATTTTTTTGAGACAAAGAAAATTTTCATAACAATGTGCTTTCCTACGTGGCGTTAGACAAAAGAACAAATACATAAATGAAAATGGCCAGTCGGTTTTTATTGTTGGGCTGGGATTTCGTTTTTTGTGCAGCTTGCAAGTCATAATTTTTTGAATGAAAACTCACAGATCCATCACAAATATGTATAAACTTTTCACAATTTTTTTTTGATTTTTTTGAACTTGGAATAAGATTTTTGAATCATTCCAAAACCTGGAGTCAGTGCCCTCATCCACCAAAAAGTCGCTCCCGCGTACAAGCCTTATTAGGACGTGTGTGAGGTGCCCTTTTTTTGTCACGTAAGAAAAAAGCTGAATGTTTTTCACTAGTGGAAGATGAATCTGAACGATTATGGTTGTTTCTCTTCTTCTACCTAGGGGTTAACCGTTTCCCTTACTCGTCTGAGCTCGCATTGAAACTCTCCTATAAAAGGTCGCTCCTCTTTCTGGACGAGCGTGTGTGAGATAGTTCGCCTTCTATGCGGCTATCGCGTTGTTCCACAACTTTGCGCTGCCCGTGTCTTTCACATCTCTCTCCTCAGCATGCATTAGCAAGTGAGACAGTGGGCCTCCGGAACCTTGCGCACTTGTGACCCTGTACGAGAGAGGGGTAATTATATTATTGGGAGCGCCCTAGTGTAGTTGTTGAATTCGACTACTTCCCCAAGGACGACATCCTTCCCGACATCAACAAACTGTTCACGAACATGTCGCTCGCTGATGCTGATACCGTGACAGAGAACGCCTCTTCATCCAACGCGTCATATATGTTCTTACCCCTTACGTTCGGAACTGCTTCTTGATTATTAGTACAATCAATTGAAATGCACATGTTGCTTTCATCTATTTTATTTATCAGAGTACATGTCTTTTGATCGTCATGTTTATTCCGTTCTTTCCCATTTACCTATTGAATCCTCGCAAAAAAAAAAGAGATTTACCGATCGAATTTCTAGATTAAATTATACTACGAGAAATTGCTCAAATCGTCAACGGCCTCCCCATCGCTCCGTCCATGGTCTCCTCTCAGCGTCACCTTGAGGCTGGGTGGCTAGCGCTGGGTCGGCCGATCCTGGGCAGAAAGGAAAGCGGCACCGACACCTGAGAAACTGCGCGTGAATCGGCACGCAGCTCCCCGCCCGCCACGCTTTCCCATGCGTCTGCCACTCAGGTCAACGATGGAGGAACGTTGGTTGGGAGGGAGGGCCCGATGGGTCGAGCGGCGTGTCTGCAGCCACGGAGGGAGGGTGAGCAAAATCAGTCCACCGTCAATGTGTTGCAGTTCGCTTGCCTGTGCCGAATGGGTAAAAAAGAAGCCGAACAGGAACGCGCGGGTTTCCATCCACTCGCCCGCTGCCTGACACGGAACTCGCAACAGGTCAGGTCAAAATTCAATGCGGCTCCGTGGGGACGGCCAAATAGCCCCTCCTCGCGCTCGTACCACCGTATCGGTTTCGATCGATCGAATCGTGTACCCGCGGCGCCAATGATAGCCCGTGGGTCTCCATCAATGCAAGTACACGGTACAGGCGCCACGATTGATATCATGGATGGATGGATGGATGTAGTACTACGTCATATATCCGTGGGAAGTCGCTCGCGGCTAACTTTGATCCGCGAAGCAGGCAAGGACACCAACAGGTCAACAACCGCACAAGCGAGAGCCACCTACCCCCCTCAACCAGGACACCGGCTCCTTGGGCACTCGATCGCGCCGGCGGTGTTTGCCATGGTTCCAAAGCGACGACGGAAGAGACGCACGGTGGCCTAGGGCATCCATCTTGTGGTGCAAGACATGCACGGCTCCCTCTCTGTGGAGGCCACCGTCCAATAATACATCGAGCTATCAACGAGTCTACAATTTCTCCAGCTAGTATCTCATATGAGCCCGATCAACTCACTTGGAAGATGACCGCCAACGGTCTGTCCACTGCAGCCTCCTGTTACTCGGCGACGCTTCTCGGCTCCACCACAGCTTACCAATGGCAGCTCAGTTGGAAATTCTGGGCGCCATTGACAACCAAGATCTTCATCTGTCTCGCTGGCTCTCTAAGACCGGTGCTGGACCGTGCTCCGGCGTGAGTTACCACATGCGCCCATATGCGTGCTATGCGACCGACTCCACGAGACCATGCATCATCTGCTTGTGGGTTGCCCGTTCTCGC
Source organism: Triticum dicoccoides (assembly GCF_002162155.2). Lineage (NCBI taxonomy): Eukaryota > Viridiplantae > Streptophyta > Magnoliopsida > Poales > Poaceae > Triticum > Triticum dicoccoides. The sequence continues at coordinate 649,032,213 of NC_041381.1, read as the reverse complement.
GACAAATCTGGCATGAGGTCCTATCTTGGTGCCGGCCGACGATTCCTCCACCTGCTACTGTTGCTGATGACATCTTCATCGACTGGTGGGCGGCTTCTCACAGCGTGTCACCAAATAACCAGCAGCAGGGGCATCTCATCCATGATCTTGCTCACGAGTTTGCTCATCTGGAAGGCACGAAATGCTTGTGTTTTTTGACACCGAGCAGCCATCAATCGTGCGGCTTACCAACAACATTCGCAAAGAGGCTAAGAAATGGGCCTGCGTTGGTGGAACCGGGCTTGCAACCATTCTACCTAAGAGGTAGCCTTGACTGATCGGGCGACAATGTTTGTCGCCAGCCGTTGTGTAGCCCACGCCATGTAATTGCGTGTGTGGTATGTTCGCGAACCACGTGTGTGACTATTTTCTTCTCCTATCACCGCAATGGCACCCTATCGTTTTGCATATTCGAGTGAAAAGGAGAGCCATCATCAGTAATCTTTGAGGAACTTTCAGGTGATATCGAGGCTTAGATGACACCGTGATGCGAGCTCCTTGGCTGTTGAATATCTAGATGCGACGACATATGAGGCGTTGCGGAACTTGCGTGCAATTTTAATATTCTTCGAGTGTATATTTTGCAAAATGTTCAAGAGCTCTCGGGAGCCATTGGATCTGATCTAACGGCGGGCTCCTCGGTCGTTGGATCTGAACGATGCCATCTAAGGAGCTGTGAAACTTGCGCTCAATTTTAAGAGTCTTCGAGTGTTTTTTTGCAAAATGTTTAAGAGCTCTCGGCACCAAAAAGCCCGTATCACGGTATCGTCTATGTATAGGGAGCACCTGATATTTTCCCAATAATCTTTACAGCTTCACAATTGCTATTTGTATTGATGGTCTGGGGTGTGTGTTTTTTTTTTGCGGAAAGTGAAGATAATATTAATCCATTGTTCTTACAGAAAGACCCAAAAGTAAAAGAAAATTACACATAAGCCCTTCTTCTAGATCCCGACTAGGCCGACGAACTGGAGCCGTCGGTGGCGCGCCGCTGCCGCTGCTCCGCCTCAGGCCTTGGATTGGAGCCAGCCCCGTGGCAGCCGGGAAGTCGTCGATCGCCGGATCCACAGATCCTACTCGCAGGAATGCCGTCTCCGTTGCGATGGATGCCAACGTCATCTTCACCTTCGTCTTCAAACTCTGGATCCTCCACCACCCAGGATCCGGCCGGGGCACGATGAGCGCGCCAAATACATAGATCGGCGGGCTCGGGGAAGTCAGCCGCCGCACGATGGAACTCCAAGGAGCGCCGCCACGAGAGGGGAAGCGAGCCGACGACAAACACCGCACCGACGCCATCTCCACCTCCATGGTGACGCCGGCCATGGCCCTACCAAGCCCTACGCTATGTACACGCCTATATCCACGGTTTCCCCAACCTCCCGCCGCCGGAGCGACCGCCGGAGGCGGAGGAAACCGTAGATCGCCGGCGAGTGAGGTGGGTTGACCGGGAGTTCCCAGAAAATCGCCTCTCGCTACATTGACGGGAGAGAGGGGAGCGTCCAAGTCGCTCTAGGGTTCAAATGCCCATTTCCGTGTTATGCAAATCGCTTCTACGAGTAGCTTCTAGGTCTACAAGTCAACATTGTAGTACCCTGCAATGTCTGTAAAAAGACACGCTTAAAACAAAATAATTCCACCATTGCTGCGTTTGACCAAGTGACCTGCTATATTTTGTACGCTAGCTAGCAATATGCCGATATCTTACTTAGTTTATCCGGTGGCTCAGAACTCAAAACTACTAGACGTCTCTTAACTAAAAAAAAAAAGAATATCAGCCCCCTCTTCTCTCTTGTCCTATGCAACTAAAGTCTCAACAACACATGATAGCCCTTAAATTAATTATATCCGCCGTCGCAATCTCAAAAAGTATAAGTAGTACTAGGAGGATTTCACTGCATTTTTCACGCTCATTTCACAGTAAAGGCCTCTTTGATTAGTAGGACTTTGAAAACGTAAAAATAGAAAAAAAAACATAGTATTAAAGTGTCATGCACACTTGAATTTCATAGGATTAGCTAGGAGTGTTTGATGGCATAGAAAAAGAATTTATAAAAAAAGATTAGAGTGGATGTTAGATTTTCTATGAAATGTACAAAAAATTCCATTAAAAAACATTCTTACGGGATTCAATCCTATTAATCAACTTACGGGATTCACTTGCCTGACACGAAGCTCGCAACAGGTCAGGTCAAAAAATTCAATGCGGCTCCGTGCGGACTGCGGACGGCCATCCAAATAGCGCCTCGCGCGCGTACCACCGTATCGGTGTCGATCGGATCGTGCGTCTAGTACCAGCCCAGCCCGTGCCAATCATAGCCGTGGGTCTCCATCGGCGCAAGTACACGGTACAGGCGGCACGATTTATCATCCAACCAGTACGGACGTCAATAAACCCGTCGGAAATCGCCCGCGGCTAGTTTTGATCCGCGAAGCAGCCAAGGACACAAGAGAGAGCCATCATCATTGATCTTTTTTACATACAGTTCCACAGTTACTATCTGTACTCATCGTCTGGAGTGGAGTGTGGTTTATGCTCTGCTCCGTTGGGGTGGTGTTAGTTAAATCGCTTCTAGGTCTACTGGTCAACATTGTAGTACCCTGGAATGTCTGTAAAGAAACATGCTTAAGATAATCCCGCCAGTGCAGCGTTTGACCAAATGACCTGCTATATTTTGTACGCTAGCTAGCGATGTCTGATTTTGTTTATCAGGTGGGCTCACAACTCTAAACTAGACGTCTCTTAACTAAAATAAATAAATAAAAATCTCAGCTCCGTCTACTCTCTCGTCCTGTGCACACTGACGCTCTAAAGTCTCAACACATCATAGTCCATCAATTAATTATCTGCCGTCGCCATCTCAAAAAATGAAAATAGTACCAGCGGCATTGTTCAAACTGATTCTATTTTCTTTTTTGGGTACTTGGAGAGCTAGATAGGTGCACCATCAACTCCATGACACAAGAATTGACACAAGGAGAAAATCTTACCCCCAAGCGATACATACGCCTCTCCTCCTGGCGCGGTGAACAGTAAAACGGAGGGCACTTTCTGTTGAAATGTGAGATGGGCCTAGAGCCCATATGACAATTTCAGATTTGATCTCTAAGGGCCCATGTGGGTGGCATCACAAGGTGGTGGGAAGTTTAGTCCCACCATGCTAGTGGAAGGAAAGTTGGAGTGGTTTATAAGGGTGGCTCTTCTACATGCTATTGGAGCTTGAGAAGAGAAGAGGCCCTCGCGCGCTCCTCCTCCGCCGCCCGCCTCGCCGCCCACGTCTCTCCACGCGGCTGCGTCTATATAAGTGTGCGGTGTCCCCTAAGCCTAGCCGCCACGAACAGATCACATCTGCTCACGCGCACGCCCACCGTCATTCCTTTGCTGCTGCTGCCGCCGGTGACTCCAGGTCTCCAAAACCACGCCCTTCTGGTTCCTGTACGGGGTGAGGGGCGAATAGGTTTTTGGGCAGCGATTACGCGACTGCTCGCTTCCGATCGTCTACTTCCTCTACGTCCGCGTCGCCTTCATCATCATCATGTCCACGGCCGCCGAGAAAGCTGAAGCCGACAAGAAGGCCGCCGAGGACGCCTCTGCATGGCCTACTGGAGGGTATAACTCGTTTATCCCGCTCCTGATTAATTTCATATTAGCAGTACTAGCAGTATGTGTAGATTTGTCTACTGTTTGCTTAGTACGTGCATGTTTAGATCAAAGTCAGTACGTCATCAACTTAGTCAATGCCATGCTAGTGATTTACTCGTGGATTAATTTAATCGAGAAATTACCTATGTGGCTCACGGCTATGAACGTGTTCTGGGCCACCGGTGTGTCCACGGGAACGATTGCTCCTGAACAGGAGAAGGCGTTCAGGGAGGCAACCACTGTGTTTCTCGAAGCAGTTCTTAGCGTGATCGGAGATAAACTGGTCGACGCATATTTACATGTGCATGTCGCCAAGGACTTGTGGGAGGCGCTCGAATCTAAGTTCGGGGCCGCCGATGCAGGGAGCGAGATGTATATTATAGAGCAGTTCCACGACTACAATATGGTTGAGAACCGTCCTGTACTGGAGCAGGCTCATGAGATAATATGCATTGTTAAGGAGCTTGAGCTTCTGAAGTGCGAGTTACCGGGCAAGTTTGTCGCGGGCTGCATAATCGCTAAGCTCCCCAATTCCCGGAGGAATTTTGCCACCACTCTGAAACATCAGAGGCGTGAATTCTTTGTGGAGGATGTCATTGGCCATCTGAGTGTTGAGCAGAATTCGAGGGCAAAGGACTCGCACGGAAAAGGGGCCGAAGGGACTTCTGTTGCCAACATGGTGAACCAGAGGAACTTCAACTCCCACAAGTTCAAGGGAAAGAACGGTGTCCAACAGAATACCGACTTCAAGAAGAAGGGTAAGAAGACCTTCAAGAAGAACAAGAAGGATGAGGGCTGCTTTACTTGTGGTTCGAATGAACATTTGGCCAACAAGTGCCCAAACAAGTTTAAGAAGTCGGGACAGGACTCCAAGTCTGTCAACATGATTGTGGGCAACAATGAGAATGGTGCATCTGGGTACGGTAATTTATTTACTGTTTTTTCAGTGTTTCAGCCTACCGATTGGTGGGTGGATACAGGTGCAGGTGTTCATGTGTGTGCTGATATTTCATTGTTCTCTTCTTACCAGGTCACAGGCCACGGGTCCGTATTGATGGGGAATGGCGTGAGTGCTTCTGTTCATGGTGTTGGCATGGTCGATCTGAAGTTTACTTCGGGAAGGATCATGCAGCTGAAGAACGTGCAGCATGTCCCCGCCATCAAGAAGAACCTCGTTAGTGGCTCCCTTCTATGTAGAGAAGGGTTTAAGTTGGTATTCGAGTCTAATAAATTAGTTGTTACTAAGTATGGACTATTTGTTGGAAAAGGTTATGAGAGCGGAGGGATGTTCCGCCTTTCCCTCGCAGATTTCTGTAATAAAGTCGTGAACCATGTTCATTCGAGTGTTAATGAATCTGAGGTTTGGCATTAACGTCTTTGTCACATAAGTTTCGGTGTTATGACGCGGCTAGCTAAGTTGGATATAATCCCGAGTTTCACTTTAGCCAAAGGTTCTAAGTGTCTGTCATGTGTGCAAGCTAAGCAACCTCGCCAGCCTCACAAGCCTGCGGAGGAGAGACACTTGGCACCATTAGAACTCATACATTCTGATCTTTGTGAGATGAACGGTGTATTGACTAAAGGTGGAAAGAAATACTTCATGACATTGATTGATGATTCCACTAGATATTGCTATGTGTATCTGTTAAATACTAAAGATGAGGCTCTACACTACTTTAAAATCTATAAGGCAGAAGTTGAGAATCAACTTGAAAAGAAAATTAAACGATTCCGTTCAGATCGTGGTGGAGAGTACTTCTCGAGTGAGTTTGATTCCTTCTGTGCGGAACACGACATTATTCATGAGAGGACGCCTCCCTATTCACCCCAGTCAAACGGGGTTGCCGAGCGGAAAAACCGTACTCTAATTGATCTGGTTAACGCCATGTTAGATACGTCGGGTTTATCCAAGGCATGGTGGGGGGAGGCTATATTGACGGCATGTCATGTCCTGAATAAAGTTCCCATAAAGGATAATGAGATCACTCCCTATGAGAGATGGGCAAAGAGAAGGACAACACTCTCGTACTTGCGTACTTGGGGCTGTTTGGCGAAAGTCAACGTGCCGATCCCCAAAAAGCGTAAGCTTGGACCCAAGACTGTGGACTGCGTTAATTTGGGCTACGCTAAGAACAGCATTGGCTATAGATTTCTAGTAGTGAAATTTGAGTTACCTGACCAGAAGGTCGGTACAATCATAGAGTCTAAGGATGCTACATCCTGTGAGGATATTTTTCCCATGAGAGATATGCAAAGCACTTCTAGACAGGAATCTGAGGAGAGTCCTGAGCCTGCCATTCCTATGAAATATTATGAATGAACACATGATGAAAATCTTGAGGAGGATGACGAGGAAACCCTTGGTAGGTGCAAGAGACAAAGGACTGCAAAGACCTTTGGTGATGATTTCTTCGTGTACCTCGTGGATGATACTCCCACTTCTATCTCAGAAGCGTGTGCCCCTCCAGAAGCTGACTACTAGAAGGATGCGGTCCATAGCGAGATGGATTCCATCATGGCTAACGGGACATGGGAGATCACTGAGCGTCCCTATGGTTGCAAACCATTGGGATGTAAGTGGGTGTTCAAGAAAAAGCTTAGGCCCGATGGTACGATTGAAAAGTACAAGGCCAGGCTTGTGGCCAAGGGCTATGACCAGAAAGAAGAGGAAGATTTCTTCGATACTTATTCACCTGTGGCTAGACTGACCACCATTCGAGTATTACTCTCGTTGGCGGCCTCACATGGTCTTCTCGTCCATCAAATGGATGTTAAGACGGCTTTTCTGAATGGAGAGCTAAATGAGGAAATCTACATGCAACAGCCAGATGGCTTTGTGATAGATGGTCAGGAAAGGAAGGTGTGTAAGTTGCTGAAATCTTTATATGGCCTGAAGCAAGCACCTAAGCAATGGCATGATAAGTTCAATACAACTCTGACATCTGTTGATTTCGTTGTAAATGAGGCTGACAAATGTGTATACTATCGCCATGGTGGGGGCGAAGGAGTTATACTGTGCTTGTATGTTGATGACATACTGATATTCGGAACAAACCTCAAAGTCATTGAGGAGGTCAAATCGTTTCTGTCTCAGAACTTTGAGATGAAGGACCTTGGTGTGGCTGATGTTATCTTGAACATCAAGCTACTGAGAGATAATGAGGGTGGGATTACACTTCTGCAATCCCATTATGTTGAGAAGGTGTTGAGTCGTTTTGGATATTCGGACTGCACACCATCTCAAACACCATATGATCCTAAAGTGTTGATTCGAAAGTCCAAAGGCATGGCTAAAGATCAATTGAGATACTCTCAAATCATTGGTTCACTGATGTACCTAGCGAGCGCAACGAGGCCTGACATCGCGTTTGCTGTGAGCAAACTGAGCCGGTTTGTTTCCAAACCGGGTGATGTACATTGGCATGCTGTTGAAAGAGTTATGCGCTATCTGAAAGGTACTATGAACTATGGACTTCACTATACCGGAGACCCGTCGGTACTTGAAGGGTATAGTGATGCGAATTGGATCTCTGATGCTGATGAGATGAAGGCCACAACTGGGTATATGTTTACTCTTGGAGGTGGCGCTGTTTCCTGGAAGTCTTGCAAGCAAACGATCTTAACGAGATCGACAATGGAAGCAGAATTAACAACATTAGACACTTCTGGTGTTGAAGCAGAATGGCTTCGAGATCTTTTGATGGACTTGCCACTGGTTGATAAACCGGTTCCGGCTATCCTTATGAACTGTGACAATCAGACTGTCATCACCAAGGTGAAGAGTTCAAAGGACAACATGAAGTCCAACAAACACATAAGAATGAGATTAAAAGCTGTCAGAAAATTAAGAAACTCCGGAGTGATAGCGCTGGACTATGTCCATACGGCTAAGAATCTGGCAGATCCCTTTACGAAAGGGCTATCACGTGTAGTGATAGATAGTGCATCGAGGGAGATGGGTATGAGACCCACATGAGTTGCCATGGTGGTAACCCAACCTATGTGATCGGAGATCCCGTGAAGTAGGACCTGGGAAACAAGCCAGTGGTGAACTGAGGAGAGTAACTTTACTAACCCACTCCGTTGGAGATGCAATACTCTCGGAAACTATATGGAAGGATGACTACTGTCTTAATGTGTTCCAAGGCTTATATGTATAAGCAAGATGCTATCCTACAGAGCGATCTTTGGAGGAACACACCTATGTGAGCCCGACTGCTAGTCACGGTCTATGAGATTGGGGTGATCTCTAGTAAGCTCATGAATAGGCCAGGAGTGTGACTTATATGCTCCACCCGAGGGGTCAGCCTTCGGTAGCCCAGTACTAGTAAGACATGTGGTGAAACTTCTTTACGCCAAACTGACAATTCAAGGTATAGTCCATTGTTCAGTTGTGAAGGAGTGTAGCTACTTGCTCTAGGTGAAGCTCAACCTTAACAGGTCTTCACTGAAACACTAGTATATCAAAACAGCGTTTGGAACAAAGGACAGAGTGGGCCCCTGAGATCTGGTGGGGGATTGTTGAAATGTGAGATGGGCCTAGAGCCCATATGACAATTTCAGATTTGATCTCTAAGGGCCCATGTAGGTGGCATGACAATGTGGTGGGAAGTTTAGTCCCACCATGCTAGTGGAAGGAAAGTTGGAGTGGTTTATAAGGGTGGCTCTTCTACATGCTATTGGAGCTTGAGAAGAGAAGAGGCCCTCGCGCGCTCCTACTCCGCCGCCCACCTCGCCACGCCTCGCCTCGTCACGACGCGACGCGACGCGGGTTGCGGGAATGAGCCGAGCCAATCTCACACCTATGCACTTATTTTTGCCAGTCACTAACGGAGAGGTTCTGACAGCAGGGCCACGATCTGAGACGTCGGATCGTGGGCTGTCCCGGACTCGGACGTGGGTCAAGCCCACGTCTCTCCACGCGGCTGCGTCTATATAAGTGTGCGGTGTCCCCTAACCCTAGCCACCACGAACAGATCACATCTGCTCACGCACACGCCCACCGTCGTTCCTTTGCTGCTGCTGCCGCCGGTGACTCCATCCCGTCCGCCGCGTACACGGCCGACGGGAGAGCAGGTCTCCGAAACCACGCCCTTCTGGTTCCTTTACGGGGTGAGGGGCGAATAGGTTTTTCGGCAACGATTACGCGACTGCTCGCTTCCGATCGTCTACTTCCTCTACGTCTGCGTTGCCATCATCATCACCATTTCCACCGACCCCGACCGTGCCGCCACCGAGAAAGCTGAAGCCGACAAGAAGGCCGCCGAGGACGCCGCTGCTGCCACCAAAGCCGCGGCCTCTGCATGGCCTACTGGAGGGTATAACTCGTTTATCCCGCTCCTGATTAATTTCATATTAGCAGTACTAGCAGTATGTGTAGATTTGTCTACTGTTTGCTTAGTACGTGCATGTTTAGATCAAAGTCAGTACGTCATCAACTTAGTCAATGCCATGCTAGTGATTTACTCGTGGATTAATTTAATCGAGAAATTACCTATTTTCTCAACAATCCAAAAACCTATTATGTGTAGGAATTTTTCGGCAAGTGGCTTTGCCGCAGCACTGAAACCGGATAAGTCTACCGATACGTATTTTAAGCGTTGGCAGACAAAGACCACTTTATGGCTCACGGCTATGAACGTGTTCTGGGTCACCGGTGTGTCCACGGGAACGATTGCTCTTGAACGGGAGAAGCCGTTCAAGGAGGCAACCACTGTGTTTCTCGGAGCAGTTCTTAGCGTGATCGGAGATAAACTGGTCGACGCATATTTACATGTGCATGTCGCCAAGGACTTGTGGGAGGCGCTCGAATCTAAGTTCGGGGCCGCCGATGCAGGGAGCGAGATGTATATTATAGAGTAGTTCCACGACTACAAGATGGTTGAGAACCGTCCTGTACTGGAGCAGGCTCATGAGATAATATGCATTGTTAAGGAGCTTGAGCTTCTGAAGTGCGAGTTACCGGGCAAGTTTGTCGCGGGCTGCATAATCGCTAAGCTCCCCAATTCCTGGAGGAACTTTGCCACCACTCTGAAACATCAGAGGCGTGAATTCTCTGTGGAGGATGTCATTGGCCATCTGAGTGTTGAGCAGAATTCGAGGGCAAAGGACTCGCACGGAAAAGGGGCCGAAGGGACTTCTGTTGCCAACATGGTGAACCAGAGGAACTTCAACTCCCACAAGTTCAAAGGAAAGAACGGTGTCCAACAGAATACCGACTTCAAGAAGAAGGGTAAGAAGACCTTCAAGAAGAACAAGAAGGATGAGGGCTGCTTTACTTGTGGTTTGACTGAACATTGGGCCAACAAGTGCCCAAACAAGTTTAAGAAGTCAGGACAGGACTTCAAGTCTGTCAACATGATTGTGGGCAACAATGAGAATGGTGCATCTGGGTACGGTAATTTATTTACTATTTTTTCAGTGTTTCAGCCTACCGATTGGTGGGTGGATACAGGTGCAGGTGTTCATGTGTGTGCTGACATTTCATTGTTCTCTTCTTACCAGGTCACAGGCCACGGGTCCATATTGATGGGGAATGGCGCGAGTGCTTCTGTTCATGGTCTTGGCACGATCGATCTGAAGTTTACTTCGGGAAGGATCGTGCAGCTGAAGAACGTGCAGCATGTCCCCGCCATCAAGAAGAACCTCGTTAGTGGCTCCCTTCTATGTAGAGAAGGGTTAAGTTGGCATTCGAGTCTAATAAATTAGTTGTTACTAAGTATGGACTATTTGTTGGAAAAGGTTATGAGAGCGGAGGGATGTTCCGCCTTTCCCTCGCAGATTTCTGTAATAAAGTCGTCAACCATGTTCATTCGAGTGTTAATGAATCTGAGGTTTGGCATTCACGTCTTTGTCACATAAGTTTCGGTGTTATGACGCGGCTAGCTAAGTTGGATTTAATCCCGAGTTTCACTTTAGCCAAAGGTTCTAAGTGCTTGTCATATGTGCAAGATAAGCAACCTCGCCAGCCTCACAAGGCTGCGGAGGAGAGACACTTGGCACCATTAGAACTCATACATTCTGATCTTTGTGAGATGAACGGTGTATTGACTAAAGGTGGAAGAAATACTTCATGACATTGATAGATGATTCCACTAGATATTGCTATGTGTATTTGTTAAATACTAAAGATGAGGCTCTACACTACTTTAAAATCTATAAGGCAGAAGTTGAGAATCAACTTGAAAATAAAATTAAACGATTCCGTTTAGATCGTGGTGGAGAGTACTTCTCGAGTGAGTTTGATTCCTTCTGTGCGGAACACGACATTATTCATGAGAGGACGCCTCCCTATTCACCCCAGTCAAACGGGGTTGCCGAGCGGAAAAACCATACTCTAATTGATCTGGTTAACACCATGTTAGATACGTCGGGTTTATCCAAGGCATGGGGGGGGGGGAGGCTATATTGACGGCATGTCATGTCCTGAATAAAGTTCTGATAAAGGATAATGAGATCACTCCCTATGAGAGATGGGCGAAGAGAAGGACAACACTCTCGTATTTGCGTACTTGGGACTGTTTGGCGAAAGTCAACGTGCCGATCCCCAAAAAGCGTAAGCTTGGACCCAAGACTGTGGACTGCGTTAATTTGGGCTACGCTAAGAACAACGTTGGCTATAGATTTCTAGTAGTGAAATCTGAGTTACCTGACCAGAAGGTCGGTACAATCATAGAGTCTAAGGATGCTACATTCTTTGAGGATATTTTCCCTATGAGAGATATGCAAAGCACTTCTAGACAGGAATCTGAGGAGACTCCTGAGCCTGCCATTCCTATGGAAGATTATGAACGAACACATGATGAAAATCCTGAGGAGGATGACGAGGAAACCCTTGGTAGGGGCAAGAGACAAAGGACTGCAAAGACCTTTGGTGATGATTTCTTCGTGTACCTCGTGGATGATACTCCCACTTCTATCTCAGAAGCGTGTGCCTCTCCAGAAGCTGACTACTGGAAGGATGCGGTCCGTAGCGAGATGGATTCCATCATGGCTAACGGGACATGGGAGATCACTGAGCGTCCCTATGGTTGCAAACCATTGGGATGTAAGTGGGTGTTCAAGAAAAAGCTTAGGCCCGATGGTACGATTGAAAAGTACAAGGCCAGGCTTGTGGCCAAGGGCTATGACCAGAAAGAAGAGGAAGATTTCTTCGATACTTATTCACCTGTGGCTAGACTGACCACCATTCGAGTATTACTCTCGTTGGTGGCCTCACATGGTCTTCTCGTCCATCAAATGGATGTTAAGACGGCTTTTCTGAATGGAGAGCTAAATGAGGAAATCTACATGCAACAGCCAGATGGCTTTGTGATAGATGGTCAGGAAAGGAAGGTGTGTAAGTTGTTGAAATCTTTATATGGCCTGAAGCAAGCACCTAAGCAATGGCATGATAAGTTCAATACAACTCTGACATCTGTTGGTTTCGTTGTAAATGAGGCTGACAAATGTGTATACTATCGCCATGGTGGGGGCGAAGGAGTTATACTGTGCTTGTATGTTGATGACATACTGATATTCAGAACAAACCTCAAAGTCATTGAGGAGGTCAAATCGTTTCTGTCTCAGAACTTTGACATGAAGGACCTTGGTGTGGCTAATGTTATCTTGAACATCAAGCTACTGAGAGATAATAAGGGTGGGATTACACTTCTGCAATCCCATTATGTTGAGAAGGTGTTGAGTCGTTTTGGATATTCGGACTGCACACCATCTCAAACACCATATGATCCTAGAGTGTTGATTCGAAAGTCCAAAGGCATGGCTAAAGATCAATTGAGATACTCTCAAATCATTGGTTCACTGATGTACCTAGCGAGCGCAACGAGGCCTGACATCGCGTTTGCTGTGAGCAAACTGAGCCGGTTTGTTTCCAAATCGGGTGATGTACATTGGCATGCTGTTGAAAGAGTTATGTGCTATCTGAAAGGTACTATGAACTATGGACTTCACTATACCGGAGACCCGTCGGTACTTGAAGGGTATAGTGATGCGAATTGGATCTCTGATGCTGATGAGATGAAGGCCACAACTGGGTATATGTTTACTCTTGGAGGTGGCGCTGTTTCCTGGAAGTCTTGCAAGCAAACGATCTTAACGAGATCGACAATGGAAGCAGAATTAACAGCATTAGACACTTCTGGTGTTGAAGCAGAATGGCTTCGAGATCTTTTGATGGACTTGCCACTGGTTGATAAACCGGTTCCGGCTATTCTTATGAACTGTGACAATCAGACTGTCATCACCAAGGTGAAGAGTTCAAAGGACAACATGAAGTCCAACAAACACATAAGAATGAGATTAAAAGCTGTCAGAAAATTAAGAAACTCCGGAGTGATAGCGCTGGACTATGTCCATACGGCTAAGAATCTGGCAGATCCCTTTACGAAAGGGCTATCACGTGTAGTGATAGATAGTGCATCGAGGGAGATGGGTATGAGACCCACATGAGTTGCCATGGTGGTAACCCAACCTATGTGATCGGAGATCCCGTGAAGTAGGACCTGGGAAACAAGCCAGTGGTGAACTGAGGAGAGTAACTTTACTAACCCACTCCGTTGGAGATGCAATACTCTCGGAAACTGTATGGAAGGATGACTACTGTCTTAATGTGTTCCAAGGCTTATATGTATAAGCACGATGCTATCCTACAGAGCGATCTTTGGAGGAACACACCTATGTGAGCCGACTGCTAGTCACGGTCTATGAGATTGGGGTGATCTCTAGTAAGCTCATGAATAGGCCAGGAGTGTGAATTATATGCTCCACCCGAGGGGTCAGCCTTCGGTAGCCCAGTACTAGTAAGACATGTGGTGAAACTTCTTTACGCCAAACTGACAATTCAAGGCATAGTCCATTGTTCAGTTGTGAAGGAGTGTAGCTACTTGCTCTAGGTGAAGCTCAACCTTAACAAGTCTTCACTGAAACACTAGTATATCAAAACATCGTTTGGAACAAAGGACAGAGTGGGCCCCTGAGATCTGGTGGGGGATTGTTGAAATGTGAGATGGGCCTAGAGCCCATATGACAATTTCAGATTTGATCTCTAAGGGCCCATGTAGGTGGCATGACAAGGTGGTGGGAAGTTTAGTCCCACCATGCTAGTGGAAGGAAAGTTGGAGTGGTTTATAAGGGTGGCTCTTCTACATGCTATTGGAGCTTGAGAAGAGAAGAGGCCCTCGCGCGCTCCTACTCCGCTGCCCACCTCGCCACGCCTCGCCTCGTCACGACGCGACGCGACGCGGGTTGCGGGAATGAGCCGAGCCAAGCTCACACCTATGCGCTTATTTTTGCCAGTCACTAACGGAGAGGTTCTGACAGCAGGGCCACGATCTGAGACGTCGGATCGTGGGCTGTCCCGGACTCGGACGTGGGTTGCGTCTCTATAAGTGTGCGGTGTCCCCTAACCTAGCCGCCACGAACAGATCACATCTGCTCACGCGCACGCCCACCGTCGTTCCTTTGCTGCTGTTGCCGCCGGTGACTCCATGCCGTCCGCCGCGTACACGACCGACGGGAGAGCAGGTCTCCGAAACCACGCCCTTCTGGTTCCTGTACGGGGTGAGGGGCGAATAGGTTTTTGGGCAGCGATTACGTGACTGCTCGCTTCCGATCGTCTACTTCCTCTACGTCTGCGTCGCCTTCATCATCACCATGTCCACCGACCCCGATCGTGCCGCCGCCGAGAAAGCTGAAGCCGACAAGAAGGCCGCCGAGGACGCCGCTGCTGCCACCAAAGCCGCGGCCTCTGCATGGCCTACTGGAGGGTATAACTCGTTTATCCCGCTCCTGATTAATTTCATATTAGCAGTACTAGCAGTATGTGTAGATTTGTCTACTGTTTGCTTAGTACGTGCATGTTTAGATTAAAGTCAGTACATCATCAATTTAGTCAATGCCATGCTAGTGATTTACTCGTGGATTAATTTAATTGAAAAATTACCTATTTGCTCAACACTTTCCATTTGGGTCACCGGTTGATCTGTCCGCCCGTCTGTATGCGAGCAGAGCAGAGCAGAGGAGAGCAACCACCTTCTCTTCTCTTCTCTTCTCTTCACTTTGACCCTACTCATTCATCATCACCACCATCATCACAGCAGATTCACATGGCAAGCAGAAGTAGATACGTAGACCGGCTAGCCGCAGCCGGCCATGTACGTGTCTGAAGCAAGTGTCAATGGTGCGTGTAAGATCGGAGAAACCACACGTTGTGGTGCTTTGTATTGATCTATCTATATCTATATCTATACTCCTATATAGTATACGAATATCAAGGTATATGAACCGTCGGATCTTCACAATCCAACGGCTCACATTCAATTGCTTTAGATATAGGACTGCGTGGCCACATAACAGCCGTAGGATAGGCTAATCTAACGGCCCATCATGCAGGGATTCGCGGTTGCCATCCTTGTCTGCCAAACTGCTACCGTCAGAATGCATGCAGGGTCGTGATTCTTCTACAGACCACTCCCTAGAAAACTCTGGCAGGCTCTCACGATAAAAGAAACGCTGCGCTACATTGGAGTACTACTTGCAAGCCACTACCATGCAAGTACTAATAGGCAACGTGGCGAGGGAGGAGAAAAGAACGCATGCACACGCAGCCTTGGAACGGTGCATTTATTATCAGATTAGAAATGACAAGTAAAATAGTTTAATATGTGTTGTAACTAAATAGCTGATATTACTTTCTAAAATTCAGTTTGGTTCTCGGGCACCATTACTCTTGTGCCAAAAAGAATCTCATTTTTTGGTTTATTAAAATTTTCACACATGTAGTGATCTACTGATCTACATGTTTGCTGAACTGATTTTTTAATAAAATAATTATGAATAATGCGGCCTGGGCAAAAAAAAATGACTCTCATGTTTGTGTGGATTGGAATAAGCTTTTTCGAACCCTCCTGCTTGTCATTTTTGTACAGCATGCAAATCTCAGTAATAATTTTTTGAAACATCTTTTATGTTAAAGAGCACTCCAATTTGCATGCATGATTTTTTTTCTTTTTTTTATTACTAGCATATTTGAAAAACTATTTTTGCTCATCAGGTGCGCGAGAACCAAAAGGCTGCTTTGCTACTTTCTCTTTTAAATTCATTTTACAAATATAACAAACAAGTTTTACTTTATTTTCACCAATGCTTTTTTGCATAGACTTCTACTCATCAAACAGAACAATCATTGTATGCATGCACGTGTAACGACTTTATTTGAAAAAAGAATTTTAAAAATATCGATAATCTGATTATATGCTGAATAAAAATGCCTTCAATCTCTCCAATCACACGACATTTCACAATGATCCTTAGATCAACACGTGCATGGCACGTGCCATGTACTAGTATATATAGGTTACAAGGCAGAGTTCATATCGTACAATATACGGACACCTATACAAGGACTACACATATACAATCGTATAACTATACAAAACAATACGATTATATATATTCTAACACCCTCCCTCAGTCATAAACGGGCGTCGACGAATGTTAAGACTGTCCCGAAAATCCAAAAAGAGAGGAGATGGCAATCCTTTGGTGAAAATGTCCGCAAATTGAGAAGAACTCGGAACGTGAAGAACCCGGACCTCGCCTGTGGTGACACGGTCGCGCACAAAGTGTAAATCGATCTCCACATGCTTGGTGCGCTGATGATGAACGGGATTCTATGTCATGTAAACAGAGCTCACATTGTCACAAAACACCACAGTGGCACCAGTCACCGGTCGATGAAGCTCCTGAAGAAGCTGCCGTAACCAACATGTTTCAGCCACGACATTTGCAACTGCCCTGTATTCGGCCTCGGCGCTGGAGCGAGAGACCGTGTGTTGCCGCTTAGCAGACCACGACACCAGGTTAGTGCCAAGGAAGACACAATAACCTGAGGTAGAGCGACGAGTGTCAGGGCAACCTGCCCAATCAGCGCCAGAATAGGCCAGCAATTTGTTGGAGCTGCGTCAAAACAAAGTGAGGCCATGGCCGGTGGTGCCCTGGATATAGAGAAGCACACGCTTCACAAGTAGCAAATGATTAGCCCGAGGATCATGCATATGAAGACAAATCTGCTGCACATCATAAGAGATGTCCGTCCGAGTGAACGTGAGGTACTGAAGACCGCCTGCAATACTACGATACTCGGTGGGATCTGCAACTGGATCACTCGACTTGGCTGAAAGTTTGGAGGTAGTATCAACTGGAGTAGAGATGGGTTTGCACTGCAACATGCCAGCTCTATCAAGAAGATCCTGCATACTTCTCCTGTGAGAGGAACAGACTGTCCTTGTTGCGTGTGACGGAGATGCCCAGAAAATAATGAAGATCACCCATATCCGTCATACTGAATTCGGTATGAAGAGAGGCAATCAAACTGTGCAACAATGTCGAGGACGATGCAGTCAGGATAATGTCATCCACATAGAGCAGGAGATAGGCCATGTCAGCACCACGCCGATAAAAGAACAACAAGCTGCCGGACTTGGAGCCAATGAAACCAACCGATGCAATGAACGAAGCAAACCGCTGAAACCATGCACGAGGCGCCTGTTTCAAACCATAGAGTGATTTGTTGAGACGACAAACCTTATCAGGGAAACGAGGATCAGTGAACCCAGAAGGTTGACGAGCATAAACAGTTTCGCTGAGAGTGCCATTGAGGAATGCATTCTTGACATCAAGCTGATGGATGGACCAGTCACTAGAGAGAGCAAGAGAGAGCACCGTTCGAATAGTGGCTGGCTTGACGACCGAGCTGAAAGTTTCATCGAAATTGATACCTTCTCGCTGTATAAATCCACGAAGCACCCAACGAGCCTTGTAGCGATCCAAAGAACCATCAGACTTCATCTTGTGACGGTAGATCCACTTACCTGTAACAATGTTAGCATTGCGAGGTGGATCGACGAGGTCCCAAGTGTTGTTGGAGAGAAGAACACCATACTCCTCAACCATAGCGGAATGCCAATTTGGATCCTTGAGAGCACCACGATAAGTCTTTGGTATGGGAGATAAACCCTCAACATGAAGATCAAATATCTTTTTCGGCTGCACAATGCCCTGTTTAGCACGAGTGGCCATGGCGTGAGATGGTGGCGGTGGAGGGGCCCGTCGCCGGCGGGTCCGGGGTGGATCCACAGCAACAGGAGATGGCGACGGCGTTGCCGGTGGTGACGCGGCTGTAGTAGGAGAAGGACTCCCAGCAGGGTCGCCCTCGGAGCTCCCAGCAGGGCTCTCGGCAGTAGCCCAGGCCCCAGACGACCGGGGCGAGGTCGGTGTCGGCGACCGAGGCGAAGTCGGTGGCGGCGACCGTGAAGGGGACCGTGGCGGCGGCGACGGCGACCGTGGCGGCGACGGTGGAGTCGCGTCCGGGGTCACCGTGCCTGGCACGATGAATGGCATCAACGAAACCGGCTGCTCAGCACCGTGCAAAAAATCATAAGTGTGCAGGGAAGGAGTAGGAGTTGACGAAGATGTAGGGGAGGCGAATGGAAAGGTTGACTCATCGAACACTACATGACGAGAGATGATGATCTTTTGGGTGGAACGATCAAGGCAACGATAGCCATGATGCCGTGATGGGTACCCTAGAAACACGCACGGCAGCGAGCGAGGCGCAAGTTTGTGCGGAGCGATGGCTGTGGTGTTGGGGTAACATAGACATCCGAAAACCCTAAGACCAGCATATGCAGGATCTATGCCAAGTAAGGCACGAAAGGGAATACGATCCGAGATTGCCTTTGAAGGCATCCGATTATGCAACATAACGGCGGTGTGAAGAGCTTCAACCCAAAAGCGAGGTGGCATACTAGCTTGGATAAGGAGTGTACGAGTAATGTCATTAAGAGTATGAATAATGCGTTCGGCTTTACCATTCTGTTGCGAAGTGTATGGACATGAAAAGCGGGGTGCAATTCCATGGTGCTGGGCAAAGGAATGGAGGAGTGAATTATCGAACTCACGACCATTATCACACTGAATAGCCTGCAAGCGTGCACTAAACTGGGTGAGCGCTAAAGCATGAAGGGACGACAAGTGCGAGAAAGCTTCGGACTTAGTCCGTAGAGGGTACACCCATGCATACTGAGTAAAATCATCGAGACAAACGAGATAATACTTAAAGCCAGAAATACTCTCAATAGGAGAGGTCCACAAATCACAGTGAATTATTTGAAACGGAGTAGTGGTTACACGATTGGTGGAGGAAAAAGGAAGACGAACATGACGACCTAACTGACAAGCATGACACAAGCTACTTTTATTCTTTTCCCTAGGGATAACCGAAGAACGAGCTAATGACTCCATGACGGGCCGCCCAGGATGCCCAAGCCGACGGTGCCAGAGTGTTGCATCGACGACGAGGAAGGCGTGTGGCTGGCTAGTAGAGGAAGGGCGGGTGGAGTAGAGAGCTCCGAAGCTATTGCATCTGAGAATCTCGGTCCTGGATAGAAGATCCTTCACAGAAAAACCAAGAGGGTCAAATTCGACGGATACACGATTATCAATGGTGAACTGACGAACAGACAAAAGATTTTTAACTATGTTAGGAACTACTAAGACATTACGAAGGTAAAGAGGGCGAGAGGTGGTAGAAATAGGAAGACGTGCATGCCCGGTACCGGTGATTGGAAGAGTGGAACCGTTACCGACAACGACAGCACGACGAGAGGAGGAGGGGGGGGGGGCACAGAGGTGAGCATACCGGGATCGGACGCAAAGTGGGAGGAGGCGCCGGTGTCCATCACCCACTCCCTGGAGGGTGCTTGCAGCCCCATGGTTTGGAACTGATGTGAGCGCGGCCTGGTCCCATGAAGCCGAAGATGAGGCCGGTGATGATGGAGCAGTGCCGGGGAGGCCGTAGGAGAGCTGTCCAGGGGCGTAGCCGTAACCGTAGGGAGCAACGCCGTATGGGTTCTGGGCGTAGAACGCATGCGGCGACGGGGTGTGTCGGGGCGCGTAGCCGGGAGCAGCGCCATAGCCGGGCGGCGCGCGACCGAGCAGCCCCCCTTGGCCATAGGGCCACATCTGGATGGCGCCGTTCCAGGGATGCTGCGGTAAGGGCCAGGAAGGAGTGGCAGCCTGCGGGGTCGCAGGCGCCGGGGTCTCCTTGGTGACTCCAGCGGTGGCCTTCTTCTTCTTCTTTCCTTTTCCAGGAGCCTTGCCAGGGTTGGTGAAGAGGGTCGTGTCCGAGTTGCGGGCGCGGCGGTTTTTGCACTTCATGTCTTGGAGCACAAGCAACGAGCGGCACTGCGCAAAGGTCATGCCGGGCATGAGGGAGATGAGATCGGCGGCGGGCTCGTATTGCTCGGAGAGGCCGTTGAGGCAGTGGACCACCATCTCGGCATCATCAACGGGGGCGCCAAGATCCGCAAGCCCGTCGGAGAGGGATTTGACCTTCTGAAGATAGTCGGCCATACTCATCTCTCCCATCTTGACATCGCCGAGCTCGGCCGTAAGGTGGAGTTGGCGATTGATCTTGTGGTCGTTGAAGAGATCGTTGATGCTGTTCCAGAGATCGGCGGCGAGGGGATCGTCGTCGGGCGTCATGACGGCGTCGAGGATACTAAGCGAGACAGACCCATAGAGCCAAGAGACGACGGTGAGCTGTAAAATGGATACCACTTTCCATTTGGGTCACCCGTTGAGCTGTCCGTCCGTATGCGAGCAGATGAGAGCAGAGGAGAGCAACCACCTTCTCTTCTCTTCCCTTCACTTTGACCCTACTCATTCATCATCATCATCACCATCACCACAGCAGATTCACATGGCAACCAGAGGTAGATACGCACACCGGCTAGCCCACCATGTATGTGTCATCCTGAAGCGTGTGCGCGTCACAATTCACAGCCAGTCACCGATGCTATTATGTGTCCGAAGCAACTCTAAGCTGGTGTCAATGGTGTGTTATGTTAAGTAGAATGTTACCATCTGTCGGCGCCTATATTAGCTACACACAAGCAAAGTAATTTTCTCCTTACTTAGATTCCACTCATCTTCAGTCAGTAACATGAGGCACAAGCTGAAGTAGAGATAATTACTCTGGGACGGTATGGTAATTTTCACCTCACTTGCATCTTAAGCTTCGGTTTTCTCACTTCATACTAGTAAAGGCCAAAGTTGCCCAGCAAGGGATAGTAATTTGGATTGGACCAGTCCAAACTATATAGTACTATAGCGGAGTATGGGACAGTGGCACTAATTAATCAAGATTAGACTAGTCCCAAGCCAAGCCAGACTGGCCAGTGAAGGTAGGAAGCAAACAAAAGCATTAGCTCAGCAATGGAAAGCTTCTCCTCTGACACAGCTACACATGCACATCACAGCACATCCATCACAGCGCTAAACAAAAGCAGCCCTCGACATGTCGCTTCCTCTGAATCCTCTCTGCACAAATAGCCAGGCCCCCTTTCTCCTTCCTCCCTCCCCCCTCCCTCCCTCCCCACAAAAGCCCTCTCTTTTCACCTCTCCCCTCCCCAATCCCCCAACTCTAGATCTCCGCACCGTCTCTTCCCCCCTTTGTTTCCTATACCATTTTTATTTCACAAGGGTGACAAGCGGAGCCGGGCAGAGAGTCTTGGGGTCTTGGCTGGTTCATGAGTAGGGGGAGGAATTCGCATGGGGCGGTCATGTCCTGAGCAGCTGCAGTGGCCATCTCCCTTTGTTCTCTAGCATTTGTCCCTCATGGTTCCTCACCTCTCCAAGATTCGGCGGCTCACGAAGAACTAGATGTAGCCATTAATACAGGAGCGGCCGGTCTCAAGTTTTGGTGTTGCGTTTTTTTCTGAGGGATTTCTGCACTTATTTGGCATTCATTCAAGATTCAGGGGGAGCGGGCGCGTGTTGTGCTACTCGCTGCTAGCCAGGCTCGTGAAGAATCGGGTTTGAATTTCTGTCTCCTCCTTCCTCGCCGGCGCGGAGGCATGAGGAGAGGCGGCTCCTCCTCGTCGGCGGCGAACGCCGGCGGGGGCGGCGGTGGTGGCCTGGCGATCGCCGAGCGGCAGAAGCCGGCGCCGTCGCGCGTGGCGGCGCTGTTCCAGATGCTCGCCAGGAGGAAGCTCTTCTCCTCCTCCTCCTCCAAGAAGACCAAGCTGCTTGCCCCAGGTGAGATGAAATTGCGGATAGAGTGGCTGCATTTTGCTAATTGCTATGACTCTCTGCAAAATCGGTGCTGTTCCTCGGTTTTTATTTTGTGTCTTCCCCGTTTCAGTGCGCGAACAGAGGTTCTTATCGCCGGGGAGGCCACCCGACGCCGGCGCCGGCGCCGGCGAGAAGACGCCGGTGGCCAAGAAGAGGCCTCTCCTGGTACGCTGCTACATCTTTCCTCCACCTTTTACTAGCATCTGTGAGCAAGTTTGGTTCTGAATTCTAGCTGATTTTCCCCCAAAAAATATTTACCTCAAAAATACCATTTTGCTTTTCCCCAAGCCACCTGTTCTCATGCACCCAAGCCAAGATTTTATTTTCTTTCTTGGTTTTGCATATTTCTTTTCTTTTTCTTCTTCTTCTTAATGTTTTCCCTTCCTTGCAATCTTCTGTTCTTACAAAGGGAAGTATGTTGTCTGTTGTCTGTCGTCTATTCTAATGAACTCCTCCAAACTTTCACCCAAATTATTTACTTCACATCCATGGTTTCTTTCTTGAGAGATTCCCAAAACAAAGTGGTTCACCCTTTTTATCTGTACCTGGGTGCCCAAGATCCCCAATG
>NC_041381.1:649002816-649009527 GCF_002162155.2 Triticum dicoccoides | reverse complement strand
ATTTTGTACGCCTTTCCCTTGCCTCCTTTACAACTTTTCATCATCTCCTTTTCCTATCTGTTCATCTGTATGCTAAATTACTAGCTCATCCATGCTGCTTTCCTCCAGCTTGATTCTGCAGACTATGCAAGGAGTAAAAGCGAAAGCCATGGCACCAGCCGCTTGCCACCGCCAAGCCAAGACAGCAATTCCAGTGAGATGTGCAACCCTGGTGTGGTAGCCCGGCTAATGGGCCTCAGCTCAATGCCGGCCATCAGCCATGAAAGGTCAGCCAGAGCCGCTGACTCCTGCGAGCCCGAGGTCGCCGGTCACCGGAACGAACACTCTCAAGGTTTGCCTGGTAGCTCAGGGAGCATGGCCGCCTCGCATCAGAAGCCAGGGCAGGTCATGGATGGATGGCATGACAATGCCGGCAAGTTCAGTGCAGATTCTCAGGCATTGTGGTCAGGGAGGCACCAGAGTCACAAGGTTGCCTCACCTCTTAAGAGCCCAAGGTCAATTTCAAGCAGGAACAAGGCTCGGCTGATCGAAGCAGCAGCCAGGGTTCTGGAACCCGGTCTGCAGTCCAGAAATCGCCACCGAAATCAGCGACATGCACGTTTGGAGTATCCATGTAACGGCGATGGTGTGGCGACTACTGCTGCTCCTGCTGCTGCCATACATAATTCGCCGGATCAATTCTCAAGAGAAATGGGTGATGTTGATGCACCAATGTCTGGTGCTGGCAACGTAGGAGCTGCCTCTCTGCACAATTCTGCTCCCAGACAGTGGTCTGAAGAGAAGTGCAAGAAGATTGCTGCTGATAGGAAGCCAAACCAGAATGTCCCATGGCAAGGGCAACCTGGAGGAAACATTAAGGTTTTGCCGGTAAGCAACTCGAGCGAGAAGGCTAGAGTTAAGGAGAGTGATGCGGTGATCTTCAATGCTACCGCTGATACATATCAAGATGCCCGGAAAGTTCAGCCGAGGAGCGTATCCCGTGGGAATGTTGCCTCTGGCCCTCTCAAGCAGAACAACCTGAAGCAGAACGCATTGCCTACAGTTCCTAGAACAGAAGATCCACAACATATGATTCAGAGGCAGAAACATAGAAGTGGGGAGCAATCTGCGTCAAGCACAGGGAAGGATTTTGTTTCGTTAAACAAAAGTATGAACAGCAGTGCATCTTTGAGGTCCAAAGGAAAAGTAATGGATGAAATTCGCTTGCCACGTAGCAATGCACAGAACAAGAACCTGAGCACAAAAGGTCATCGAACCAGTGGCCTAAGGAGCGATAGCTCTAACAAACCGAAGCCAAGGACTGCATCACCAAAGGCTATGGAGAAAGATATGATAATTGCAAAAGGCGCAGGGTTGGTTAGCGAGAAGCCGAAGACTGCCAGTGCAAACCATGCTAGGAATGACTTGCTGAGACCGGTAGAGCCGCGCAATGCTTCCAGGTGTAACGACTCGGACATTGTTTCTTTCACTTTCAGCTCACCGATGAAGGCTACCCCTACTTCTTTGCCCAGCAAAAACACTGGTGCTGTTCTGGGATCTGCAAATGGTCCTAAAAGAAACTCTCATAGGGACTGTCAAAGTATTTCTTCAGAAAGGGAATTGGGTTTCAGGGAAAAATTACGAGGCACATCAAGCATGGACGGTGCAGAATCAGTCTGGTTTAATCGAGACGAGTTGAAGAACAGAGATATTCCTGGAAGCCGAGGCAGAGTAACCGCTTCATGGTCTGAGAAGGCTAGCGATGTTCCTGTCCTACGAAGATCGTCAAGCGAGGAACTTCTGCGGGAGCTAGACAGTCTGATGCATGTCTTCGGAGAGCTTCCTAATTCCGTCGAGCTGCGTGAAACTCATAAAAAGCCCGAGGTTGGTAAATTCTGCTCTTCCCTGTGCTCCACCATGTATGTCAATATTGCCGAGGTTACTATTCCTATATAGATCACCATAACATCAAGCATTCTGTTTATCTGATGACAACTCCTTGGTCGCTACCATCCGCAGCCCAACAGGAAAGCTAACGATACATCTCGATCTGTACCTGGAGGCAACCGACAACGAGGAAGACTCCGGCCTACATATGCAGATGAGAACTGCACTTCTGGGAACTCAAACTACACAAAAGGTAATCAACACAAGTTATCATTTTGAGCATGTTCTAGTTTCTTTCTGCACTTCGTTTGGGCCAACTGACAAAAGTTTTTGGCCAACAAGCTGTAAACCTACTATCTTACCCCTCTGTCAGCATATTTTCGTAAAATGCATAGTTCAAATAGAAGACTGAGTAGCACTATCTTGGCTAGCATGCTGACTCTTTTCATTCATGTTCCGAACCATTGAACAGAGGCTCAACTCGAAGACAGACGCCTGTCAGAGACTTGTGCGCCGCCATCTAGTGCGCGAGATGCGACCACCGAGAGAAACGTCAGGCGAGCCGAGCCTAACTCTGGCCAGCATGGCGCGCACCGTCTTGCACCGGCGGTGCAGGGCAGCAAGCCGGCGCCCCCTGCCAGAGAGGTCACATCGACCGTCGACCTGCTGCTGACAAGCGCCTGCTCGTCCGGTCTACGAAATTCCAAGGAGGCTTTTCTTCTCAGGACATCTGAATCTGTGCTCGCCACCCTGACCCCGAGAAGCTCCGGCAACAACAACAGCAGACCCAAGGCCTCGGGAGCGAACCCGCTGCGCAGCCTCGCGTCCGACCTGGTCACGGAGTGCCTGGACTCGATGTGCGCCGAGCTCTGCGACTCCGGCTACACGCAGTTCACGAGGCTCGCCGCGACGGCCCGCACAGAGCAGCGGCTGGCCGTGGAGGTACGGAGGGAGGCGGCGAGGCGCGGTGACATGGCGGGGCAGGACCTGGGCGACCTCGCCGCCGGCGACGTGGAGCGCGCGGCGGCGGCCGGCGTGGCGCGCGAGGCGTTCCGGATCGGCGCGCTGATCGAGCGGGACCTGGTGCATGAGCTGGTGCACGAGGTCGGGCTCGACATGCTCAGAGCGGCCGCCGTGAACTTGTAGCAACAACAAATGAATGTTCTTTCGTGGTAGTGGTATTGGTATAGGAAGGGGTTGTTGTGATGAAGAGGCTTCGTTTCGATGTTTGCACTGACATTTGCAGAGCTGGCCGGCGTTCCCGCCGGCGGCGACTCTGCCACCGCCGCCGACTCTGCCGGCGGGTTCAGGAATCCGAACCCTAATACGCTTTCAGTCAGGAAAGGAAAGGAATCCAGCCCCTCTACCCGTCCTAATCGGATTCCCCCGAATCCTTTTTATATGCTGAAATAAATTGAACCCAACCCCGCCGGCGTCCAGTGCGTGGATAGATCCGTCCGCCTCTCCTCGACTCGACTAGCGATCGATCTCTGACTTTTGCGGCGATGCCGAGGCGTGTGATGATGCCGTCGATACTTTCGGTGCTGAGGACCGCCGGCTTCATCGGTGTCGTCACGACCGTGTACGTGGCCACCAAGTATCAGCTGCGCGAGATGGCGGAGGAAGGGCAGGGCCTGCAGATGCTGGAGGATAGGAAGAAGGAGCGCCAGATGCAGCAGTTGCAAGCCGCCGCCGCCGCCGCCGACGACGACCACAAGACCTAGACATCGTTAATTTCTTTTTCTCAACCGTGTTTTTTTTTTACTTTTCTGGATTCTCCGATCAGCTATGTTTTGTGAATTGTGGTACTTATATTACGTTGGACATACAAACTTTCACAACAATAAACCAGCGTGATCGGCTGCAAATTTTTTCAAGGAAACGTTGCTAATTTATTCATAGTTCGCAGCTCCCTCATCCGTTACCTCCGAGCGAATACACTCGGGAGGACACATGGAGCCAAGTTTTACATAAGGCATTACAACAACGATTCCTAGCTAAGATATGTGTGACCAGTGGCGGAAGTAGAGGGTGGACAGGTAAGAATATTGAGAAAAAAATATTTTTCATGAACAGTTCTATTGTTGGCCCACCCTGACCCATTGGGCTAGATCCGCTACTGTGTGTGACCTTATTCGCTGACCATCGCACCCAAGCAACCTTAAAATCATCAAAAGACCGAAGCAACACTTTGATCTCTTCAACCAGTTGTTCTCTCCGGTTTTATTCGAAAATTGTTGAACACGATGCAGACAGCTTTTTCATATTTATAAGAGGCATAAATTTAGATGCTTTTTGTTTGGTTTGGTCAGGAAGACCTTTGTGGCTTCACTGCAACACTTGTTACTTTTTTTTAGTAATAACACAGAAGACTTGATAGACACCATGACACAGCAAAACCCCTCTCCCAGACTCCCCCTTGCTTTGCCTAAGTACCCTCCTCGTCCGCGGCCGTTGTTGTACCTCTCTGGCCGTCGCCCAGGCATTGCCGGATATCCGCAGCGCCACCCACGCGCCAGCCTGCCTTGGACTACACCGTCGCTGTACCAATCCACAGTCGCCCATGCATTGCCAGACGTCCACAACCCGCACTCATGGGCATGCTCGCCTTGGGCTACGCGGTCGTCCACCGGATCCGTCCGCATCTTGGTCCCCTCCGCCCCTTGCATGTGATCCCTGAGTGCAATATGAAGTTGCTAGCCATCGGTGGTACACATCTCCAACTCCATCATGAAGTATTGCGGTGCGATTGCACAAGTGGAGAGAATGTGGCCACCGGGCTCATAAACCATGGAGATCATAAGTTTTGAAGTTTTGCTTCTTGTTACTCTACAAGTTAATCATTTCATTTGATTCACTCAATGTTAAAACTTTATTTATTTATTTTTTGAAATGGAGGCAAAAGATTTGCATCATCCATTAATTAAGAAGAAGAATAGAGTTTCGGAAATGTTAACGCCCACACGTGTGGGCGTTTGCATCTCGCCCACACGCGTGGATCCGCGTCCGTTTGTGAGCGCATGAATCTTGGCATGTTTCTAGTGCCACGTAGGACTGGCCTGGTGTGTGGGCGTTCACCCGGTCGCCCACACGGCCGTTTCACCACACAGGAGGGGCTGGTGTGTGGGCGTTCAGCAGTTCGCGCCACACGCCACTTTGCACGCACACACAAGGGCTAGTGTGTGGGCATTTGCCATCTCGCCCACACGCCCGTCTCCTCTCCCACACCCAAGCTGCTAGTTACCATGTGTTTTTGCAGCGCATATGGCAACTGCCCCTAATGTGCTTTACAAGCAGGTGGCAACTCTCTTTTTTTACCCGAGTTGCCATGTGTTTTTGCAGGGTACACGGCAACTGCCTAGTGTGCACGTAAGCAGATGGCAACTCTCTTTTACCGAGTTGCCATGTGTTTTTGCATGGTACATGGCAACCGCCCCAACGTGCACGTAAGCAGATGGCAACTCTTCCTTTTTTACATGGCAACTGCCCTAGCATGCTTGTGAGCACATGGCAACTCCCTCAACTGCCTAGTGTTAGTATGTGGCAACTCCTAAAGTTATGAAATCATGGCAACTACATTAGATCAGACCATACATGGCAACTGCAGTTGAGCAACCATGGCAACTGCAGTTGTCCGACGTGGCAACCGTAGTTCAGCGACATGGCAACTGCAGTTAAACGAACATGGACGAGGGTCTGGACCATGGCAACTGCGGGCGCGCGGTGGGCGTCACGCGTGGCGTGCGGGACCAGGAGGGTACGAGGCCTGACATACGGGCGTGTGGGCATTATCAACTTCGCCCACACGCACGCGTGTGAGAGGGTTCGGGAGGGAAAAAAGAGGTGTGTGGGCATTAGTTGTTTTGCCCAACGTAGGTGTGTGGGCTGGTTGCTGTCCATGCCACACGAGGCGTGTGGCACAACTACCCGATACACCATACGTGTGGCAGTTATCGGGACCCTAGAGTTTACAAGAGTTACAACGTTCCCAAGAATACAAAGCGGATTACTCTCCCGGTATGATTGATTTCAACCTTTTTTGCGCCCGCGGTTATCCAGTGAGCCATTGTAACGCCCCAGATTTGATGCGTCAGGTGTCTGTCAGTTATTCGCCGTCGTTGCCATGTCATTTGCTTGCGTGTTGCATTTTGCCATGTCATCATCTGCATTTCATCTGCATGTTTTTCAAAACTTGCATCCGTTCGGGTTCTCCCGGTTCTCTCCGTTGTCCGTTCGGAGTCCGGACCTCTCGCACGCGCCCGTCGCCCGTCTCAGGCCTTGTTTTCGTGTGCGGGTGTTAAACATTCTCGGAATGGCCCGAGGTTTGCCAAGTGGCCTTGGTATACCATCGGTAGACCGCCTGTCAAGTTTCGTGCCATTTGGAGGTCGTTTGATACTCCAACGGTTAACCGCGTAGCCCGAAACCCCCCTTTCTCTTTGCAGCCCAACACCCCCTCCAAACTGGCCCCAAACCCATCTAACTCCCCTCCATGATGTCGGTCGTTCGATCACGATCGTGTGGGCGAAAACCGCTCCTCATTTGGACTCTCCTAGCTCCCAGAACCTATAAATATGTGCCCCTCCCGGATTTTTTCGCGCAGATGAAACCCTAGCAAACTTCCCCGCCGCCGCCGGACATGTCGGCCTCCGCACCGGACGTGTCCACCGCCGCCGCCACGTCGCTCCGACGAATCGGAGGACGCCACATCACCCCGCCGCCGCCCGCAGCCAGTGGCGCGCTGCCACGTGGCCGCCGCCGTCTCTCTCCTCCGCCGCGGCCTGAGGGGCCTGAAGCGGGCCCGCGCGAGCCCGCACGCCACCTCCACCGGCCCATCTGCCCGCTCC
>NC_041381.1:648985561-649002527 GCF_002162155.2 Triticum dicoccoides | reverse complement strand
CCGCGCCGTCGCCTCGCCGGATTCGGCCGGCCCCATCTCCGGCGACCTTCCCTGCCCCGGCCACCGCTTCCTCTCCGGCCAACCTCGAGCTCCGTGCCCGGATCTGGATCTGAGATCCGACAAGGTTGACCCCGAAAATCTGCTAAGTCCCTGTATTTTGACATTATCATGCCATGTTCATCGCATCGTATCTCTGCATCCGTAGCTCCGTTTCGTGCGCGTAATATGTCAAATTGTTCGTCTCAACGAGTACATCATTTAATTCTATTGCATCATGTTCATTTGAGATCATCTTGATGCCTGAATCATCGTTTCAAGAGTGCTTCATAATGTTAATCTGCTGAAACTGTTATAACATGCACTTTTGTAATTTTTGCCATGATTGATGTGTGCATCCTATGAGGTTGATGTCTACATGTGTTTTGAACTATGCCATGCCATCTTTACAGTGGTGTATGTCATGTATTTTTGTGATCAATGTGGTGACTAGCACAAGCATGCAAACTAGGCTTCGTAATGTTGCTGTTTTAGTCCCTGTTCTGCTGTTATTTTGATGCCATGTAAACATGATGCTACAGAGAGATCCATGCATATTTTGAGATACTCCAGTAAGGATGTTTTGAACATATGGTTATGCTCTATCCATTCATGCCACTATTTGCAATTATGGAGTAGTCTAGCATGTCATTTTCGTGCTCTACTTTTGCTTCAAAATGTTTCCTGGCAAATTGTTTACATGTTATTCAATTTTGCCAAGGTTGTTGTAGTTGATCCTTGCATGCTATGAACTTGTTCTTGCCTTTCTTAGCTTCATAAACATGCCTTCTTACTGTTGGTTGCCTTGCCATGCCATGTATTGCTTTGTGGTGAGTGTAACAAGCTCACCAACATGCCTTCATAATTCTGTTCCTGCCATGTATGAATCTGTAATATAACTTGCTATGTTTACGTGGGTGCCATCATATTTTCTGATCCTTTTTGGCTTATGGTCAGTAAGGGACTTTTGATCTATGGGATTAGTAGGTTCATGCCATGCCTTTTTTTTGCCATGATAAGTTCCTGTAACATGTTGTTTGATAGCTCTAAACATTGCAACCTGATATTAATTTCTGCAAAGTCTGAAACTGATATTATTTGCAATCTTGCCATGTGTGTTTGAGCATGTTCTAGTGATTTCTGTAGATAGCTCAGTGTTCATGTTTTGTTATGCTTTACCTGTACATCATGCCCATGTCTTTTGTTTTCATGTTGAGATGCTGTAGCTTATTGTTTTGATGCTTGCAATATGCCTAGTTGCTGTTTTGGGCAGCTTGTCCTTCAAACTTGTTTCATGTGTGTGTTGAACCGTTGCTCCGTTTTCTCAACAACTCCATTCAATCCTTCCTTCTAAGTTCTTTTCATTCTATTTCAATTCTTTCCGGAGTTTTGTGTCATGTCTTCATCAGGTATCATTCCATCCCCTCAAGTTCATGTTCTATTCCTCCATGTTTCAGCCGGAGTGCTGCCTAAATCCTTTCAGTCTTATTCATTTCTTATCTTGTTCTAACCGGAGTGGTTTCATAGTCTATCTGATTCCGTGAGCTTTCGATTCTCGTCATTCTCGTCGTTCCCCTCTTCTTCTCGAGTGCTCTCAATTCTTTGCTCCTTATCTTGAGTTCTTGCTTCACATCATCCCTTTTCCCTTCTGTCTCGGTCCTAAGATCTCGGGACGAGATCTCTTGTTAGTGGAGGAGTGTTGTAACGCCCTGGATTCGATGCGTCAGGTGTCTGTCAGTTATTCGCCGTCGTTGCCATGTCATTTGCTTGCGTGTTGCATTTTGCCATGTCATCATCTACATTTCATCTGCATGTTTTTCAAAACTTGCATCCGTTCGGGTTCTCCCGGTTCTCTCCGTTGTCCGTTCGGAGTCCAGACCTCTTGCGCGCGCCCGTCGCCCGTCTCAGGCCTTGTTTTCGTGTGCGGGTGTTAAACATTCTCGGGATGGCCCGAGGTTTGCCAAGTGGCCTTGGTATACCACCAGTAGACCGTCTGTCAATTTCGTGCCATTTGGAGGTCGTTTGATACTCCAACGGTTAACCGCGTAGCCCGAAACCACCTTTCTCTTTGCAGCCCAACACCCCCTCCAAACTGGCCCAAAACCCATCTAACTCCCCTCCATGCTCTCGGTCGTTCGATCACGATCGTGTGGGCGAAAACCGCTCCTCATTTGGACTCTCCTATCTCCCAGAACCTATATATATGTGCCCCTTGACAGTTCGCTTTGAATAAAACTCCTCCAACAAGGCCCAACATTGGTTTTACCATTTGCCTCACCACCACCTACTTTTCCCTTGGGAGTCGCTCTCTCGAGGGTCATCTTTATTTCAGCCCCCCCGGGCCAGTGCTTGTCTAAGTGTTGGTCCGAACTAGAGCCCTTTGCAGCGCCCCCTCAGGGAAACTTGAGGTCTGGTCTTAGTTGTACGGATTGCTCATCCGGTGTTGCCCTAGAACGAGATATGTGCAGCTCCTATCGGGATTGTCGGCACATCGGGCGGTCTTGTTGGTCTTGTTTTACCATTGTCGAAATGTCTTCTAAACCGAGATTCCGAGTCTGATCGGGTCTTCCTGGGAGAAGGTATATCCTTCGTTGATCGCGAGAGCTTATCATGGGCTAAGTTGGGACACCCCTGCAGGGTATAATCTTTCGAAAGCCGTGCCTACGGTTATAGGCAGATGGGAATTTGTTAATGTCCGGTTGTAGATAACTTGACACCAGATCCGAATTAAAACGCATCAACCGTGTGTGTAGCCGTGATGGTCTCTTTTCGGCGGAGTCCGGGTAGTGAACACGATTTTTGGGTTATGTTTGACGTAAGTAGGAGTTCAGGATCACTTCTTGATCATTGCTAGCTTCACGACCGTTCCTTTTGCTCTCTTCTCGCTCTTATTTGCGTATGTTAGCCACCATATATGCTTAGTCGCTGCTGCAACCTCACCACTTTACCCCTTCCTTTCCCTTTAAACTTTGCTAGTCTTGATACCCATGGTAATGGAATTGCTGAGTCCTCGTGGTTCATAGTTTACTACAACAACAGTTGCAGGTACAGGTTATGCGATGATCATGACGCGAGAGCGATGCTTGCTTGCGTTGAGTTCTTCTTCTGCTTCTTCGATCAGGGGATAGGTTCCAGGTCGGCAGCCTGGGCTAGCAGGGTGGATGTCGTTTGAGTTTCTGTTTGTATTTCATCCGTAGTCGGATGATGCTCTTATGTATTGTGATGTTGTATTCGTGTGGCATTGTATGCCTTATGTATGTATCCCCATCTATTATGTAATGTTGATGTAATGATATCCACCTTGCAAAAGCGTTTCAATATGCGGGTCTATCCTTGGTGGGACCTTCGAGTTCCTTTTGGATAGGGTCGCATATTGGGCGTGACAAGTTGGTATCAAAGCCTTGACCGACCCTAGGAGCCCCCCTTGATTGATCGTGTAGTTTGGCCGTTGTCGAGTCTAGAAGAAAGCTGTTTTTCGGAGTCTAGTTATATCGGAGAGTAGGAATTCTTTTTACTCCTCAACCCCTTCGTCGCTCTGATAAGGAATCTTGACGTAGGTGTTTTGAATTACTTCTCTTCCCCTTCAAATTTTCTTTAGGTTCACGCAGGTAGTTTTTCATTCGTTGGTTCTCTTCTCTTTTCATCCGGTGCATTTCTCGTCAAGTCGACTCGACCCTCTTCATCGTTGCCAAGTTCAATCCTCAGTTGTCTTCTTTTCCCACCCGCCCACCCTTCTCCTTCTCGGAACCGGAGTCCGTAATCGAGTATTCATCCTACTCGTGTGAAGCCTTTGCTTTCTTTCAACCTGTGTCTTCTCTTCAAGTTATTCGTCGGTTTCCCCTTCCAAGTTGCCTTTGTTTTCCCGCCCTCCCACCCTTTTTCGTCCCGGAGCCTGAGTCTCTTTCGACCATCTATCTCATTCGTGCGGAACCTCTTCAGTCTATCGTAAATCATCTCAACCGGTGAATTCCCGTCTTGTTCGTCATTCTTCATCTCTTTTTCTTTTCCGATGGATTCAATTCAAGTTTTCGGGTTGATCATATTCTTTTCTTCAGCTCAAGTGTTTTCCCTGCTCGTTCGCCTCTCGCCAGTTTATCATTCCGGAGTGTTCAAGACATCTCAGGAGATTTGTCTGTGTTCCAATTAATTCGAGGTTGTCACCTCATTCAAATATTTCAATTGTTCCAGTGCATCATCTATCTTTTCAACAATTCTTTTTCAATGGTGTTATCTCTTCAGTGGGCCCTAACCCACAGGTCTTTTGCCAGGATCTTACCTGACCCTTCTAATTTTCCCGG
Organism: Triticum dicoccoides; assembly: GCF_002162155.2. Lineage (NCBI taxonomy): Eukaryota > Viridiplantae > Streptophyta > Magnoliopsida > Poales > Poaceae > Triticum > Triticum dicoccoides. The sequence continues at coordinate 648,998,193 of NC_041381.1, read as the reverse complement.
AGTTATTCTCAAATTCTTTTCGGAGTTTGATGTAAGAATGAATTTCATCAGTCAGATGCCTTTCGAAGATCGATTTCAAATCATTTCATTGTTGGCTCAACCTCTTCGCTTTTCATTCTTCCGGAGTATCTCAGTAATTTTTGTGGTGTTTCCCGTCGATATTTGAAGGCCAAAGAAGAGTTTTTCCTCTAAATCTTGCCCGTTCTCTCGAAGTTTCGTGGTTCTAGCTTCATGTTATCCTCACGAATTATTCCGTTTGTCAGAAGTTCTTTTCATCCATCCGGAGTATTTCAGGAGTTGATTTCTTTTTCTTTTCACCGAAGGTCATCATTTCAGCTACCATTATCCAATTATCCCGGTGCTTCGTTCAAGTGTTCTTGAATCAGCTCGTTATCTCTTCGTTCTTGTGCATCTAAATTCCCCTCGAGCATATTTGTTCTTCTAATTCTTCCCGGTGATTCATTCTCTTTCCTCAGTCAATTTCGAATTCTTATGGTGGTTCGTTCAAGATTCTTTTCTTTGATTATCATATTAATTCATTCGTTTTTTTTCCAATCCTACCGGTGGTTCATGAAGACTTTCTCAAGCTTTGCGCCATATTCCCCTTAATCTTTTTTTCCAAGAAGAATAAGTAGTATGCCAAATCCATTGCTTGTCATCAATTTAATTTGATGAAGGATAAGCATACAATAAATCTTATTCTTATTCCATCCAAGTGAATAATCCCTTCCTTCGGAGTTTGTTCTTGATGAATAAATTCTAGTTCCTAGTGTTTTCATCTTTTCTTTTCCGGAGTTCAAATCTTCCTCAGCCATTTCGTCGGAACCTCCATCTAAATCATCGCAATGCTCATCTTATTCTTTCATCCTTCAATTTTATCTCATCATCCTTTTGTCACCGGAGTTCTTCATGATTTAATTCATTTCTCAAGTGTTCATCAAGATTTTGTTGGTGGAGTTCAAGTATCTTTTCTTCTCGCGTCTTGAAGCGCAAATAATTCTTCATTTTCTTCTGAAGTGGAGTTTTGCATTTCTTCGTTCCTCTCAGCTATCCAATCATTTCCATTTGTGGCCGGTTATCACCTTAGATCTTGAGATGTTACCTATAAGACCACGACAAGCTTATTCTTTCGTTGTTGATTTTCTCAACAACTCCATTCAATCCTTCCTTCTAAGTTCTTTTCATTCTATTTCAATTCTTTCCGGAGTTTTGTGTCATGTCTTCATCAGGTATCATTCCATCCCCTCAAGTTCATGTTCTATTCCTCCATGTTTTAGCCGGAGTGCTTCCTAAATCCTTTCAGTCTTATTCGTTTCTTATCTTGTTCTAGCCGGAGTGGTTTCATAGTCTATCTGATTCCGTGAGCTTTCGATTCTCGTCATTCTCGCCGTTCCCCTCTTCTTCTCGAGTGCTCTCGATTCTTTGCTCCTTATCTTGAGTTCTTGCTTCACATCATCCCTTTTCCCTTCTGTCTCGGTCCTAAGATATCGGGACGAGATCTCTTGTTAGTGGAGGAGTGTTGTAACGCCCCGGATTCGATGCGTCAGGTGTCTGTCAGTTATTCGCCATCGTTGCCATGTCATTTGCTTGCGTGTTGCATTTTGCCATGTCATCATCTGCATTTCATCTGCATGTTTTTCAAAACTTGCATCCGTTCGGGTTCTCCCGGTTCTCTCTGTTGTCCGTTCGGAGTCCGGACCTCTCGCGCGCGCCCGTTGCCCGTCTCAGGCCTTATTTTCGTGTGCGGGTGTTAAACATTCTCGGAATGGCCCGAGGTTTGCCAAGTGGCCTTGGTATACCACCGGTAGACCGTCTGTCAAGTTTCGTGCCATTTGGAGGTCGTTTGATACTCCAACGGTTAACCGCGTAGCCCGAAACCCCCCTTTCTCTTTGCAGCCCAACACTCCCTCCAAACTGGCCCAAAACCCATCTAACTCCCCTCCATGCTCTCGGTCGTTCGATCACGATCGTGTGGGCGAAAACCGCTCCTCATTTGGACTCTCCTAGCTCCAGAACCTATAAATATGTGCCCCTTGACAGTTCGCTTTGAATAAAACTCCTCCAACAAGGCCCAACATTGGTTTTACCATTTGCCTCACCACCACCTACTTTTCCCTTGGGAGTCGCTCTCTCGAGGGTCATCTTTATTTCAGCCCCCCGGGCCAGTGCTTGTCTAAGTGTTGGTTCGAACTAGAGCCCTTTGCAGCGCCCCCTCAGGGAAACTTGAGGTCTGGTCTTAGTTGTACGGATTGCTCATCCGGTGTTGCCCTGAGAACGAGATATGTGCAGCTCCTATCGGGATTGTCGGCGCATCGGGCGGTCTTGTTGGTCTTGTTTTACCATTGTCGAAATATCTTGTAAACCGGGATTCCGAGTCTGACCGGGTCTTCCTGGGAGAAGGTATATCCTTCGTTGATCGCGAGAGCTTATCATGGGCTAAGTTGGGACACCCCTGCAGGGTATAATCTTTCGAAAGCCGTGCCTGCGGTTATAGGCAGATGGGAATTTGTTAATGTCTGGTTGTAGATAACTTGACACCAGATCCGAATTAAAACGCATCAACCGTGTGTGTAGCCGTGACGGTCTCTTTTCGGAGGAGTCCGGGAAGTGAACACGGTTTTTGGGTTATGTTTGACGTAAGTAGGAGTTCAGGATCACTTCTTGATCATTGCTAGCTTCACGACCGTTCCTTTTGCTCTCTTCTCGCTCTTATTTGCGTATGTTAGCCACCATATATGCTTAGTCGCTGCTGCAACCTCACCACTTTACCCCTTCCTTTCCCTTTAAGCTTTGCTAGTCTTGATACCCATGGTAATGGGATTGCTGAGTCCTCGTGGCTCACAGTTTACTACAACAACAGTTGCAGGTACAGGTTATGCGATGATCATGACGCGAGAGCGATGCTTGCTTGCGTTGAGTTCTTCTTCTGCTTCTTCGATTAGGGGATAGGTTCCAGGTCGGCAGCCTGGGCTAGCAGGGTGGATGTCGTTTGAGTTTCTGTTTGTATTTCATCCGTAGTCGGATGATGCTCTTATGTATTGTGATGTTGTATTCGTGTGGCATTGTATGCCTTATGTATGTATCCCCATCTATTATGTAATATTGATGTAATGATATCCACCTTGCAAAAGCGTTTCAATATGCGGGTCTATCCTTGGTGGGACCTTCGAGTTCCTTTTGGATAGGGTCGCATATTGGGCGTGACAGCCATCTCCTCTTTGATGTTGCTTAGAAGAACCGAGGGTGGCGCACTTTTGTGGTGAGATACTCGAGCGTTTCTCTCGCCCCAAACAACCCAAGAGGTTAACATTACAAGCGATGCCATGACACTCCTGTTGGGGATGCTGTAGTGAGTAGTCGGTCAGACCAATCCACCAGTCCTTGGTTGAACTTAGCATAGGACAGGAAGATGTATCGATACAGTCTAGCTGAAGCAAGTCTTTGAGAAGCCCCAGAATCTAGATGTGAACCGACACTTGAAGAGTAGATGATCGACGATTTTGTTCTCATGCTTGCAAAGAGGGCAAAGCCCATAATTTGGCCATCCTCTCTTGGCAAACATATTTGCAGTCCAAATCCGGTTTTGCGTGACAAAGAATTTCACTTTTGGCGGTGACCAAACTTTCCATATCATGTTTTCCATCGGAGAGCGGATCATGTCAAGGAATTGTGCCTTGTAGGCAGACTCCGTGGAATAAATTCCATTGTCAGTGTGCTTCCACACAAATCGTTGAAAAATGCAAGAGCGAGAAGGCGGCAATTCTCTTGATTTTCAAAACCCAGGCATCATCTTTCAGAGATTCCTTTACTTTCTAACTTTTTTCTCGTGGATGCTGCGTAGATGAGTGGTGCGATGTCTTTGGGCTTTTGGTCATGCACTCAAGGGGCATCCCAGAAAGACATGCGTGCATCGTTGCCCACTGTGATGGTTGTGAAGGAGTAGAACAAGTCGTACTCTTTGTCGTCACAAGGGTTTTCCAAGCCAACCCACATATTCGCTCTGGCTCCTTCCATTCAAACCAGAGCCACCTTAGTGTCAACGCCCTCGCAAATTTCTCCATGTTAAGCACATTGAGACCCCCCATATGTCAGTGGCCTGCACACAATGTCCCAGTTAACCAAACTTGATAATCATCACATTGTATAGCCCAGACACATTGTCGTGCTGTATCACAGAACCGAGGGCAAGCCATTTACGTTCAAACATTGTTGGATGAAGTTCAAAGGGGCACAAATGCGTGGGACGACACCATTTACGTTCATACTAAAACGTGCCAGCGTTTTGCAGGCTGCCGGGCGGTAGACATACACCATTGGGTTGATACTTGACGAAGAAGTGCCTCTGCAGTGTGCAGCTAGGCAAGAAGAGGCGCAGGATGGTACCAGACGAGAGCATGCATGGGCGCTGCTCCGACCGTCCATGCGTTGCGTTGGGTACCTGGCCGCGTGCCGACCCGTGAATGGAAGCGGAGGCGCCAGCGGCCGTAGCGCGTCCAGCGATGATGGCATGATGCGGTACGGTGCTGTGCCCGATGATGCCGTCTGGATCACCTCCTACCGGCTACGGGAGCGCCCGGCCCGATGCCTGCACACGTTGCAAACTGGTCTGGCACGGGCAGTGCGGAAGGAGTGTGACCTATCGATGAGATTCCTCCTAGCCGAGGACGCTTCCGGTTCCGTGCACTGCTCAACGCACTATCCTACCGTCTGCCCAGCGCCCAACCTCTTCTGTTCTCGTACACGACACACTGTAAATCTTAGTACTATCTTACACCTGTCAGCATGCTAACTCTTTCATTCATGTCCTCAACCTTTGGGACAGAGGCTCAATTCGACAGACGCAGCTCCGAGACTACTAGGCCACCATGGCGCAGAGCAGCAAGCCGGCGCACCATGGCGCACTTCCGGTTCCGGTGCACTGCTCAACGCACTATCCTGCCGTCTGCCCAGCGCCCAAAAGCTCTTGTGTTCTCGGACACAACACACTGTAAATCTTACTCCTGTCAGCATATTCCTAAAATGCATAGTTCAAACAGTTGCATGCTGACTGTTTCATTCATGTCCTCAACCATAGGAACAGAGGCTCAATTCGACAGACGCAGCTCCGAGACTTCTACGCCACCATCCACCGCTCCAGATGCGACCATCGAGAGAAATGCCAGGCGTGCCGTGCCGTGCCTAACTCTGGCGTTCACCGGCGGTGCAGAGCAGCAAGCCGGCGCACCCTGGGCGCGAACCCGTTGCGAGGCCTCGCGCTCGACCTGGCCACGGAGTGCATCTGTGCATGGACGACCTCGGTCGGAGGCGGCTTGGCGTGGCGCCGTGGCCGGGCAGGCCCTGGACGACCTCGGCGCCGGCGACGTGGACCGCGCGGTGGCGTTCTGGAACAGCGCGCTGATCGAACGTGACCTGGCCCACGAGCTGGTGCGCGAGATCGGGCGAGGCATGCTCTCTGTAAACTAGTGACACCAAAGCGAGTTGTGATGAAGAGGTAGGTTTCAACTTTCAACCGTGTCGGGATCCAGCACCTAGCTTTCAGAAAGGAATCCAAACCCCTCTTCTTAGAATACTCTCTCTCCGTTTCAAAATAAGTGTCTCAACTCTATACTAACTTTGTAGTATTAAATTGAACCCAGCTCCATGCCGTATGTGCGCATAGCCATAGATCCGCCGGTCGTTCTGGATCACCTGGCTTGTTACGATGAGGAGACCTCCGCTGATGACGTCGATACCTTCGGCACTGAGGTTCGCCAGCTTCTACACTGTCGTGATGACCATGTATGTGGCCACCAAGATGCGAGAGGAAGAGGAGAGGAGCTGGAGGGAGCGTCGGGTGCAGTGGTAAGAGCATCTCCAACAGCCGCGCTAAACAAGCGCCGCGTCGTAAATTAGGCCATTTTAGCGCGCGCGCAACCCGGCGGGTGGCTCCAGCAGGCGCGCAATAACCGCGCGCGCTATAAGGAGTTGGGCGCGCGGTCGGATTCGCTATCTCGCGCGGTGTATTTGGGGCGCACGCTTCCGCGCGCGGCACACTCGAGCGCTCGCGCCGCACTCTCTCCTCTACACCTCCTACGCTCCACGCGCGCCGGCGCCGGCGAACTGCACCCATGGACGCACGCGCCGGCACCCCGCTCACCCCATTGTACAGTCGCGACCCTTCCCCCCGCCGCCGTCGCCGGAAACCCTAGCGCGGGGAGCGTTGGCCTCGCCACCGCCGGAGCTCCGCCGAGCATCGACCTCGTGCGCAGCCTCTTCTTGCCACCGCGGATGACCACAACGACGGGTGGCGTTGCGCCGGCGCCGTCCCGTGCCGCCGTCGCCCCCTCGAAGCTCCCCAATGCGGCGCGGCCCAAGAAGGGCAAGACATCCGCGAAGAAGAACAAGGCGGCGGACGGCTCCGGCAGCTCGAAGGCGAGGGGAAAGAAGCTTGCAGGGTGTTTGACGGGCGCGGCGGCTACCGAAGCCCCGGCGAGCTCACTCGTTGAGCCGGCCGCCGACGCGCACCACGTGTTTGATGAAATGCCCCCAAGGTAAAAAAAATCCAACTTTTATTTTCTTGTTATTTTTTCAATGCATCATATAGATAGCTTATTTGCATTGCTCAAAAAACTTTGCAGTCTCAACGATGATGCGTACATGTCAACTATGGGTGTTGGCTCCAACAATTCACATTGGTCTCAAACCAATGACATCCATTTCGAAGACCATGAGTTTGAGGTGGACGAGGAGGGTGAGGGCATTGTCGACGCGCCGAAAGGAAGAGTGGGCAATTACACCAACAAAGATGACATCTTACTATGCAATACTTGGTTGCAAGTGTCGAGGGATCCATTCGTTGGAGGTGATCAAAGTAGAGATGCTTATTGAGGGCGGATGAAAGAACACTTTGGTGCTCAAAACGTGAGCGGAATTGACCGTTCCAAGAGATCACTTCGGTCCCGATGATCGACAATCAACTCGGATTGTCAAAAGTGGGCGGCCACACAAAAGGCGGTTGACAAGTTGAACCCAAGTGGCACAAATGAGGACGATAGAGTAAGTGGCATTTCATACATGTTCATCATACTTGTTTTTGGTGTCCGAAGTGCTAACTTGTTTTGTTTTCATGTAGTACAACATTGCACAAAACTTGTTTAAAGAAGAGGAGAGGAAAACCAAGAAGGGGAAAATCAAGAAAGGAAGGGTCTTTACCTTGCTTCATTGTTACACATTGTTGAAGGATGATGAGAAATGGAAGAAGCGTGAAGATTTGGATGATTTGCATTTGAGCAACAAACACAAGCGAACAATTGAGTTGAATGATGATGATGATGAGGAGGAGGATGATGCATCAAGTGACGACGGCAAGAGAAGCCCCACACCCAACTCGGTTTCATACTCAAAGCCAAAACGACCGGATGGGTGCAAGAAAGACAAAACCAAAAAGAAGAAGAGGAAAGGAGATGATGAGCTCAAAAATGCTACGGAAGCTATTGTGAAGGCAAGAAAAGAAGCCAACGAGGTGAGGAAAATGGCAAGGAACCAAGATGCCGCGACCGAGGAGAGGAGGTTGGCGGCCGAGGAGAGGAGGGTGGCGGTCGAGGAGAGGAAGTTGGCTTTGGAGGAGAGAAAGGTGAGCAATGAGGAGCGAACTAGATTGTTGGAATGGGAGAAGCACTTGTTCTTCTTGGACACATCTAACCTCAATGAGGCGCAAAAAGAGTATGTCAATCTTGCCCGTGAAGAAGTGTTGATCCAAAAAAGAGCCATGATTCGCGCAATGGGTGGCGGTGGCCTTGGCGGCATGGTGGCGGTGGCCTCGGCGCCACGGGTGGCGGTGGCCTTGGCGGCATGGGTGGCGGTGGCCTCGGCGCCACGGGTGGCGGTGGCCTTGGCGGCATGGGTGGCGGTGGCCTTGGCGCCATGGGTGGAATGGGTGGCTTCGGAGGTACCATGAGCGGTTTAGGTGCCATGGGAGGCATGGGTGCACCTCCGGCCGCCATGGGAGGCATGGGTGGCTTTGGAGCACCCCCCGACGCTATGGCCGCCATGGGAGGCATGAGTTTTGCTTCTCTCATGGGAGGCATGGGTGCACCTTCGGCCGCCATGGGCGCAATGTCTTTCGATGTGCCTCCTCACACGCATTCCCATGAAGATGCCGTTAAAGATCTTGCCAACACCGTCGGAGCTTCACGTGATGCGGTGCGTGATGAGGAGAGGAAGGAAGATTCATCTTCGGAGGCGGAAGAATCGTCTTCGGAAGATGAGGACGAAGACGAGGAAGAGGATTGATGTGTCTTTCATTTGTGTCTTGAACTCGGTTTGCATTTTGAACTTGGTTGGATGAACTTGTGGGCATGCTTTTGAACTTGTGGGCATGAACTTTTATTCATCAACTTGTTTGTGTGAAATTTTATATGTCATGTTCATTGCATTTTGAATGTTTCAAACTCATTTTGTGTCCAAAATGCCATATATGCAATGCCCGACGAGTTGCGCGCGCTGCATTTTTTGCGCGCTGCTGGAGCGGCGCGCGCGCTACATTTTAGCGCGGCTGTTGGAGCCAACGCTGACGACCGCGCTAAACCAGCCGAAGCGTGCACGGCTGTTGGAGATGCTCTAAGCCACGGCTGCGGCCGCCAAGGACCACATCAACTACACTTGCCAACCAACCTCTAGTTGGATGGTCAGACGGACAGTGGTATTTCAACCCACCTGTGCTTATATTTTTTTGAATTTATTTCAAGCCTTCCGGTGATGCGCGTTTAGTGGGAGCGGACATTCTTGTCGACTTTGTCAATCTCAAGAAGATGTGCTGGCTCAGTCTCTCGAAGATACTCATAATGGTAGGGTGTCCGTACGTGCGTTCATAGGGATGAATGCATATGAGCGTTTGCGTCTGAACTACATTAAAAGAGAAGAACAACTCTCTCAATAAGGGTGAAAGCCAGCGTGATCAACTGCAATTGTCGCTCCCTCTTTTGTGTCCTCTACTCTCAGCTTTATTTCATTTTGAAAACATTAAGCCAATGATTGAGGAAGGGCGTAGCAAGCGACGAAATGCTTCGCTTCTTTCCTTTACAAAAAAGCTAAAAATCTGACATCAGATTTTTGGACCTCCGACGTGAACGCCTAAATGTCCGATGGCAAGCACATATCTTGAAGCGGGGTTGTTTGCCATGTAATTTTATACATTTTTCTTAAGCGTTCGCTACAACCATGAGTGCACTCAAATGGTTCTCCCTTTTTGTTTTGTCTCCAACAATCCACTAGCCCACCCTCTACACACTCCATCACCCCACCCCACTTCCTCTTTCGTTTTCTCTCTCGTCGCATCCTCCCATCCCTTGGCGATTCCCGGTGCCGGCGCGCCAGCGAAACCCAGCGTGGGTGGTGCGTGACACGACACTGCCTCGTCGGGCACTATGCAAGGAGGCGGCCGCCCCAGATCGGGGCGGGGCTAGGCAAGCCAAGAAGGTCAAGGACGTCAAGAACCTGTATTATTAAGATTCCTTATTTTCTTTTCATCTACGGGTGTCATTTCTGATGATGGTTGCTCATGGAAATTTGAATATAAACCACATCATCTGTTTTGTGTTGCATGATTGTTTCTTTCTTTTTACTCACTTAACCTATTCTTGTTTCTTAATTTAATACGCAATGCTATTGCCCAATGGAATGACTTGAGGGTGGAAGAAGTAGCAAGAAGATATCACTCTTCCTGGTTGCCTGAACTTTGAATGGTCCCTGTGTGGACTGTATGCAATATTAACTTTTGGGATTGTAACATTGGACAACTAATCCGGACTATTGATCTGTTATGGTTCCAGGTTTAGTTAAATTCTAGATTGTTATTGTAATTTTGTATTGAGTTAATTTATGTAGACGGTCGTGGACTATCAATCTGGACCGTTTATCTTTTATTGTTTTCATTCATTCTTGGGTTAATAATTCTGGAGCGGTAATCTTATGTTAAATTCCGCTATATTTTGTTTGCTTGATGCATTCCTTCTGCTATTAATTGCCACCAATTAAATATGATTCTATGACATAGTTTCATTCTGCTTACTAATTTAGAAATTTGAGCAAATTTCGTTCCATTTTTTTAAAAAAGGTTGTGGCTTTTCGTCCGGAACTTAAAAAATATACATCTGAAATGCTGAATTTTGCCCAGGTCCGGTACCACGAAGACCGCCGGGGCTGCTGGATGTTTTGTTGGTAGTGTGTTGGTGCCGCTGGCCGTGCTTCATTCACATGGACGAGACGAGAGCATGGGAGCCGCGCTAGCGGCCACATGAGAGGATGTTGCCGTGCCCGTGCCCGTACCGCGCGCGGCGTTCGGCTGGTCGCGAACTTGCCGTGACAGGAGTGTGCGGCCCGGTGCACCCGTAGCACCCTGTCAGCGGCAGTGGCGGTGGCAGTGCCCCACGAGACGCAAAGCCGAAGTGGCCAGTTGGAGCGGAGAGGGGAACTTGGCAGTGGCAAGCGGCCTCGCCGCCAGTTCTTGCACTGTCCTAACGCATTATCCTAGAACTAGAAAGGAGGCCGATGGTGCTAAATGCCAATGGTGGGCGACCATAAAAATCAAAAAACATATTTCAAAGTTTCAAAAATTCTGAAAAAAAATCATACATGTTGACATGGATGTATTCTACAACTGTGTAAATTTTGAAGATGAAATACATTATGGTGAGAGCTACACAAAAAAGACAAATCGCGCTTTTCAAACTGATAAACAGTACAAACACTGTTCACTATTAGAAATGCAGGATTTTCTCTTTTTTGTGTAGCTCTCACCACAATGTATTTCATCTTCAAATTTCATACACATGTTGAATACATCCATATGAATGTGTACAATCTTTTTCAGAATTTTTTGAAACTCCAAAATGTCATTCTCTAATTGTTTAAAATATCCACCATCATGGAGGTTGCCCGCCAAAAGCCCGCACTCGCCGGGATGGCTGTAATATAGAACTATTTAGCGTTTTGCTATAGTAAACTGACGTCTTAGCTGCGTTGCTAACCAAAAGCGACCTCCATGCTCCGAACTGACTTTATTAAGCATCACGGCTATACATATGCAATGTTCCTCTGTATAGAGACATAGTACAGAGGCGAATTTCCAAAAGAATCGAGCAGAAGAAGAAAACAGAAAACGACTCGCCTGTTAATTCGGCGTGGAACAATCTGGTGCCTCGGTCTTGATAACTCTGGTGTTGTACGAGCCGCAGGCGCCGCATTTGTGATACAGCCAGTGGAACCGGGAAAGCCCTTTTCTTCCGCAGTCGTTACAGAGTATATCCTGGAGCAACCAGGCAGAGCGGCAGTGTAAATCCTACAGTCCAATGGAAAGAACAAAAAATCAGAATGAGAGAAATAGTGTACCTGGCACCGGTTCCGGTATTCCTCAGGAAGCTCTTCCGCAGCCAGCAAGCCGTCGAGCATTCCAAAGTACACCTACAGAGAAACAGAGGATACATATGGACTTCACGTTAATTTGTTTGCTTTGCTTTTAATAAAAGAAATGTGGCGTTAATACAGAGGAAATTGTTAGTAACTCAAAAACAATAGTTTCTGAAATTCCTAAATTTCATGAGATAGAACAACACAATCATCAGAGGGAAATGCAGAAACAGCTTTGGCATCAAGTGGCGCAACTTACCGTCATATCTCCCAAGGATTTGCTGCAGATTGGACAGGTATAGTGACTGCAAGTGTATGCCTGGAGTTGACAACATTGTCAGAGTAGACTCCCAGAGAGAGTACGTAAAAAATGCCTCAGGTCGCAACTAGGCTATCATACCTGAAAGCATGCTGAATGCATGAAATGCCCACATGGAAGACCTCTAACTGCTGCACTAGACGTGAATAGGAAGTCGCAACAGATTGGACAATTCATCTCGAGCATCTTCTCCCGACATTTGTGTTCTTTCAGTTTCAAGCCGAGGCAACAGTTGCATTTCATGCAGTGGAAGAAGTCGGTGCCCAATCCTTCCCCAAGACGACACAAATTGCAAAAAGGGCAATGATACACACTCCTGTAAAGTTCACATAGTTAGACATCTGCAATACATTACGGAGATGGAAAACACAAAACACAAAACGGAACCTACTACCAACTGGCTTGTTTGCACATAATTGAAATTTAAAGATGTATGCACAGGAGGACTGGCAGGAATGAGCCAAATGATGCATTAATCATAGCGTAAATGCATCTACATTACAGAGATGGTGTATTATTCGAAGCAACTTACTCCCTCTGTCCCATAATATAAGAGCGTTTTTAACACTAGTGTAGTGTTAAAAACGCTCTTATATTATGGGACGGAGGGAGTAACAGACTAGTAAGTATTCTTGGATGCAGATGAGCACGCATTTGAGGATTGGCAATAAGTTCAGCCACCATCCACCAGTAAGGTATCCTACATTTTGGCTTTAGGAAGTGGCAGGAAACAAGAAAATAGAAGAGAGGTGGTAGAAGTGTTCTTTTATAATTAGAGAACCCTCTAGGGGTTAGCTAGTTCCCACAATGACAATAGATGCGTCATCCTTTTAACTAATATCATATTGATATATTTATGCCCAATCTTATGTTCATGGTTGAGTGCAAAGTTTGGTTTCATATGTGAGGATAGAGATAACCATCCAAA